>NC_053424.1:112322780-112638797 GCF_007990345.1 Gossypium hirsutum | reverse complement strand
AGATGACCAGCCAAAGAGAATACCTATGAATCTTCACACCGACAACTAACACCCAAATGGAGACCAAGAACTGAACCCAGCTTCCCAAGTTCTATCTCATGTTTAACTCAAGGGAAATGATGATTGTTAGCTTCTGTGATTGGTTACCAAGTAAAAATTTCTATTCCATGATCAAACATCTATGAGTATATGAAGCACCGTTCACCTCTAAGTACACGGCTGGCAGTGGTAGCTAGTGACAACTAGATGCTTGAGGGTTTAAAAAGGCAGAGTTATACAAAATCAATTTAAAACTAGTCAGCATAAAGACATAGTTACAGAAAACTTATCAAGAGACCATCGTTTTATGGTAGTAAGTAGCAAAAAAGGAAAAAAAAAAGAAAGAAAGAAAGAAAAGGGTACAATGATGCTAGTGCATAAACTTTCAATGGATCTCTGAATATCATAAACCAAATAATTGATTACCTTGATGTTATAGTCATCTCTTTCAGTAATTTGCTGCAATAGCTACTGGTTTTGAGTTTGCATATCATCATATGCCTGTCCAATTGACTGAGGAAAACCAAACTAATGGTGTAATGAAAACATCATGAAAGTACCAAAGGCAAAGCCAAGACTAAATGACAAGAAGCTAACCTCTATTTCAGATAAGTAAGCCTCATTTTCTTCAATTTTGGCTTTTAAAGAATCAGTAAGCCTAGATTTATCCCTGAAATAACAGCATAATTAACACTTTTCACTTGCTTCTCGTAAACCCATTGTTTGATAAATGAAGGTAGCGACAACATAAATACCAGCTACACAATTTCTAATACATCTACATTCTGGTAATGAGAATTTCAACAGAATAATGTGTGGTGGAATTCTCTAGGCACATCAAATAAACATTTTACGAATAGCAGCAGGTTTGCAGAGATCTAGGCAAAATCCGCTTCCAGAAAGAAAAGGAATATTAAAATAATAAACCTGAATCAGTGACATCAAAAGGTAATCTAATATAAAGAAAAAGAAACAAGTAAACTGTAACCTCTTAGAAGCCTCCAATTTGTGTCGCAACTCAGCAATTTCAGCTTCTGCAGCAGCCAACTTTTGCTGGGATATTGCTTCAGCTTCATTAGCTGTCTTAACACGCAATTCCAAATTATGCTCATCAAGACAGGATTTCAAACTTTGAACATGCGCCCATGCCTTTTATACGATTGAATGTACAAAAACAGGATCAGATCAAGCAAATCAGCACCAACGGAATCAACATCGTCGAAGCGCGAGGTGACGAGAAGGTCGGATTCGGAGTGAAGCACCGAGGCGAGAGTGTCGAGGACGAGACGTGCATGGTCCAAAGAGATCTCGAGGGCGTCAGCGAGGGCCGCCGAGTCGACTCGTTGAGTGGAGGAAGATACGAGCTTTTGCTTCAGAGAGGTTAGGGCCTGGAGTGGGTCAGTGAATATGAGCTTCTGGATTGGTAGGAGGCCGTGCTCGAAAGGCTCGCGTCGCGGGTGGAGAAGAGTGGTCGGACTTGGATTCGGAATCGAAACAAGGGTCAGTAAAGAAGGTCGACTGGTTGAGAAGGCAATCGAAAGAGTGGCAGAGCGAAAAAGAAAAGAAAGGAAACGGAGGGAACAAATCGGCAGCAAAGAGGCGTAATGGACTGGGAGGAAATCGGCAGAAAACAAAAGCAAAAAAATAAGGAAGGAAATCGGATGAAGGAACAGAAGAGAAACAAGGGGATGGGGGGAGGGCAAATCAGGGAGGTGATGTTCAATCGGTAGCTAATCTGGGCAAAGAGGGGGGAATAGAAATCGGTGGTTTTCACCGATTAAGAAGGTAATGGATTAGGTGCGTATTACCAATACATCAAACCAAACGACGTGTTACACCCGGATTAGGTGGGGCCCACCGATTAGGGGTGTATTGGCTATGCCAATACAC
This sequence comes from Gossypium hirsutum, assembly GCF_007990345.1. NCBI lineage: Eukaryota > Viridiplantae > Streptophyta > Magnoliopsida > Malvales > Malvaceae > Gossypium > Gossypium hirsutum. Next base: position 112,636,868 of record NC_053424.1, on the reverse strand, counting down.
CAAACCAAACAAGCTGTAAAGTTTTAAGTAAGTCGATTTTAAGGGATAGTTATTTAAAAAAATGAAAATATCCTAATTTATTTTTATAATATATCTATTCTATTATAATTTTTGTGATTAAATTAGATGTTTGGAGGTGAGTGCTACTAACTTTTTTTTAAAGTATACAAATACAATTACAAATAATGTATATCTAAATCAATTATAACAAAAATAAAGTATTACAAAGTATAATCAAATTATTAATCTAAAATGTTCAACAGAAGCTAAATAACAACTAATTAGATATAAGTATTTTAAAGCAGTCAAAACATGTTCAACAGAGTAGCGATTAGTAAAAAAAAATTAGGAAACTAAACCGAATTTTTTTTAATTTATAATAAATTTTACTGTTTCGTCGATCATCGATGAAGTGTGATCCGTATTTGCTCCAGAAGACATCTTCAAATCTGTATAATATAAAAAAACAAACATACAATACAATTATTTATTATATTACATTAACTATAAAATATAAAAACAAAAAAATAAAATTTTAACAAACGTACCTTTTTTTTTTCCCTCACTCAACTTCTTCATCTATACAAGGGGGGACCAAGCCCCACCCATATATATAACAATTTTTTTTTTAAAACAAAACAATAAAAAGAGTCAAAATAATAAAAAAAATATATTTAATATATATATTTTTAAATTTATATTTATATTTAAATTTATTAATAGTCACATCACTGACATGATGTGATAAGTTATAATAAATATATATATGTTTTAATTTAAACTTTAAAATTTAAATACATATTTTTAATGTTAAAAAAGAATTTAAAAATAATATTTAAAATTATAAAAAATATATTATAAAACATTTTAAATATACATTACAAAATTTTTAAAATTAATAATAAAATAAATAAACAAAATAAAATAAGAAAAAAACATAAAATTTCAAAAAAGTAAAAAAAAGGAAAAAGACAAAATTTTAAAAAATATATCTAAAATATTATGATTTCTTATATTATTGAAAAATTATAATTTTTTAAATGTATTTAAAAATTGTGTTTAAAATTTTAAAAAATAATCTCAAAATACATATCTAAAATTTACAAATATATATATTAATAAAATATTTCAAATTTTTTAAAGTTAATAATAATAATTAAACATAAAAAAAACAAAACAATAAAAAGAGTCAAAAAAGAAAAAAATATATTTAATATTTATAAAATAATATTTAATATATATACTTTTTAAAATTTATATTTATATTTAAATTTATTAATAGTCACATCACTGACATGATGTGATTAGTTATAATAAATATATATTTTAATTTAAACTTTAAAATTCAAATATATATACCTAATGATAAAAAAAGAATTTAAAAATAATATTTAAAATTGTATGTAAAATTAATAAAATATTAAACATACATTTCAAATATTATAAAACTAATAATTTAAAAACTAATTTGAAAAATACATTTTTAAAATTTATAAAAAATTAATTTCACAAATATATATATAAAGTTAAAAAATATTTTTAAAAATAATAATTAAAATTTTAAAAAAATATTATAAAACATTTTAAATATATATTACAAATTTTTTAAAATTAATAATATAAATTAAATAAGCAAAATAAATTAAGAAAATAATATAAAACTTAAAAAAGAAAAAAATCTAAGAAAGAGACAAAATATAAGAAAAAAGGGTAAAAAAGTAAAAAAAGTAAAAAAAATATAAGAACATGACAAATCAGAAAAGTAGTAGCGCCATTTAGAATGGCTCCACCCAAAAATGGAAATTTTTTTTAAGTCCTCCATTTTTCCAAATTTTTTAGTATTTCCCTAATATTTTATACTGGTGGCACCATTCAACATGGTTCTAACAAAAAAAAATTTAATACCTCTGGTTGACGTGGCAAAGTGTGGGTCTCATATCATATGACTCACCACTTTTTACTATAAAAAATGAGTTATTTTTATACATAATTAAAAGGGTAGATTATTTTAATAATTAATTTATTTTTTAGGGCTACTTTTTTTATAAAAAAAGCCCCTTCCTAAAGGATAGTAAGCTTGGGGAGTTGTTTAGATGTGACTTCTACGAGGGTTTCTGAGTATGTGAAACTGAGATCATTACATGAGATGAACTTAATATGACAGTCGTCGTTGATGGTATTATTCGCTAAATAGTGGGTGATAATTCACAATTAATTTAAGAAAGGGATGCCTTCTTGATTCATTCTTTTGTTATTTATTATATTAGTGTTTTCCCAAGTGTATGACAATGAGCAGGATGGGAAAGAGACCAGGGAGACGCAAGATTTGTACGGGTTGCCGATACTATTTCTTTTTTCCACATGAATTATCATTGGGAACAGCATTTCAGAGCGTGTTCACGTTACTTATTTTCTGTCTGTCACTGCCCTTTCTCATTATCAAACTTTATTGCATATGCAGATATACAAAACACTTTATTATCTTTTTCTTAATACTTGTACGTATTCAAAACTATAAAGTTCATGACCAAAATGGAATTTCAAGTGCTTTACTGTTCAGTAGAATGTGTATTCATTTCCACATTATTGCCTTACAAACAGTTTCCTTATCTTCTGCCTTTCTTGACCTTTCTACATTGCTAGGCATATCAATGCCCATTTGCCTGACAATGTCTACATGACCAAATACAACCAACTAATATTAGGCTCATCCCATCTATATACGTGTTTTGGTCCATAATCCTGACATTAGAAAGGGTAATTTGTCCCCCAAAAAGAGGTTGAAATGCATGTGCACCCCCATGACAGGCAAAAAGCAATAGACCAGTAGTTGATTTTGGGTGTGCAATTAGCAGTACCCGAGTGAGAAACTTGGGAACAAAGTCAAGTCATGCATGCCTAAGCAGCTAACCAAAACAGCTTCAAACGGTTGATAATTCATGTGTTTTTTAATTCACTCTACATACTTTAAACAGAAATTTGAGTTTTTTTAATTTTTGCATGAGAACTGATGGCCGAGAGACGCGGTTTCAGAGCTGCGAGACAGAGCAGCAATAGCTGGCTCTGCCTGCCTTTATCTTTCTTTTCTCTTTTTAAAAATATCTTACATTGCAATGACTGTTTTATTGTGTTTTTTTCATATCTCAATTATAATTGAATATTAATATGAAAAAATATGTCTAACATTCTCCCTTAAATCCATATATAAGAGCTATTATACATGTTATACTTAAAAGTTTTTCATTTTTCTACCTATATAAGATATGATATTCTAAAATCTTTTAAATATATCCACCCTAACAGCTGATTAATAAAAAGCCTGGAAAGTGCCTATGAAGAATCCTATGTTTCTCTCTCCCCCATTTTCTCTAAACATATTAGCATATATCAAATAAAGAAAAGAGTATTTAGCCATGACATGAACAATAAAACATAATAATAATAAAGAAGTTTGCTGGGTGTCAACTGGGGTGGGAGGTGGCTTGCTAGGTAAGTCTAAGAAACTCTGCAAACAGCCATTTTAACTTCAAATTTTTAATAATATTTTTAGTCTTTGATTACTGCATGTCTGCATGTGGAGTTCCTGAAGTGCATTAAATCCAATTCAACTGCCATTTCTATTAGAAGTTACAGCAGAGATATAGCCATTGGGATGTGGAAACTAATTGCATACGTTGAAGCTAATGAATTCTTTCTACAAATGAAAGTCTTTAAGGAATAACTTGTCCACATTAATGATGTAATATTGAATGTTTCAAAAATGGTTTCTAGCTGTAATTTGTCAATGAACATAAACTATTTGACCTCTAATCAACAAGTAGGTTGAGTAAGAGGTTCGCAAATTGACATTTCTTCACTGCATTTGGTATAAAAATATTGGATAAATTACATCATTAATTACCAAATTATTAGTAAATTTTTGTTTTTACCACTTAATTAAAAAAAATTACAATTTGGTCACTATACTATTTGAAAATTTTTATTTAAGTTATTGGAGTGTTAAAATTAATGCTATATGGCTTTTTTTGTTGGCAATATTTGCACTAATCAAAGACTTTCTTTCCTATTCTCTTCTACAATTTAGGCTCTTTACTGAGGACATTACGAATAAGTGGACCGCATTCAAATAGTTTTTTTCTCCAATCTCTGATGTTAATCGTTAGATCGACGTGGACTTAAAGTAGATTCTTCTACCCGTCGACGGGTATTGATCCACCGTACAAATTACCGAATAATTGTCGCTTAAAGCTCGTCGGCAAAACTTTCTTTTAAAAGAAATTTAACCACCCGGTAAATTAAATAAATTTTTTTTTGAATAATTCAATGACTTAAATAAAATTTTTTAAATAATTTAGTGATCAATTTATAATTTTTTTTATTGAAGTGACCAAAACAAAAAGTAACCTATAATTTAATGACTAATAGGTATAGTTTACCTAAAAATATTTTACTATACCAGCCAGCCATAGCCATAGAGCAGGAAAGTGATATCGATTTCCATTAATATAAAGCTTTAAAATATCTGTCTGTCAGCCATTTCTATGTTTATTTTTTATATTCATATATGTGGAACCATAGTGATTGACCAAGGGATCTTCTAACTTAAGCCCCCTCACCCCCCCCCCATCTATAAATACTACCCCACATTCATCTCTTTAAAAGAAGAAAAAACCAAAAGCATTTGATCCTTCAACAAGTACACACTGCAAGTTGTTCATCATCAACTTATATTGATCTTTTTTTCCTTGAAAGTTTGTCGTTGGCAATGGTGAAAAGGGATCAACAAAAGATATTACAAGCAGAAGCATCAAAGCAAATGACACCGTCATCATCATCATGCAAGAAGAAGTACAAGGGTGTAAGAATGAGGAGCTGGGGTTCTTGGGTATCAGAGATTAGGGCACCAAATCAAAAAACAAGGATTTGGTTAGGGTCTTATTCTACGCCAGAAGCAGCTGCTAGAGCCTATGATGCTGCATTGTTATGCCTCAAAGGTTCTTCTGCAAGTCTCAACTTCCCTAACACATCCCTTGATTACATTCCTGATACCATTATGTCTCCTAAATCAATACAAAGAGTTGCTGCTACCGCAGCAGCTAATTGTTTCCCTGACAATGGCATTAGCAGTGGCACCACCCCACCAGTATCTCCTACGCCATCCTCATTAGTTTCTTCCCCATCAATGGCTTCTTCACCGTCTGATCAAGTTGATGATGTATCACTGATACAATCACTTGAGTCTATTTCCATGATGGAACCATGGTACACCTCCTTTTATGACCTACAATCTCCAAAGTACATTGATCAAATGTTCAACTTAGTTCCATTTGATCCACCGACAGTGATGGATGATTTTTATGAGGAATTAAGTGATATTCGTCTATGGAGCTTTCCCTAAGGCAAAGTCAAGGGATTTAACCATTCTTTTTTTTTTTGTCCATTCCTATTCATTGATGATCTTCAGTTGTTGCTTGAAGATGTTACTGACAGTGACATATATTTCATATATATTTAATTCAAGTGTATTTTAGAAATCCCACAAGGAGATGAAAACATTTTTTTGGATTCTCCAATGGGGGGGGGGTTATACATTCAATTTATGTATAAATTATGCAAATTAAGTGTGTCATTTTCAATGTTATCAATAATCAATGGAAGAAATAAGTTTTTTTCTTGTTAAATGCTAGGGTTTTTCATGCTACACCTATTCCATTTACTTTCTCTGGCCTTTGGAAACTATGAGGGAGACCCCCTGTTTATATTGTTTATTATTTTAGAAATGGGTAAAATTATAATGTAAACATGTATTAAGAGTTAAATTATATTTTATTCTGTTTATTCAAAAATTGGTAAATTAATTCATGTACATTAAATCAAAAAATAAATTAATTCTTCTAATAAAAATTGTATCCATCTCTGTTGTTAGAAATTGGTTATTATACATCAGCATGAGGTGTTCGTGGCATGTTATATGTCATTATCTGATTATTCTATCAACTACACCAGTCTTTAACAATATAAATGGATGAAATTTTTAATAGAAAGAACTAATTTGGTCTTTAATCTAATGTAGAAGGACTGGTTTGCCTATTTTTATTTTTTAAGTGAAAGAGTCAAAATACAATCAAATTCCTAATACAAAGGCTTTTATGATACTTTTACTGAAATTATTGACATTGTTGAAACTTGAAACCATATTAAAAAATTCACAGTTCATACTATCTGCCATAAGATCATAGTAATTTCCATTAATGGACCACCAACATCCAAATCTTCTCTAGATTTAGATGTTGCTAACTTGTTCATGACATGCCTTTTCAAGTGTATAGGTTTTTCATGACAAAAACTGACAATCTTTCATGAGCATAGGTAATAAGTAATTCAAGTATTATTATAATTATTATAATTGATAGCTATAAAATTTTAATATTTTAAATTAATTTCTAATATTCTTTTATATTTGCATATCAACATATGTATACATATATGACTGATTAAGAGGCACCATAAGTGATGAAATGGGGTTGTTAAACAAGCAAGAAGGATATATAGGTGATTTAGGCCAAATTACATTGAGCATTATCCAAGTGTGTGAACCATATGTGTTGTCCTGTAGTGGAATGGAAGGCATGGGTTCCCATCCCCAATTGTTTCTTCTACATTGTATTTGGTACTCCCTCCTGGTTCATTGCTTTCATCTCCAATCTGCTCACTTTGGACTATGTCTATTCAGAGGGACCCCATCTCTTCTGTATTCAATATATGGGATGCTGGGGTCTAAATTTTGGATATTTGGTCCCACTCAGACTCTGTATAGATGAAGTTGTTGTGGAAGTTGAGCAAATCAAAGTTTTCTATAGGAAAATCCTCTGTTTTTGAAATTCGCAACATCGAATTTAGATATTTTGAATTCGGATAATATTTGAATTTAGATCTTATAATTTTAGGACAATATTTGTTATAGATACGTGGGTTTGTATTGAACATACATTTTCTTCAGAATTTAAACTTTTTTTATAATATTTAAATGTTATTCTGAAGAGATAAGGAGCTAGTTACAAAATGTGTTTTATTATTATGAATAAGAATCAAATCTCCAACCATATAGTTAATACACGAAGTGAGTAACTACCATGTCAAATATCATGATTTGTTGATAATTTTACTTTAATTCATCTATTTATAGTTGAATAACTTGTTTAAATAAAAAAATTTGCAAAAAGAATATAAATTATAAAAAAATATAAAAATTCTAAAAATAATAAAAGATTTATAAATTTACAAAAATTTATAAATATATATAAATATAAAAAATCTAAAATTTTGTATATATCCTTAAATTGTGGATTGCCCTCCCAACCTATTTCACCACCTTAGTTCTTTCACAATCATCATTTTATCATCATCATTATTGATCAAAATATATATAGAAATCAGAAAAGAAATTGATGAAAACCTAGTTGAAAATGCTAGCACTATCATTGTTTGCGATAGCATTGTCGTTGATGATATTCATGATAGTTAACGGGTTTTTTACGATAGTGGGAGAGATAACACTTGCGAGCAATGCAAAGATGGATAACAAGGTGTAAACATTCAAGAAGTCCACGTGAACGAACACAACAACGATCAACAACAAAATGGTGAAAGGACGAATCAACTAAAGTTTCTCAGGTGGTGGGGGTTGAGGAATAGATATTTTTTATACTTTTTTTTCATATATTTTAAATTTGTTTTATAATATTTTGTACTTTTTAATACTTAGAAAAAGAATTATAGTTTTTTTTATATTTTCATAATTTTATATCATTTTTATATATATTTTTTGTAAATTCCTATTATTTTTAATAATTTTCTGTAATTTCTAATATTTTTGTAATTTTTTTATAATTTTTATGCTTCTTTTAAAACTTTTTAAAGGAAAAAAATACTCACATGATATATGTAAAAGAGTAAACTAAATTAAAAAACAAAAACCCTTACATTAACAACCAAAGGGCTTAATTGTTAGGATTTTCAACCATTCAAATGCTCAATTGGATATAATTTCTTTTTAGAAAGATTTAAGGTGTGTTTGATAAACGAAAAATTTTAAATACTTAAATTTTATTACTAAATTTTATAATTGTTGAATTTATATTAAAAAATTGTTTGATAAACTAATAAATATAAATACGGAATATAATTATATTGTTTGATAAAACTAAATATTATTATTTTAAATATTTTTTTAATCTTAATCTTATTAATATAATATTTTATATTATTTTAGATAATTTTGAATAAAAAAATATATGGTAATTTAATTATTTCATTTCTAATAAAACAATTCATTTTAATTTTTTAATAAAATAAATCAATTTTGTACTTTTTATCTCTTAAATAACCGTTACTTATCTTATTTAATAACTGAAAATTTTATATTAATCAAACACACCCTTGATTTTATTTATTTATTATTATTATTATTTTTTAAAGTGTACGGGCTATTTAGATATTTAAATTTATTTTCTTTTGCTGTCATCTGTTTTTATTCTATTTTTCACCGCCGGCGGCAGCTTTTGTTCATTCACTTTTCTGGGCCTTCATTGTGGTCTTCATTTATTCTATTGCGGTATATGATGAATTTTCATGGATTCCGTACTTGTGTTAATGTCGATCAGGTTCGTGGGAAAAATAAACTAAATGCTTGGACTCGCTTCGTTTGCTTAGGCACTTATACCGACATGAACGGACTTAACAGTAGTCTAAGATCTGTGTAAGTTCATTGTACACGATAGAAAACAGATAGTCCCTTTACATTTTAACTCCCTCAAACATTTATAATTTACTTCTCACCTTTTAAGAAAATTTTCAACCTCGCTGTTGATTGTAAATGGAGATATTACAGCACCAATGTTTAAAAAATGGATGGGAGCATGGTTTTAGTGTGGGTCATCTCGAAGCTGCTGGAAAGGCCTTGGCATGTTCGATTCCAGCATATTTTGCGCGAGCCTAACCAAGTAACGGATAGCTTAGCGAAAGCAGGGGTGAATGCGCCGCCACCCGTTCAAGTCGTTGCTGTTATGCCTGGGTTTCTCCGGGCTTTGATTGATCGTGATCGAGATGGAGCGCCTTATAATCGCGCTACTGCTGTCATGGTTTAGCGGCATATTTGCACTGTGTTTTTTCACTTCTTATTCCAAAAAAAAAAAAAAGGATTGAAGAATAAATTGATCACATTTTTAATGTAAAGAGCTTAAAACATATATATTGGTATGGATGTTAATGTAAAGAGCTTCAAAGATAAACATCTTAGATCCGATAATTCACTAGTTTTCGGTTGAATCAATTCGACATTGTGTTCCTTAAAACAAGTATTTGGGAGAGATGATGAAACTGATGTTTTGCAGCTTTTAGTGATTTTACAGACAGTTATTTTGAAGTGAATAGCTGCCTATAAAATCCTAAAGAATACAGCAACGATGCGACCTTGATTCAAGTTCAACTGCTGGAAAACATAGTCAAACAGGATTTCAGTTTCTATAAATAGCAATAATATATGATTTACATCAATGGCTGTATCATAAAAATCTAATTAACTGAGCATAATATTTGTTTCATGATCATCTTTGGACAGCTTAATGTTTTCACAAAATCAAATCAAGTTCAGGCCTCATCTTATTTAATTGATTAATACAATATATATTTCATGTATAAAATGAAATCACTTGGAATTAATTTTCATTACCAGGGGACTCGTCAGTCTGTGGGTTAATTCTCCGATGCCTCCGATGGAAAGGCCACAAATTGCTAGCCAGTTGCCTAAGCCTCCAACATCTTCTACCGTCGTTGGAAGAAACCTCAGGTTCGGAAAAATAGTCACTGCTAGATAGTTCATCGGTACTGCTAACCGGCAATTGTTCATCGGTACTGCTAACCGGCAACTCATGGCGGCAAACAGGGCAAGAATTGTGAAGCCTTAACCAAGGCACAATGCAATCACTATGGTATATATGGTTACAAGGCAACTCCCTTGCCTCCCCACCAACCTTGAATTCCTCCTTACACACCGGACATTGCGAGTCGTCGCGTAGATGCGATTCCGTGATTTTTACTGTCGGAATCGCGTGGATAGTTGACTCCGGGGCTGGGGGTACACCTGGCCTGTCATTTTGTGTCAGTTGTTCTATCAACTCATTTAGTCCGGGTCCAAAAAAGAAGTTCCTTGGATCAAGACCAGGGCCACGGAGTGCAGGGATTTCATGTGGCAAAGTTGGTTCAGCTTCGGGTAGGCTAAAAGAACCCGGCTGCCGAACAATAATCCAAGTAGGACGGCCTAGAGATTCAGGTTCTTGTTCTCTATCATCAGTTCCATCTAAACTCCGGCTTCTGCGCCTACGAAGACGCTCCCGAGGCAAATTTTCACCTTCGGATTCTGGTAAATTGTTCGGACGACTCAACCAACGCCTGTCCTGAGGTTCTTGGTTATCAGAATTACCAAGACCGAATAGCCTGATTGGAGGATACATAATAAGAGAGAGTGCTTCCAACAGACGAGCTTCAGGGGATGGATCAAAAGCAGTGAAGTCAACCATCCTAGGCCTGTTGATTTCCATCTCGCAAATAAACTGACCAGAACATCGAGGGCAGACAACCTCCTCCGGAGGATTCGTAGAGGCAATCCGAACAAATTGATGGCACTGGTAGCACCAGTAATGCTGGTAGTTCCTCCCAGGGGTTGCACCATTGGCCCCATTGGCCCCATTGGCCCCATCGACCCCATTGACCCTAGCTCTAGGTGCGCTTAGAGACATGTTCTTCTTCTGGTTTTTAGATGTTTTTCTTTTCTTTTGATTTATTTGGGTAATGGTTACGAAACCATCATATATATTATTATACATGAACCAAGATATGCAGAAAAGTATGGCTTTCTAGGGTTGCACAAAGCAATTCTGTCTTTCTGGGTTTTTCTTTCTATTCTTGATGTGTGTATTTATGGCCTTCCAAGGTCTTAGTTCACATTGTTATCTTACATGCAAAGGAAAGGATGAGAAAAGTTTTTGGAAAAGGGATTTTGTCATTGGAAGGTTTTCCAGCCTTTTGTGTTATTATGAAATAATATTTTTGAATTTCCAGGGGAATTTAATGGTTAACTTCCCTGGAAAGAGAACAAACAACACCAATTTTATGTTAGCAATAAACTAATAAAAAATTTAGGTATGTTGCTTATGTATTTATTCTTAGTTACATAAGGAATGAGTGTGCTTGCCCCACCCCCCCAAGTCAGGTGGAAAATTTTCCACCCTGTAATTCATAGTCACTGTCCAGGAAGGGATGGCATCATCAGTAAAAACCAATACATCATTTGATGCAATGTTAAATTGGGTTCATAAGCATCACCTCATCACCAGCATTAATTAAGCCTAACGTGGTTTGGGTGATTTGGGAGCTTAGCTGTAGCTGTAAGGGATTCCGGGGGGGGGGGGGGGGAGGGGGTTTGATTTGCGCAGACCCATCATCATGAGCAGAAGAAACAGGGTCTTTCTGGGTAGCTGTTGTTGATTCTCCTATGAGACCTGAAGAAAGAAGAATCAGAACCTTTTCTTTTCTTTTTTTTTTTTTTTTTTGCTTTTAAACAAATTTATTTACAAACTACATACATTAATGTAATTATTTCTTCTCCAATTTCATATCACTTTAATTCTTCCTCTCCAAATATTTATTTCATTGTTTTCTCTAAAGTGAAACCAAAATACATCCGGGTAAATTTAAATTTTGATCCTTATATTTCATTCAAATTTAAATTTAGATTTAATTTATATACTTTGATTTTGACATAATTTGATACCTCAACTTTTATAATGTCATTAGTTAGTCTAAATATTTTATTCTAATTAAAATGATGTGAATTTTTAAGAATTGTTAGCACTATTAAATTTTTTTATTAAATTCAGATCCGTTACGATATTTTTTTGGTATATGGATACCAAGTTTATTTTATTTTCTTCAAAATGTCACACCAACACAAGAGTTTCTAACAGTGTTAATAAATGGACCTAAATTTTTTAATTCGAAAAGTAGAGAAGCTAAATTCTAAATATACAAAGAGTACAAAATCTTTGAGATAATTTTAGCCTTTAAATTTTTACATTGTAATTTAGTCGAAAAATAAATAATCAATTCAACACAAAGTGTAGGGAAAGACCATACTAATATTCCATAATACTTAATTTAAAAAAGCAAATAAAAAAAGTAAAATTTTGTATAAAAATATAAATATAAAAAATTTATAAATACTGCTTTTATAAAATTATTTGTAAAACAATAAAGTATAAAGTTTATTTCCACCAATATATGTTGAATGTAGTGGTAAGACAGGTTAAGTTTCAATTTTAAAAAATAATTTATTAAAAGGAAAAATTATGAATCTAAAATGTGAATTTTAAAACAAACATAAAAAATACCAAAAATAAATAAATTATTTTCATAAATACCAAGAATTATAAACAATTTATAAGATTTACTCAAACAATCTAATTACCTCCGATAAAAATTTTATATATAATTTTTTTTTATTAATTTTTTGTTCTTTTAAAATAATAAAAGATTTTCTTATTACAATTTGCGCGAAGTCTATTGAAAATATAAGTAATTCAAGTCGTTTTTTTTTTTTTACAATGGTTGGACAATAATTGGGCTGCTCTTCATAATATACACAATAATATCTCATAAAGCTATTTATAAACAATAATTTTATTTGTGAAATCTTAAAAAATTTATAAAATTTTCTACAAAATTAATTTTGCATCGGGTAAGATTTAATTGCACCAAACATCCCCAAATTATAACCCTCATTCTAAATTAGCCTTCAAACTTTAAAACATTCTAATTACATCCTCAAACTATTAGTTTTATATCAATCAAGTCCTTCAATTATTAAAACCGTTAATTTAATCGCTAAATTACATGTCAAATCTTATGTGACATAATTTAAAATAAAAAATTTAAAGTAAAATATTATCATATAACGTTTCAAAGTAAAAACTAAAAATAAAAAAGAGTGAGCGATAAAGCCTTTTTAAAAGCTTCAAACCTCAAAATCAATGTTTTTATAATATCCATTTTTATAATTTTTTTAAACTTTTTCACACATAAGATTTGGCATATCATTTTTTAACGGTTAAATTATGATTTTTAGAAATGAAATAACCTTATTAATATAGCATCGATAGTTGAGGATGTACTTAGAATGTTTTAAAGTTTCGAGACCAATTTATATATAAGGTTATAGTTTGAGGATATATAATGTAGTTAACTCATATTATAAAAGAAGGAAGAAAACATTGAATTTTAGGTTTCAAAATACTTGTTTTAAATTATTAAACATTCTAATGAACTCCTCAATACACTTTTTTGTATTTGCATTATTGATTCCTGATGCTCTATTTTGAATTATAATTTACTACTAATACGATTTATAATTAAATCAATTAATTACTACAATAATAAATAGTGAATATTTACTGCTTAATTATAATATCAACAATTCGTTTCATATTTAACCTTATTAATTTGCTATATCGAAAGCATTAAGTAAATTAATGTCAAATACAACAATAAATACATTAAAGAAAGCATATTTACATTTTAATGTCAATATAAAAGGCAATAGAAAAATCCTTAATATTGATTATGAATATTAAGTTAAAATTTATGAGAAATAAAACAACTATTACGAAATAACTTATATAAAATAAAATCAATATTCAAATTCCATCTTTCTTGCTTCCATTTTATGCATGTATGAAGGCCTATAAATAGAATTCGTACTGGGATGATGAAACACAACAAACTATTATAAATCAAAATCGTTAATAGTTTAAGGTTTTTTAACCTTATTAATTTCCTATTTTAATTTTATATCTTTTAATTCTATTTTTCATAATTTATTTTAACATTGATTATTCTCTAATTTTTTACATTAAGATTATCAAAGGAATCATTCACTGAAAATTTGAAAAATGAATTAGAGAATGGTCGAACAGTTGTAGTACGAGGCTGAGATGTACGATATTGTACAAAAAGCAACTTAAAATTAATGAAAAATTGTTGAAGAGCTTAGAATGAACAACAACATTATGATTATTTCTCAATAAGATTTATGAACAAGAATATTATGAAAATTTTGCTAGTTGTTGTCCAGAGGTGTAGTGAAAATTTTTAGATTAATAAAGATAAAATTATACTTTGGTCTCTTTAAAATTAATAAAAAATTAATTTAATTCTTTAAAAATTATAAAAATATAAATTATTAAATTTTACTATCATAAAAATTATAATTTAATTTTAGTGACCTTAAAAGAATTTCTAATTATCAGTCTGGGCAGATTCCAATATATACCTTTCTCCCAGTTAAGGTTTATGGAAGTGGTCCACTAATGGTTAACTTACTATTAGGAGTGCTTATAATGTCATAAGGGAATCTTGGGATCATCGACACCGCATATTTGGTTGGTTATTCGAAACGTGGAGGGGCTACAAAGAAACAATGCCAGTTTGTTTAATATGTGGATGCAGCTTGTTTAATATGTGGTTATACTAGTAAGAATGCTTTACATATGCTCGGAGATTGCCAGTTTGGTCGAGAGGTCAGGCTCTATGTTCTCCCATCTCATGCGGTGCACAATTAATCTTTTCTTCATACTTCTGGTTTCTCCTAGTTTTCCTTAATCTTATATATGGTTGGGCTTTGTATTATAATTTTAGTTGACATGATCAGACATCTCTGTGAGACCTGGGTTTTTTGTATGAATATGAACATTTGGAACCTTGCATGTATAGTGTTGCTCTATCGTATCAGCCTCATTCCTACTCCATTGTCTGTTTTGAATTTGATGTACTGGTATGCATTTGTGTAGCAAATTAGCATTTGCAATACATATATTGTCGCAGGAACTGTTGTTTATCGATAAAACTTTGCAAAATAGCTAAATTATCATTTGATTTCATTCTTCAAGATACTGAAGGGGTAATCCACTTTTTGAGCTTAGCAATTCTTATTCTTTTATTCAAGTTAGTCAATGAATTCTTTTAAATTTTTTTATTCAAATTAGTCCATGAACTAGGTAACTACTCATTATAGCTTGAATTTCGTTTAGGTCCAAGTTTATCCTTAAACTTGATAATTGTTCCCACTTTAAAGCTTGAATTTTTTTATGCAATTTTTTTTCAAAAGAAATATTAAAGACTAAATTAGACCCAAAAAAAAGTTCAACCATAATGCGAAAATAATTTTTATGTTTGTGCCTCAAAAAGTGAATTAACCTAATCGTGGAAAGCAATGATGCATGTTTGAGAGAGCTTGTTTTTTATATGGTTAATACGTCATTTAGGGTTTGGACTTGACAAGTGTTCTCACATTAGAATCTAAATTTTTTTCTTGTCCAGGTTAATTTTTTAACTTAACAATTATTCTCATATTGGAGTTAGACTTTTTTTGTCCAAGTTATTCCTTAGTATTTCCTTAAAAAAAGTTGGAGAAAAAAAGAGTTTAAGCTCCAATAGGAGAACAATTGTTAAGCGTATGTATGGAAACTAGGAAAAAGAAAATCCAAGCCCCTATGTGGATATAATTGACTAGTTTAAATCCCAATATCAAAACAATTTGAAGTTCAAGAATTAACTTAGATAAAAAAAATTCAAGCCCTAATGGAGCCATTGCTTAGCCAAAAAATAAATTAACCGTTATTTTTATGTGTCTAAGGAGCTAGTTCTCCATTGAAAAGTGCTTTTAGAAAAAAATTGAAAAGTATGGTAGAAAAATTCAGTAAAAAAGTCAGGTTTGTGAATTTTAGTGTCCTCCGTTATTGTTAAAAAAAAATGTGATTGAAGGTTAAAATGTTCTTTTTAGACAAGATGGTGGAAAGTTAAAAATTATTTAAGTTATATAATATTTAAATAATTTAATATAATGGCACATAAAATATAAATTTTAAATATATTTTAATTAATTGATATACTTTATTTATAAAATTAATGTTATATAAAATATTTTAAAAACTTAAATATAATAATAAATTATATTTAAAAAATTAATTTAATAATAAATGATTTTTAAATAATTAATATAATGATACATGAAATATTTAAATAATTTAATTTAATTTTATATATTATTTAAATAACTAATATAAATAAAAAATAATTTTCACTTTCAAATACAAAAATTAAAGCTAAAAACAATTAAAACAATCTTAGTTTTCACGTTTAGATAAAAAATACTTTCTCAATCGCAATTTTTTATTGGGTGGAAAAATATTTTTAGAATCCAAAACCCAATAAAAAAGGAGTCCTGAATTAGACAGGTGGAAAGCAAGCTTGAGAGAGTTTGTTAAGATTATGGCAGTGGGCTGGGCCTATATGAGAAAATTGGTTGAGCCTCCAAGCCCACATTGCTTGCTTGGGAGGAACCTTTTCTTGCCTCTTGGCTTAGCCTACTAATTATTTTCATTCACATATTTCTTTATTTTGGGTCCTTTAGTCTTTATTTATCAATTTCATCATAAAGTTTCAACTAATTTTATTTCTAATTTAAATAGTTCCCTTAAATTTATTTTTTTATCTCACATTACAATTTTGAGTTAATTTAATAATTTAATAAATTTAATCGAACAATTATAATTTTTAAAGTGGTTTTAATTTTTCTTCACAATAATTTAATATAAAATTGTTGTGTAGCATTTTGATTTTTCAAACATGAATTAGAATAGAGCCTAATAGCTGCAATAGCTGAATCATTTAGAATCAATCTCATTGGTTCAGATCAGTTTAGATCTTTGATTTTTTAAAATTTTAAAAGATTTTGATTTATTTAAATATTAAAAATATATATACAAATAAATATAGTTTAGCTACTGTAGCCTAAATCCACGAGAAGAGGTCCACATTGATGATATTGAAAATTGTTCTCTATTTCTTCTCATGATAAATATCTAATTGGATTATTATCCATTTTTAAAATAAAATAACTTCATAAGTGAGTTTACGATGACTTTATGTTACGTGTTTTTAGACATTAGCAATATTTTAAACTAATTTGTGACTTTTTTTTTGTTAAATTGTATCATTAGTCACTAAATTATTGTTTTCATCGTTTAACTAAAAAAGTTATAATTTGATCACTGAAATATTCAAAAGTTTTTATTCATGTCATAGGGTTATTAAAATTGATGCTATGTGGCTTTTTCTGCTAACATTGTTGCACCAATCGAAATCCCTTTTTCTCCTTCTCTTTCATATTTCAATTTATTTTTCGTGAAACAATTTTAGATATCACAAATCTGTAAATAAAAATCTAAACAACTTTTTTCTCTTATCTCTGACACTGACTATCAGATCGACTTGGATTTAAAACATGTTTTTCTACTCGTCGATGGATACTGATCCACCATACTGATCATCAAACCGTCCCTTGGAGCTTACTAGCAAAACTTTAAATAAAAAAAAGGAACATAACAGTTCAGTAATTTAAATAAAAACTTTCGAATAGTTCAGTGATCAAATTACAAATTTTTTTAATTAAGTGACCAAAATAAAAATTTACTCATAATTTAATGATTAATTATGTAGTTTATTTGTTTACTCCACTAAATGTGTAATCATAATTAAATATTTGTAGGATGTAATTATACCATTGAAAAATATCTGAGTAAATATCATATATAAATAGATTGTAAAAAACAAAAGAAATATAGCTTGCAAAATGTGAAAATATTTAGGATTTTAATTAAATAGAGTATAATCCTTTTTGAATGTGATTGACAATGTTGTTCCCCGTATCCCCATTTTCAACCACTAATTTGTATGAACACAATTGTTCTCTCCTACCCCATTGATTTATTTTGTGTATCTTTTTCTAAAGCTTTTCTCTTATCTATCGTCTCTATCAAACACAGAATTACAAGATAAAAGATATGTTTGTAGGGTTTGAGATAATTCAAACATAGATTTATCAATATAAATTGTGATAAATATTAGTC
This sequence comes from Gossypium hirsutum, assembly GCF_007990345.1. Classification (NCBI taxonomy): domain Eukaryota; kingdom Viridiplantae; phylum Streptophyta; class Magnoliopsida; order Malvales; family Malvaceae; genus Gossypium; species Gossypium hirsutum. The sequence goes on along the minus strand of NC_053424.1, from coordinate 112,618,848 downwards.
ATTCTCAAGATTTATAATTGATATTTGGTATGTTTGGTTATCAACATTATGTTGCCATCAATATATTTTTTATTTTATTAGAATCATATTATTGTGGTGAAATGCAAAAGCAAGACTTAGAGACTGAAAAATAATTTATCTAAAATGATGATGAATGGCTCAAAATCTGTTTAATTTTGATGGCACTCTTAGATTAACAATTTTCTTACATTAAGTTAAATATGAAAATTAGTTTACAGAGAAAAAAAACTAGTTGTTCTTCAACATTATATAAAACTTGTTTCGAGATGTATTGATATAGTATATTTTAATGTACATTTTTAGTTTATTAGTATTTTTTAAAATATTTTTCATATATATATATATATAAATATATTTATATTTGAATTTTTAGTTTCTTAAAACATATATTGATATACATGTATATATGTTAGAGATATTAATTACTGTTTAGTTAGTGTAACTAAGTAGCAGTAAGTTTGTTAAAGGTTGTCGATAGTTAATTCATAATAGTTCGAGTGTGATAGTTGAGTTATAAATACGAATATTTGTATAAACAAATTTTCAGTTTTGCAAATAAAGATAAATATATCAAATTTTGTTCTTTCTTCATTTCTTTTCTTTTTTTTGTATATTTTTTATATTTTCATATTGTTTGAGTGTTATCCATCATAGTATCAGAGCTAGAATTAGAAATTATTGAATTGGGGTTTGAGTAAGCTTGTTGTTAGAATTGATTTTAAGATCATCACTTTCATTTGTTAGGCTAAATTATAACATTTATAGACTCAGTGTGCAATCAGGGGATGATTCTCAAATGTTGTTTGCAACTCAAGGTACCAACCCATTCTACAATAAGATTATTATGATATTGCTAGATTAATTACTTGTTATGACAACAAGTTTACTTCATTGTTGTAAGTCATTATTTAAACAAATACATTAAAAGTGCTATGAATATTCAAGAGATTTTAGTGAATGAATTTGGCAATAAGATTGAGAATCTGATCTCTCTAGCGTATAAACAACAAGATAGTGCTAGTTGGTTGTTTGCTTCCACTAGCCCCAACATCTTACTTGCCTTGGTTAGGTATACATCATCATTTTGAGATTTGGATAAATTTTAGCAAATATCTTCTACATCTTGAACTACAAGAGTGATGCATCTTCATTGTATGTTACATTACAGTTGGTATCAACAATTTGATTTAAAAGAAAAACAAAACAAACGATTGAAATTGATGACAGGGCAGGTGGCTAGTAGGGGGTGTATTCAATTCGATTTAGTTCAGTTTTTGGATAAAGATTGAACTGAACCACTCAATTCAATTTTTTTTTACTTTTGAAACCAAAATCAAAACTATATTAAGTGAAAATTGAAATATCTAAAACTGATAATTTTAGTTCAATTCGGTTTGATTTGAAGGTTTTTTTCTCCCAACAAATTTGGTCTTTGTTTGTCCAAAAATGAATATTATCTTGTTTTGGACTCAAAAAATTCTAACATTGAAATTCTTTTTTTTTTTCGAAACAATCATAATACAGCTTTTAGATTTATTTATACATTTATAAAGTGAGGTAAATAATTAAATTAATATCATAATCATTCACATAATCATTTAAAAATTTATTTTAAGTTGATATTAAGTGATAAATCTTTTAAAGTTTTTTTTTTTTTGCAAAAAGTGACTGATATCCATCACAAGGCACACGGCTCAAGGTGGTGTAAATAGAGTCTCAACAAACAGGAAAAAATGAAAAGACAAAACGCAGCAGGCCAATAGCCAAGTCATAAAATCGCACATAGAAAACAACAAAATCCATAAATGCAAAAAGCATAATTGAGATGAGCAAACTGAAGAAAAGTAAAAAGCTCTGAACCCATCGATGGAGATTCTTTGAACCTTCTTCCTATTCAAAGCGATTCTAAAAAGAAGCTTGGCGATTCTGAATCCAAGCCATCTGATCCTTATCCGCCGTCGTCCTCACCGATTTTGGAGCTCTATCTATCCAGACGCAAGGGATTTGTCGTCTCCTTTCTTCCAAAGCCAAGGTATGACCATTCTATTAACCGTTCGAGGAACAAAAAGGTAAGAGGCTTCTTCGAAGTTATTTTCAATTGTACGAATATGGTGCATAATCAGTCTGAGAATCAATTTATCTTCCCCTTTTGTCTTGAGTTTTTTGATTACCGACAGAGAGTCCCCTTCCAAGAGAAGACGCAGAAAACCCATTTCAGACGCAAAAATCATAGCCCTTTCGCATACCCTTGCTTCAACCACAAAGGCATCGACAACATCTTCAAAAAGATAAGTACACACCCCTATAATTTCACCTTAAGAATTTCTAGCTAATACTGCTGCAATAGAGGTTCTAAAGTCACTTTGAAAGGACACGTCAAAAGCTTAATAATACCGATGTTTGGGGGACTCCATAGCTCCTTCAATAGTGATCTAGAAAAAAACTTGGAGTTTTTCATGGCTTGAACTTATCTCTTGATTGTAGCATTGAATGAATCGTAACAGTTCCTGCAAAGAAAACTTAACACCTTCATGAAAAAGTTTGTTTCTTCGATACCATAGGGCCCATAAAGAAATAGCAATAATCTATCTGTTGTGTTCATCTACTGCAGAGAAAGTGTTAACAAATCGAGTTTTGCAACTCGAGGTACACTCGACTAGAGCAGGCGTGATTTGAAGAGAAGCCCAAACGTACTGTAATATTCCATAAGACCACATCAAATGGTCAGAGTCCTCTGAAGCTTCCTTGCAAAAAGGACAGATGACATCCACACTTAAAGTCCTTTGAAACAGATTACAGAAGTGAGGCACAAGATTATTAGACAACCTTCATATGTGTATTTTTATTTTAGCTAGGATGTGCATAGACCAAAAGGATTTGTAGAAATCCTTGTAGTTTTCTGCATTAGGGAAGTTGTAATTAGTATTCTATAGATGTTCTGTAACTAGGACCCGATACCCACTTTTCACTGAGTACTCCCTAGTGCCTTCATGTTTTCAGGCTAGCATATCTTTCGATCTAGCACCAGAAATCGAAATGAAGAAAATACAAGTTGCTTGATCATTATCAACAATACTGCAAACAAGATCCTTGTTCCAAGTATTAGTCTCAACCTCAATTAATTGATTCACAATCGTCCAAGTAGGCTTAATTTCCTTAACTAATAATCTGATATTTCCTAAACCAGGCAGCCAATGATCATCCCATATATTAACACGAACACCATTGCCAATAGGCCAAAGTATCCCCTCTACAATCAAATCCCGAGCGCTTAAATGCTTCTCCAGGTAAACGATGGGTAAGAACCAATCTTTGCTGATAAGATATCTGAAAAAAGGGATAATATCGGGCTTTTAAAACTTTAGCTAAAAGGCATTTAGGTTGGGATAAAAGACGTTAAACTTGTTTTGCTAATAATGTCTTATTAAACAAAAATAGATTTTTAAATCCCAGCCCACCAACACATTTCAGTTTACACAAAGCATCCTAATTACTCCAATGAATACCTTTAGCAGATTTATTATTAGACAACTAGAATTTGTTCATTATGCCTTCTAACTTGTGACATAAAGATTTCGGCAAAGTAAAACATTGCATAACATAAACTGGTATAGCCTGTAAAACCGACTTAATGAAAACCTCCTTGCCCCCCATTGAGAGATAGCGCAAGCTCCATCCATCAATTCTTTTCCTGAACCGATCAACAAAGTTAGCAAAAGCCCATGTCTTTTTCTGTCCAACCATCATTGGTACACCTAAATAATTCTTAGGATTTGAAGCCACCTGAACTCCCAATAGGTTGGTTCTAGTCTCCCTGACATTAGATTCCACATTAACCTCAAAGTACATAAGAGATTTATCAAAGTTCACTCGTTGTCCCGAAACCATCTCATACTCCCGAATAATATTTCAAACCACACTAGCTCCCTCACTTAAAGCGTCCCCAAAAAGAATGTAGTCATCCGCGAAAAACAAGTAATTAATCGAAAATCTTTCCTTTCCAATAGGAGCACCCCGCATCAGCCCTTTATGTTTAGCTTCATTAAGCAGTGTAGAAAAACCCTCAGCACAAATTAAAAAAAGATAAGGGCTGAGTGGATCGCCCTATCTTAAACCTCGCGAAGGTGAGAACCACTCACTATTAGCCCCATTAAGACTCACAGAATAAGAGATAGAACAAACACATCTCATAATGAGGACAACCCAATCAGCATGAAAACCCAAACAAGTCATCATTCAAGCCAAAAAATCTTACTCAACATGATCGTACACTTTACTCATATCGAGCTTAAGCGTAAAATTCCCTTTTTTTTCCTTTCTTCTTTATTTTAAAAGAATGAAGGATTTCGTAAACAATTAACACATTATCTGAAATATGTCTTCTTGGGATGAAAGCCCTTTGAGCTTCATTTATACAACTTCCCAAAATTGCACTCATATGATCCACCAAGACTTTCGCAATAATTTTGTAAACTATGTTACAAAGACTTATAGGTCGAAATTGTGAGAGATTTTTTGGTTTCTTAGCTTTTGGAATCAAAACAATACAGGTTTTATTAATCTCTCCTTATTTAGATTCATCATTCAGGACAGATAAATAGTAAGTAGAAATATCAGGCCCAATAATATGCCAGTACCTTTGAAAAAATATTGTGGGAAAACCGTCAACACTGGGGACCTTTAAGGGTGTCATCGTCTTGAAAGCATAGCCAATATCCTCCTCAGTGAACTGTTTAAGAAGTTATCATTGTAACACCCCCTAACCCTAAATCGTCAAGGAAATAAGGTTACGAGGCATTATTGGACATATCGGACAATTTACAAATAATTCTTAAATAAATAATAAACATGTTATAAAATAATCATAAATTCATATAAACTTTTACTAATTGATTTTTTTATTTTTTTAAATTCAATATAACCCTTTATAAATATATAACATTCCCTGCAATTTTCAAATCGCAACCAAACCAATTCCAGTATTTCAACCAATGCATTTATATACTCAAATATACTTGAATCATACTTGACATATTGACTCAACAACTTAAGTAAACTATCATTTTTAATTAGCTCTTAAAACTATTCAAACCATTTCAATTCAATATCAATGCTATAACAAGTTCTATCATTTCATTAATTTAATCATCAAAATACCAAATACCTTTCTTTACAACAAAAATAATATAACATACCAAAATAACCATTAAAATTCCTATGTACATGCCATTTTCACTTAAGGGAAGAAAATATTACCAAAATTTTTTTACTGGAGTCGGGATCGTTTGGATGTTGGACTAGGACACTGGACTTCTATTAACCTGCGCATGGAAACAACCGTACGCTAAGTATTTCATACTCAGTGGTATTACCATAATTCAAATTATAAACATAGTAATCATATAAATTAAATCATATAACTTTAATATTTACTAAACCAATTCAAACATAAATTTTCCATTCTCAATATATTCATACAATTTAATTTAGCTATTCGTCAATTAAAATCATATACATTCAAGTTGAGCCATTATCTAATTCATAAAGCATTGGTTCATGCTTTCTATTATCATACTCACATTCAAATCACATTTTCATTTCATGTTCCATTTTCACATTTCTTTCAATGGCTCAACTAATTCCTTTTATTCAACTTAACTTTTCTTTTAATTACCCTTATTAACAGACTCGGACTTTGGTGGATACACGGATCCAACCAAACACACCATTTTGGCACCCAGTGCCTTATCGGATAGTTCGAAGCAAAGTTGACACCCAGTGTCTCATCGGCCTAGCCGGAGTAAAGTAGTACCCAGTACCTCATCGAATCTATCCGGAGTAACAGTATGACACCCAATGTCTCATCAACTCAAGGTCAAAGTATCTCTGGACACTTCCAATCCTATAGCATGCCAACTATATCCGACTCAGCCAGACTAGTTAATAGGGTTTCCGGATCACATATAAATCTCAATTCAGTCACAATTTCTCACATTTTCAATTCAATCATTTTCCACTTTTCAATCAATTTTCAATTCACATATTCATAATTCAATACACTTTCTCAATTCAATATGCATTTCAATTATTCACATATAATCACAATTCAATTTGATTTCATACAATTCAATACTAATACTTACCATGCATATCAACTTAAAATTCAACAATTAATAATAATTAAATTCGAATTATAGTAATACTAACACGTATTTCTCATTCAATTCAATTTTCTAAATTCAATTCAATAAAATTACTTACCTCAATATTTATTTACTATAAAATAAATAAATTTAAAATTAATACTTAATAATAAATAACTTGAATTATAGCAATACAAACCGTAAATCTCCCGTTTAGTCCTCGATAGCTTTCTCCTTTCCTTTTGATGCCAATGCCTCGGGTTCTTTGTTAGCTACAAAAATAATAATAATTTGCACCAATTAATACAACATTAATTTACATTAAATACTTGAATTTCTATTCAATTTCTACCTTAGTTTCAATTTGGTCTTAACTAATTCATCCATTTTATACCTCAATTTATATCTTATTTCTACTCAAATTTTAACTAAACTTAAACTTAACAACAAATTTTTATCATAAAAATCATAATTTTGAGTTTCTTTCAATTTAGTCCCTATTATACAAAATTTAGAACTTATTCTACAATGTAATCTATCTCCCACTTCTAGTTAGAAATTCTATTAATTCAATCCACAATTCACACTTTTACTCAATAAAATTTAATGTCTAAAAATCTAATATCTTCCAAAATTTTAGCACATACTTAATAATATTTTGTTCTAGTTTCATAAAAACTCAAAAATTATAAGAAAATGACTTAATTTGACTTACCAATTTGAAATTGAACCTTGAAAACCCTAAATTTCTTCTTTTCTTTTCTTTTTTTTTCTTTTCTTTCTGTTTCGTCCCCCCTAGTCTGTTTCTATATCCTTTCTTTTGTTTCTTTAGTTTTTATATATAATATAATATAATATAATATAATATAATATAATATAATTAAAACATAAAATATCTTTATTTATATAATAATATAATAATATATTAAACATAAAATCTTAGATTTTCCCCACGATTGGAAGTGTGCATGGGTCGGGCCAGGCTTGGCCTAGACAAAATTTTAGGCCCGTTTTCTAGGCCTGAGCTTGGCCCGAAATATGGGCCTAAAAATTTGTCTAAGCCCGGCCCAGAATAAAATTGTTAAGCCGAGCCCGGCCCGGTCCGTCCTATATTAAATTTTTTTAGCTTATTTCATTAAATAAAAAATTTTAAAATATAATAAATCAAATACATTTAAAACAAATATTAAAACAAGAAACAAATAAAAAAATGATACTAAAACAATTCTTAAAACAATGCATAAACTGAAAATATAATAAAAAGTGATTATATTAAAATTGAAAATAAAATGTAAATATGATTAAAAATAAAAAAAATATATATTTAGTATATAATTCGGGCTGGACCGAGCCAGGCCTGGGCCAAAAAAGTTTTACCTGAACCCGACCCATTTTCTAAACGGGCCTCGTTTTTTTGCCCAAACCCATATTTCGGGCCTATATTTTTACCCAAACACTCCCATTTTTTGAACGGGCCTTCGGGCCGGGCAGAGTAGCCAGACCCATGCACACCTCTACTCACGATAAACCGCCTCAATTTATACTTTTGGTATAACTGCCCTTTTAGTCCTTTTTATTTTCTTTTAATCTATAATTCAACTTTTACCCTATATTAAATTTAGTCCTTTTTATTAATTACTCCTAATTAAGTCAAATTCACCTATCTAAACCCTAATTAAACACACAACTAATCTCGTAAATATTTCTAATAAATTTTTACGAACCCATTTCGCTAAGACGGAGGCCCAATAATGTACTTTTTCGATGCGTGTGAATTTTGGGTCATTACAATCATTCGTACTTATAGTAATTCTTTTCTCCACTAACCTAAACAAACGCTCATCAGTACCCATTTCAGAAGCCGAAAATAAATTACCAAAATAATCCGAAGTAAGCTGTAGCATCTCCTCAGTCGTAGAGAACCATATTCCATTCTCGCCTTCTAAACCAGTGATTCGACTACGAGTTTGGACTTGAACATCCACTTTATGAAAAAACTGGTATTTCGATCCCCATTTTTCAGCCAGTTGACGCGGGTTTGTTGCCCCCAAAAAATTTCTTCTTAATCAGCCTCCAAGTTAAGGCCCGGTTGAACATCTGTGATTTCGGCTAAGATCTCATTAGTTGGTTTCCGATTGTAAAGATTATTTAGTCTTTCTTATAAATCAACATGACTTTTCTTTTTCTCTTTATTTCTGGATCGACTCCATTGTTGAAACTGCTGGCCCATTCTCTCAAGCTTATCCGGAACGCTTACTGAAAACCTCCTCCTCAAAAGAACTCTCTAAACACCATTTGGCCTCAAAACAAAATAGTTTGTCTCTATTACACTGATCATTCCTTCGCGTTCCCATGGTATTGAAAAGAATAGGACAATGATCTGAGAAAAAATGGCTCAAATGCTCTATCTGGTAGCTTGGAAAAAGATTCATCCAATCTAATGATGCAACTCCCCTATCAAGACTGTCCTTTATATTTGTTGACAAGAACCTTCCTCGCTCCCACGTACACCACCTACCAATATAACCTAAATCATTGAGCTCGCAATCGTCAACGTGGTTCGAAATCCATTCATCCATCGTTCTAATCTAAGATGACCACCCCTTTTTTCTAAAGAATTCGTGGTCTCATTAAAATCCTAACACAACCCAAGAGATGGCTTGGTCATGTCCCAACTGTCTAAGTAATTCCCAAGACCCGTATCTACTCTTTTCATCCAAATTCCCATAGAACCCTGTTAGTCGCCAAACGTCACCATATTCATTATTATGGACCTCAACATCAATATGAAAATAAGAGAAACTCTTGAGCTGAATCAAAGAATTCCCTTTCCAACCTAAAGATAGACCTCCTTTTGAACCCATTGCCCCAATATCAATCCCATTTTCAAAATCGCATTCCAATCTAACTATTTCCATCCTTTTAGAACATAACTTTGTTTCCATAAGAAACAAAATCCGGGGATTAATGGCTCTCAATTTGTTCTTGAGCCTTTTAACAAAAGCAAATGTAATACACAAACCCTTCATATATATATGGCATAATGATTTATTTGACTTCCAACTTTATAAAAAATATCATTTTAGCCCAACATTTGATTTTTCACCTTATCTAGCCCTTAAACTTGCGTTGTTTGTCAAATCACACCCAAAATGGATAAAAAAGTTAACGTTTGTTAACTTTGCTAATATGGCATACATGTGGATATCACATTAACAATTAAATTTTTAAATTTTAAAAAATTCAAAAGATTATTTTAAAAATTTTAAAAGTATTAAAATTATTCAAAGAAGAATAAAAATCATAAAAGTATATTTTTTATTTTTAAAAATTAATTAATTGCTAACATGGCATATAACATGGCAATCTACATATATGACATATTAGCAAAGTTAACAAGTGTTAATTTTCCATCTATTTTGCGGTGATTTGACAAATAATGCAAATTCAAGGACTACAAGAGGTCAAGAATTAAATGGAGGGCTAAAATGATTTTTTTTATAAAGCTGGAGGGTCAAATAAATCATTATGTCTATATTTAATGTTTTACCATAACATTTCTTTTAATTAGCTTAATTAATTGTTAGCTTTAATTAGTTATAATTGAATCATTGCAATATGTCATATAATCAGTTAAATTCAAATATATATTAATTAACAACTTGTGAATAATTATTTCTTTTATAATAAAATACTATAATGTTCCATAATTTTTTTTCTAATCTTATAATTATAAATATTATATTTAAGGAGTGATTCATTTATCCTAATATAAAACTACAATTTCAATTTTTTTTATGAAACACTTCAGTAATTTTTTGCATTATTATATTTAATTTTTTTATAACATAATAATTATTGGACTAAATAAATTAGTTCATATAGATATTGAAATGATTCATCTATTATTTTATTATTATTATTCTTTTAAACATAATTTTTTTTTCATTCGATTCAATTTAGTTAAAATGATTTCCATGAAGAAAACCCAAACTCGATTAAAATTGTAAAATTGAGGAGATAAAATCAATTCTAAATGAAATCAAATTATACAAAATCCGAGCCAAATTGAATGCATCGACTCAGAATGATTTTCTCGATTTATTTGCCGAACTTTAATCACTAGAGGAAAAGTGGACGGGGGAAAACGAGTCGTAGGTTGCTTTTGGCCCCACTCACCAATTTCATACTATTTTCCTAAATAATTTATCAAGTATGACATTTTACTAATTTGTTTATTCGGGTCTGATATTTGAATTAAAAATAAAACCCAAAAGCTTCAAATGAAATTAAAAAAATGGCCTTAAAAAAACACAAATATTTTATAAAATGGCCAAATGTTGGCACCACCCAAAGTGTTTGGAGGCCATATTTCTAAATTGTGCGGACTTTTCAATATTATACTCTACCTACCGCTGCTATCAACCAATTAATTTATCACATTAATTTCAAATTAAGGTCACAAACAAATTTATGATGTTGATCTATGTGTTGACTTAATAGTCAAGGTATTTATTGTTCTAGATGTGACATAAATTCGAGTCGCACTAATTTCGTTACTAGTAGGATTTTACCTTCCTCTTACAATTTATAAATAAAAAAATAAAAAAATCTATAACGTTAGTCTCACCACTTGAGTACCTTTTAATTTTCTTTTGATATTTGTTACCTAATTTTTCTTAGAATTACACAATGCTATAATTACATTTAGTAATTTCAGATATAAAATAAATCATAGTATGAGTATTGTTGTTAATGCAAAAGAGCGTGAGTTTGAGTGCACTGAAACGTATTATTTTCCTATTTATGAGTTGGGAAGAACTATAAATAGTTTTAGATATTATACGATAAAGAACAAATATAATGAGAATCTATAATGATATTATTTAAAAAATAAAAATACTCATTTTATTCAAATTTAATGTTTTATTACCATTGAGCGAAAGACAATTGTTAATTTAATTAAAGCCTATGAATTTTCAATCCTAGATCACAGTCATATATAGGCTAAAAGTATATGTTTTTTCTTTTCTTAAACTTCGGTAAATGATCCAAAATATCCTACTACTATAGGAGGGAAATATGACAAGGAAAATGCGTTGGTCATCATGGCTAATGGTAGCATGGCTCATTAAAGTGCATTCTTATATAATAGTCAAAGCCACTTTTTATTCATAAACTGCTAGTGTTCCACTAAAATTTGTCCATCTACCCAATTTTTATTTCATCTTTCATTATTCAAACCTAGAATTAAATTAAAGAATTGAAAAATGATAGTTGGTGTAGGTAGTAAAAGTTTTGTTGGGAATTGAACACTAGCTCAATTCATTGTCTTATAACTCGATTTAGTTTTATTGATTCAAATAAAATTTGATAATATTGACAAATAAGATATAAGAATATATTCTTATTCTAAAAAAAATTAAATTTTTAAATGTGAAAATGATTCCAACTTAGTAAGTAATTAAAGGAATATTTAATTGACTTGATATATAATATTTAGAGACAAGATTGAAGATCTCAAGTGTTTAAAGTATGAAATTGAGAAAAGACGAAACATGAGGTAAGGGGCGATTGTGGAAACCAAGTGAAAGGGTGACCCTTCAACATTCCAAGCACCAAAGGTTGTTTAAAATTGGGTCAGAATAGGGGCAGCAGCCAGCCATGCACCTCACGTACGCGGCCACTGCTCTTTCTAGTTTCTACTGCTCACTGGACCCACCCCTTCATTCTCTCAACTCTGCCTTGTGTTTTTCAATTACCTACGCATCTATGTCTTGTACTATCATTCAAGGGAATCTAATTCGATTAAATCAGTAAGTTTTCGGCCTAAAGTATATTATATTTATAAAGAAAAAATAAGAGTTTGAATTTTAAATATCATATTGTTGGGCGTAAAGGCGGTGCCATAAGAGTTGGTAGAAGGTCTGATCCCTTAAAATGATTTGAGTTTTAATCTTTTAAAATTTATAAATTAATATATGATAAAATTATATTTTGATCTTTTAAAATAATAAAATTTTGGTTTAATACTTTAAAAAATATATAAAAATATAAACTATTAAAATAATAAATTTTCATTTTAACTCTAATAAAAATATATAATTAAAATTTAGTCCTTGAACTAATATATTTAGATAAATAGTTGACTTGAGTAATTATTACTCAATAAAAACATGACACCAAATAAAAATATCATATCATGTCATATTATTGGAGCCACACATTGTTAATTATAAAAATTAAACATTAATATTATAATAAAATCATTTTTCTAAATTTAAGAAATAAACATTTAAAAACATATAGAATTAAAACTAATTTCTTATCCATATGATGCACAAATTTATTGTATTTAATATTGACAATATATTTAATAATTTTACATTATTTTTTTTGTTACATAGACATAATAATTGAAAATAATCCAACAACAATTTGTAAATTTAGTACATATTTCCACATAAATTTTATATTATATATAATTACTAATATTTCATGTAAGTGTGACATATAAAATTGTTACCATAAATTGCATGTTGTATATGTATAATTAGACAAAATAATTTATTATTGATTCAAAATTTTATCTAAAAAAAGTTATTACTTTAATATTTTATTACATTTAGCATAATATTTCAAAACATCATGATCAGACTTTTACAATTGTGTAAATATTATTAAAATCAAATAATAATAAAAGTACTATGAACGAATCAATAATAATTTCGTGATGAAAACAAAAACCTGTCAAATGATATTAAAATATGTTATTAGTAATTTTTTAGATTTATTTATAGTATTAAATATTATTTTTATTTGGTTTATAATTACAACACTAATTAATTAAGTAATAATTAATATAAAATTTTAATTATGGATTTAATTAAGGAATAATTATTGCACCACTAATAATTACAACAATATTAATATAATCCTTATAATCATTTTATATTGTTAATTTATTATAAAAATAAACGTAAAACATAAATATATCAAGATTATAATTGAAATGTTATTAAAGAAATAATTATAACTATTTGATTTTATATTAATTGATTTTATAGATTTAAAAAAAAACATAAGAAGCAAAGTTAACACACGAAAATAATAATTCTTAATTAATTGATTTTATTTATTTTAATTTTTCAAATAAATTTAAGTCATGCTATTTTTCGAGTCAAGATTTGTATTGAATCGAATTGATTTGATTACATTCAATTAGTATTTATGAAACTTTAATTTAATTATAAAATATAAAATTTATTATAAAACATATTTATTTTCTTTTGATTTTAACATATAAATTAAGAAAAATAAATAAACTTATACATTATAAATACTATTAGATTACTAATATATTGGTATTGCATTTTTTAAAAATATATAATGTTAATCTCATACATTAATTTTTATCAATTATAAAAAAATTGATTTTATATGATTTAATTATTATCGTGTTTAGAAAAAAATATTTAATTAATTATAAAAAATCTTAAATTTTTATTGTTTTTAATTTATCTAATTATATTTAATATTTTTATATACTTGAAATTTTTATGAATCAATTATTTTTAAGTAAATATGATTTCATGTTAATTAATATTTTCTTTTATCATGATTATCACATAATAATTATTAATTTAATTTTAAATATAAATTAAAATATACAAAATTACTGAAGGCGATATAACAGATTTGCAGCTGAATCGATAAATTTGTAGCGGAGTGGGTTTGATGGCGGTCACAAACACATCACATCCTGTCTTTATATTCAATAGTGTTGATGAAGATCTCGGTTTTCTCTTTATTTATCTATTTATGGTATGAGATATGCTACTTGTCTTGAATTATTACGTGACGATTACAGAACAATCATACAAATTAATGCAGGCTGTACATTTATTATTGAATGCTTGCTTAATTTCATGTACCTGATTGGCTAAACAATCAACGCCACAATTTCGTTTGGTAATATTGGGTGACGTTCAAGAAAGGAAAAACATCAATTCCGCCCTTTGTTTTATATAATGTACATTATCATTCTGGAAAATCAATGACTAAAGAGAAAATTGGGAGTAAATAAGAATGATACAGAAAACAGTGAGTAAAAAACAAATTTATGTATATAGGGAAAAAAGGAATAATGCAGGGAAGGAGGGATATAAATTATATATATTTACATACACAATCTTTGGTGATATCATATGCACTTTTTTTTATTGCTCTAGAAAACCAACAAAGAATCCTTAACGTCATAGTTCATCTTCTCCAAATTAGGCTGCACAGCGAACTGAATCATTGGCGGCGGCCCACAAGCCAAGGCAAGAGTGTCGTTGGAACCCACCGGGATATGCTCTCTCAAGATGCTTTCGGTTATGAAACCCAAGCTATACTGCCATCCTTCTCTGATTGATTCTTGCACCACGTACCATACCTTCAACCGATCATGCTTCTTTGCCCAACCATCTAGCTCTTCTTTCAGCAAAATATCGTCTTCGGTTCGGTTGGCATACACCACGTACATCTCTGTTTTGTCCTCTGGGTCCTTCAAGATTGCTTGGATGACTTGATAGATTGGGGTGATGCCTGTCCCACCTGCTAGCATTGCTAACTTGTTGGCAAACTTGGGTTTGCCATGGACCTGAAAGTTGCCTCGACCCATGTATTCAATGTGACCCAAAGGACCCTTCACGTCTAGGAATGAACCTAGTGGGAGTGAGTCCAAATACTGTGACATGAGCCCTCCATTAGGGAATTTTGGGTGTACCCCTTTGAAATAAACCTTGACCACTAGATCAAAGTGACCTACTTCATCGATGGCACTAGTCGGAGTGTAGGCTCTCATGCAAAGCTTATCATCAATGGTGGCACATAAAAATATGTGCTTTCCAACGGGTAATCCCAGCACTTGATCTTCGGATGGCAATGCAAATCTGAACACACGGACGTCATGGGAGATGGATGTTTTTTGGATGAGTTTGCATGGGATTTTCTCACGTGGAACCAGAGCTACAGGTTTTGTAGGCACAGCTTCCTTAATAGGAGCTAAAAAGCTCATTACGTTGGATGCCCCATGCACGGAAGAATTAGGGGATGAGGTCGACGAGTCGGACGCATAACCCGAAGTGGTCAACTCACCGATTCGATAATCTTCAAGCAGTTTCTTGGCTTTATCAGAGTGGATAGCATCAAATTCTTCAGTACAATCGGTTCCAGCATTGATCAAAATACTGTCAGCGCCACCAGGATGATCCTTAAGGAACCGAGTGCAGTCGTAGATATGACCATGGACGACGATCCAAGCGGAATCAGCAGAGTTATGTTTCTTAACCTCAGACATTGAAAATGTTTTAGAGGCAGTGTTCATGAAAGGAGATGAAACACTCTTCTTTAAAGTGGGGTTAGCATCAGATGATTTTTCAAGGTGGCGTTCCTTAGCCATCCATCCCCCGGTTTGGTTTCCTGGCAACGTTGGGTGCTCGAATACCATACCAATTTCTCCTTTGTGTGGCTTGCAAACGTTTGTTTTTACTCGGAACCAGCAGTTGTTCATCATTCCCTGTTACATCATCATTCATTCATTACTTACTGAACTTAATTCCTTTGAATAATATAAACAAGCTTAGTTCCAAAAACTGTATGTACCATGACATTCCATATGAGCTTCTCGGGTTGGGTGTTAAGGGTTTGATCCCAGGCTCGGACCGCAATTTCCTTTGCTCCCAGCAGATCAAGAACCTCAACCTCCAAGGACCAGAAGCACCAGCACCAGTACTTTCCATATTTGTTTGGTTGCTCAGGGTGGTCCAGGGTACACACTTGCCATGTTTCTCCACCATCCATTGTTACCTCCACACGTGTCACCTTCTTCCCTCCCCCTGTTGTCAATTCATATATAGAATATTAAGTCAATAAAGACGTTACATTCCTACAGCTACTTAATAAAAAGTAACCAAGTAATTATATAAAAAGCACGTTTAATTATGCAAGTACCTTAATAACCACGACTCTCCTTAAAACAGGAAAAAAGACTAATTCCATATTGCCCACTTACATGCATTCCCAGCACACAGGTTTCAATCCAACTGTTTTCCCCATTTAACCTTTAACTCTTTAGTTTTTGTATTTGTTTGTTTGTTTGTGTTGTGATGTCAAACAGAAATTGCCAACTTAACTAAACAAACCAGAGTTGGCTCTTGGAAATCTTACAGGCTTCTTAAGAGTTTGGCATTCAAAAACCAGCAGCACTTTTCCCTAAATGATAAGGGAAACAAAAGCAATTGTATCTATCCTATGTTCCAAAGTACAACCCAATCTTAAGGAAATTCCAATGGACTTGATATAACATTGTAACTCGAGAAATTCTAATAACTAGAATCCCATCATTTTCTTTTCTTTTAAAAGAATTTTAAATATGAAACTTTTTATTCTTTCTTTATATAGTAGAAGACAAAATATCAAATTATTTTTCTTTTATGCACTAAAATCTATAACGGCTTCCAATGGTTTCCCATCCATCGGTGAATCCTTGTATCTAATCTAATAAAAACGTAAGTAGGAAGGCATGTACCAATAGACACTTAAATCTTAGTCTTTTATGTACCCACATTTCATTGAGTTCTTTACATACTTAGATTTCGACTGGAGATAGAACCCCAAAAACATAAAATAAAATAAAATAAAAAGTAAAAGATTCCCTTCGAAAGAACAAAGGAATCTGTCAGAGGAACTCACCGGAATATGCATAGCCCCTTAACGTATATGGCCTTTGAGTGGTCCACGCGTTGATCGGCAAGATCTCTTCATGACAAGGCGTCGTTATCACCGAGTTAATGTTCAACTCATTGATGATATATTCCGGCTTATACCACCAAGCTTCACACATTACATCACAATGTTAGCATTTCCCATGCACAAATATTCTTATAATATTTTTACTGCTCTGTAAAAAGGAAAAATAGGGATTGTTTATTTTTACCTTCAGCGTTGGCTAGCTCGGCATCAACATGAGAAGGAAGTACTTTGTTATCTTTATAGTGATAATAATTGTCTGATTCTTGTTTGGTAACGATAATTCTCTTCAACCATTTCACCATTCGTCCACCGATGAACCCTGGGATGATCATCCGTACCGGGAATCCATGATCTGGAGTTAAAAGCTTACCATTTTGCATGTAAGCTAAGATAATATCCCGAGAAGGGTCCATGGCGAACTCCTTTTTTATGCTAGTTCCATACTTGGAACCACCGCCTCCTGGTAAATCTTCAGCCCCTTCGAAGCACACATTTAAGGCACCATGTTTCTTGCTAAAGATCCCACATCGTTTGAGCACGTCACACAATGGAACACCTCTCCACACTGATGTGGAAATCCCAGCTGCTCCCCAGTTGAAACCTATGGTTTGTTTGATCATGTTTTGTTCTTTACGTCGATTCCCAGCACAAACCAGGGTAACCGGAAACTCACGGCTTTGGAACTCGTTAACCAGTTGATCCATGGTTAACTTCACCGGTCTTTTAACTAAACCGGCGACTTCAACGGTCCAGTCATCCCAAGAAGCTTTAGGGACTTGACCATGGTTACGAACGTAGTGGAGAGGAACAGGAGTGATGAAACCATGGTGCATGAGGCGGTTCAAGGGAGGTTCAGAGTTGAAAGGGTGTTTTCCAGTGAGACGAACCATGGAAGCGTTACGCTCGACCCAGTTATCGGCCGTTGCTTCATCTCTAGGGTCCAAGATGGAAGGTTCAAGCTCGTTACCGGACTTGATAATCAACTCTTTGTAATGCCCGTTGATCTCATTTCCTTCATCATCACTGGAAGAGTCATCATATTCATGGTCGATGAAAACATGTTTGACAGGGCGGTGGATTTGGGTACTTGGACCGGGCTTCAAAGGGGCAAAAACACCGTTCAAAGCCGGTTCAAGGCGCCTGAACTGTCGATTATCGACGTAAGCCGCCATGGTGAAGAGTTTCTTGGAAAAAAAACTACTGTTTCACTTCCTCTCACTCCTTTTCTTTTTCCCCTTGTTTTGGAGTGTGTTTCACTGAAGGAAATTGAAGGAAGTAGGATGGGGGTGAAGTCTTTATATAGGCTCTTTGAGGAGCTTTGTGGGTAGAAACTTGTCAAATAGAAAATAGGCTCTATGATTTATTACTATTTATATTTTTATATAAATACTAAAATCGAGACGCCCCTATGTGGTGCTCATTTGTTTTGGTTTTTTTTTTTATGTTAATATTTTTTTTTGGGTGAATTATTAGATTGTAGATGTGATTAAAGTGATTTCTAACTCAAATTATGTTTAGAGTTGTGAATATTTTAATTATCAATTTAATACGAGATTTTAAGTTAATAATTTTTAATAAAGTAAAAATAAATTGTAATACATATTTTAGATACTTATTTGAGTTAATGATGGTTGAATTTTTTAATTTTTGAAGTAAAGTTATATTTAATTATTTGTAGAAATAAGGTAACTTCATCGTTAGTGTAGTAGATGGTTTAAAAAAGATTTGGAAAATAGATAGCTTTGGCTTTACAATTATTACTAACAAACCAAACTAGGATTACAACAATAAGTTAGAATTAACTTTCAACTTTTAAAATTAATTACCTAGTAACAAAATATCCCCTTCAAAACTTACTTCTCCACTATTTAATTTTAATTTCTTTTTTAACATGAGACTTAAGATTAAATTACCCTAAATTTTAGTAGGTATAAAAACAATTCTTTATCGAAAATGTAAAGTCTTATATTTATTGTTCATAACATCCTAAAAATTATTTTTATTATTTAAAAATAAGTTAAATTTAAAATATAAATATAGTTTTAGATTGAGAAGTTATTTTTATTATTTTAAAATAAAAACTTAAATTTAATATATATATATTTGGTAAATAAGGAGAAGTTTGATAACACCAACTATGTTTAAATGTCACGGGGCTAAAACTTTAGTCTCGTAAATTGTGCAGCCTTAGGTGATTTTTTTACTTTGAATTTGCCTAAGTTAGTTTCACTCATGCAAATGTGAGAATTCTCGTAAAATTTTTCTAAGGCACCGAATTCTAACAGAAGCAAACTTGAATCGAAAGAGCAACAAAGAACAAAAAAGTCAAAGGAAAATAATGCATACAAGATGTTTGAGTAAATGCTCTCAGATATATATTCAATTATGTATGAAGTGATTACAAATGAAGGGGAGGCCTCTATTTATAGTTGAGCTCTCCAAGAATCAATAGTACAGTTTGAGTTACATTGATAGTCAAGATTAAAGCTTATCTACAATTAAGAGTCCTAAAGGAATTAAACTTTATACAATCTTATCCCTTTAGGATTTACTCTATTTACCCGGGTAACTCTAGTTTTACTAGAGTGTTTCACTAGGTCACCAAGGCTTCAAGTAAATGGATTTTCCACGGGTTTGACGAGTCAGGCCAGTTTTGTTGGGTTAAGTGACCCCTGTTTCATCAATTAACCTCTATGGAACATTCATTTTGCAATCATCATAGGCTTTGATCAGTGGCCCGTGACATTCTCCCCCACCCGTTCTCCCAACACCCTAATTGCATCTTCAGAATAACACTGGTTTGACTCACCTCGGAACTCTCTCAATGCCTCTACTAATTCCTAATTAGCTTTTTTGCCAGGTAGTCCTGCCCCTCAGAACACTTGCCTTGACTTTTTTCTCTTCTAACTTGAATCGTTTCTTTCCTTTATAGTACTTCTCATTTGCAAGAGTCCACCACTCTTACTTGCCCACATTGTGGCTTGCCTTGATCCAGATCCCCTTGATCTACATACATAGGCTTCAGCACACCCACTTTGAACACCGGGTTAACTTTGAGTCTCACTACTAACTCTGGTTTGTATGCCCCTTGGCCTACCTACTTCAAAACACTAAAAAGACTCTTGTATCATTGCCAAGCCAATAAGCCAAAATGGAAAACATTACAAAAGTGTTTGAAATGTACTTCACACATTGCATTTACTTGTCTCAGTTGCCCAGTTTGCATTGCCATATTACCCCCAAATTCCGATGCACAACCAACCTCTCTCACATGTGGTAGCCGCATTGATAACTTAACAAGCTTCGTATCAATTTATTTCTCGTTTAACATTTCCAAGGTGGTCTTCTTAGCACTCTGATCTACCTAGTCGATGTTCTTCCCACAATGAACATCCTGGGCCAGTTGGATTGTCGAAAATACCTTCACTCTGCCCTTCATGTCTCGACTTAAGAGGATAACACATTATTGTTGTCGAGTATCCAGGATGCACATACTGTAGGTAAAAGGACCCAAAAAAGCATTAATTTGATCAAGGGAATTCAAGCCAAGAATGAAATTGTAATCATCTAGATGAATTACCCAAAAATCTTCCTTGCCTTTCCACTTACTGATATATAGCTCAACTCGTTATGCTACTCCCACAATTGGGACTTCTTTGAAATTAACAGACTTGATCTTCTTATTTGATTTACTAACTGAGAGACCAATTTTACCCATGGATTTTTTCTGATATGAATATATATGATGCCCCCGTATCAATAAAAGCACTCTTCCTCTTACCTGTGATGTTTATGTCCACATACATCAACCTTTTTTACTTGCGATCCCTCTTCTCTTCAACAGATTTGAGCATCATTGATACAAGTTCAAATACCTTATCCTCAACAAGTTTCACTTCAAACTTCTTTAGTGATTGCAGACAGCTTAGATCACTTTGGACAGTCTTGCATCCTATGTGAACCACAACATAAGAAGCACTTTACTGCCTTCTTTTCATTATCATTTCTTCTCTTGGTTTCGACCCCATGCACAATTGAACCAAGCCTCATCGAAGCTTTTTCTGGCTTATCATACTCTTTTATGGTAGAAAACACGGATTGCTTCGAATAGTCCCTCACCATATACGAACCTTTACAAATGGAGCATTTCAATGGTCCCTTATTCTTTTCCTACGGCTTGTGGAGGTTTTTTCCCCCTTTTTTTAGTTTCCCATTACCATTATGGCCGTCATTGCCGCTACTAAACTCACCCTATCCATCTTCTTCTTCCCTATCATTGCCCTTCTTTATAAGCTTAGAAGACTCGAACTTGTCTTTTCTCGAAACAAATTCGATTAAAGATTCTTCCACGATCATGGCTTTTTGACAATTTTTAGACCCCTTAACGTTCCAATTCATGTTTAACCCATGACTTCGACCCATCCATGAAAAAGAAAAATACTTTCTTTTCACTCAAATCTGTGATTTAGAGTATTAGTTCATTGAACTCCTTCACATACTCTCGAATTGTGCCTTTTAGTGAAAATTGACGCAGCTTAGCTTGAGCTTCTTCAACATATTGGGGTAAACTACTTATTGAACTCATTTTGGAACTCTACCCAAGTTCTAATTGTAGCCTAACCACGTTTTTCATCTGTGGATCTACACATCTACTAAAAAAAAGTAAAATCAATAAAATATTGAGCAATAGTATTTACCTTAGCATCATTATCCTTAATGCACATAGAATAAAAGTATTTTACTATTTCCTACAATAAGTTATCCACTTCTTTCGCGGACCTTGCCTCATTAAACTTATTCGATTCGGGGACATCAAACTCTCGACTTAGTATTGCACTCAACACCCTTTTACCCATAGCAGCTCTACACACAGTAAGCTCTTCCTCGAGCTCTTCAATTTTTGCATTCAAAGCCGTCATTGTGGCTTCATTTTCTTCTTTCATAGTTGTCATCCCAGCTTTAAGAGCATCATTTTTTCTATTAGCTTACCTACAACATTATTGAGAAGCCTTCATATTCCTTGAACTGCTCTTTCATCGAGTTTATCTCGGTGTATGTCTCAACTACCTTGAGTGTTTCCTTCACTTTCCCTATAGGTTCCTTGAGATAGACCACACGACTTTTCAAAGTCGATAGCATATCCCTTGATCTGCTTTATTTTCTAGACTTCCCACGAGTCTTAATGGTGCCTTTGTAACCTTAGCTCTGATACCAACTGTCACAGGCTAAATCTTTAGCCTCGTAAACTGTATGACCTTAGCCAGGTTCTTTACTTTAAATTTGCCTAAGTTAGCCTAACTCTTGCAAATGTAAGAATTCTCACAGAATTTCTCTAAGGTACCAAATTCTAGCTGAAGCAAACTCGAATCGAAGGAGTAATGAAAAACAAAAAAGCCAAAGGAAAATAATGCATACAAGATGTTTGAGTAAGTTCTCTCAAGTATATATTCAACTATGAATAAAGTGATTACAAATGATAGGATAGGCCTCTATTTATAGTTGAGTTCTCCCAAAATCAACAATATAAATTGAGTTACATCAACGGTCAAGATTAGAGCCTATCTACAATTAAGAGTCCTAAGGGATTTAAATTCTATACAATCTTATTCTTTTAGGATTTACACTATTTACCCTGGTTACTCTAGTTTTATTGGAGTGTTTTACTAGGCCACCAAGGCTTTAAGCAGATGGGATTCTCTACAAGTTCCACGAGTCAGGTCAGTTCAGTTGGGTTAAATGAGCCCCATTTTATCAATTGATCTCTATGAGATATTCTTTGCGCAATCGTCACTGGCTTTCATCCGTAGCCCATGACATAAGTACTAAGAACCCTTACATAAGGAATTTTTACTTTAGGATATGGTCTTATCATAATAAAACATTGTGAATTTTTTATGGTGTTCACAAGATTAGACTTCAAGATGATGATGATGATGATGATAGATCATTTGATTCCTAGCTTTCCATGCACTATCAATGTGGTTTGTCTCTTAGGACTTTTGACAGTAGTTTATTGATTGACTGAAGTTCGTTGTTAGATTGGTTCAACAGTGACAATGTTAGGCTAACGATTACCATCGGTGGATCAACATGATGCATCTTTAGGTTATTTCTGAATCCTTCCAATATAGTAGTTACTATCAATTTATCTTTCTTGTCTATTAAGCTTTTTTTCCCTTTTATAGACTATCGCATTACAAATTATAGTATTTTGTTCGTCATTTGTAGAATGTATTATGCGCATGTATTACTATTGTTTATAGTTAGAGTCACAATGTTTTTCTTAACAAAATAAATTCAACGCAAAGAAAAAAGGAAAACTCCTTCAACTTCAACTTTTTTTTTATTTCTTGTATTCTATGTTAGAATGTAGAGGAATTAAAAAATAAAGATAGGGGAAAAATAAACTCAAATTTTTTGTGAAACTGTTGTGATTTATTATTCACATATCAAAGCTTTATATAGGGAAAAGAAAACAACTATGAACTAGAAAATAGGAGCCACTACTAACATATATTCGAAAATAGTGGAACAAATTAATAAAAATATTAACCAAATCACTACCAACCCAACTCCTAAATTCAAGGTCTACAAACCACCTATTTTGACTCAATCAAACCCCATATACAACCTTAACAAATCCTCCCTTAAACCAAATATTTGTAAATTTTTTGTTTAA
This sequence comes from Gossypium hirsutum, assembly GCF_007990345.1. NCBI lineage: Eukaryota > Viridiplantae > Streptophyta > Magnoliopsida > Malvales > Malvaceae > Gossypium > Gossypium hirsutum. The sequence goes on along the minus strand of NC_053424.1, from coordinate 112,595,208 downwards.
AAAAAATGTTAGTTTCAAACCAGTAAATCTTCCAAAGTGCAGATTCCAAGCAACTTCCTCAGCTTTCGAAATGTAGCTATATTTAGAGATTTGGTGAAGATGTCAACAACTTGGTCTTCAATCCTACAATAAATCAAATCAATGACTCCATTATTTGTGAGGTCCATCAAATAATGAAACTTTACATCTATATGCTTGCTTCTTCCATGTAACACTGGATTTTTGGAAGGTTTGATTGTTGAATTATTGTCATAGAAGATTGTTGTTGCTCCTTGCTACTATAAATGTAGTTCTTCAAGAATTTTTATCAACCAAATAGCTTGGCTAACACAAGTTGTAGCAGCTACAAACTCAACTTCAGTGGTAGATAAAGTGACAATAGGTTGCTTCTTTGAAGACCATGAAACAACCCCTAAACCCAACATAAAAGCATAATCCAAAATACACTTTCTATCATCAATATCACCAGCATAATCACTGTCTGTGAAGCCAAACAAATTTGACTTTTCACCCCTTTTTTTAGAACAATCCGTAACTAATAGCACCTTTCAAATACTGAAGTATTCTTTTTGCAGCTAAAAGATGAATCTCCTTTGGGCACTCTATGAACCTTTTAATGAGACTTACAGCATGCATAATGTCTGGTCTTGTTGTAGTTAGATACATTAAGCTTCCCACCATTTGCTTGTAAGAGGTGCTGTTAATCTCCTTTCCTTTAGAATTTTTATCAAGTTTTAGACCAACTTCAGTTAGTGTGCTAACAGAATTGCAATTCTTAATACCAAACCTGTCAAAAATTTCTTGCACATATTTTTTTTTTAGAAATAAAAATTCTAGCAGCAAATTGTATCACTTCAATTCCCAAAAAATAATGTAACATGCCAAGATCAATCATATCAAACTCAACCATCATGGATTTCTTAAATTTGTCATACATGACAACATCACTCCCAATGAAAATAAGATTATCCACATACAGGCAAACAATAATCATGTTACCTCCTTCACTAACCTTGGTAAAATGTATGCTTATATGGGCACTTTTAAAAGCCTTCTTTTAGAAAGTAAGCTTCGATGCGGCTATACCAAGACCTTGGAGCTTGTTTCGATTCATACAATGTTTTTTTTAGCATGTACACTTTGTTATCATTTCCATGCTTCACATATCTAGGAGGTTGATCAACAAATACTTATTCTTTCAAATCACTATGTAGAAACGCCGTTTTCACATCTAATTGAAAAATAAGCCATGAATTTTGAGTTGCAAAAGCAATCATTAATCTGATTGTATCATGACGAGCAACATGAGCAAACACCTCTTTGTAATCAACACCAAATTCCTGCTTATAGCACTTAGCTACTAAGCGCGCCTTGTATTTGTCAACCTCGCCATTTTCCTTTAATTTTGTCTTGTAAACCCACTTCACACCAATAGTTTTGTGCCCTTTTGGAAGATTAGTCAACTTCCAAGTGTTGTTGTATTCAATGGCTGCCATTTCTTCACTCATTACCTTTCTCGATTTGGACTATTTAACAGCTTTTTCTAAAGCTACAAGATCACAATTTGAAAAATGAGTAAAATGATTGACTTCATCTTCATTAATTCCCTCTACCACAAAATTCTCCACCCATGTAGGTTTCCTCTTATTATGTCGAGAAGTAAAAAACTTTGTACCATGTTTAAAATTGTGCAATTCTTTCTTTCGTAAATGCCATTTTTTAAGGCGTGTACGTTGTAGTTAATTGCTTCTTTATTCTTTTCTCATCACAAAAATCAACAAACTCATCCGAATTATATTCTCCACCACGATCACTACACAATACTTTTATTGGAGTACTTGCTTTTTTTTCAACTAGAGCTTTAAAACTTTTAAAAGCTGTGAGAGCTTCAGATTTTTCATGTAAATAACAAACCCAAGTTTTTCTACTGAAATCATCAATGAACGATATAAAATATCATTTACCTCTATTTGACATCGGATTGATGAGTCTACACAATTTTGAATGCATGAGTTCCAATGTCTTCATCGCTCTCCATGATTTACCTTTTTGAAATAGTTCCCGATAGTGTTTATTGTTGACACATTCTTCACATACTTGAGAAGGAATTTGGATTTTTGGGAGGCCTATTACCATATTCTTTTACTGCAATATTTTTAAACTTTCAAATTTTAAATGCCCATATGGAAAATGCCAAAGCCAACTTTCATCTTTCAACCTTGCAGAGAAGCATGAGCTGGTGACAGTGTGTAGGTACAATGGAAACATCATGTTAGGTGTCATATCAACTTGGGAAATCAACCCCAATTTACCATCTTGAATTTTGCAAACTCCATCTTTACTGGAAATTTCATATCCATTTTCTTGCAGCTGGCCAATACTCAACAAATTTGTCCTCAAGTCTGGAACAAATATAACATTAGATATGGTTTAAACAACATTATTTTTGGCTTGAATTATTAGCTCTTCTTTTCCCATCATAGAGACTATTGAATTATAACCAAACTTCACATTGTCATGAAATGATTACACTGAAAACACAAACTTGTCACCACTGATATGGTTGCTGCAACCTGTGTCCAAGTACCATAGATTCTTCTACATTTCTTCTTTGACATGACAAACCATCTGTAAAGAAACTTCTTTATTTTGTGTAAAATTAGTTATTTTTCCATTTTTATTATTCAAATTAACTCGACATTCTGATTGATAATGACCATACCTATCACATCGAAAACACTCAACATCAAACTTGCCTGCTGAATTTGTTCTACAAGATGTAGAGTTATGGCCTCCACATCCTCTTCCTCTCCTTTGGGAATGAGATTCATGTTGCTACTAGTGTTGTAGAATAATTATTTGTAGAAGCCTTCAATCCATGCTCCTCATTCTCTTGCTGGCAAATTTTTCACTCATGAATCAATAAGCAACTTTTGAAACTCATCAATTGAAAGTTCCTCAATGACATGAGCTTCCTCAATGGAACAAACAACAAAATTGAATTTTAGGGACATTGAGCGAAGTATCTTCTCAAAGAGAGCAACATCATTTGTTTTGTCACCATAGATCCGTATCTTGTTGATAATAGACATTGTACGTGAAAAATAATCAGTTACTGACTCACTTGATTTCATTCGTAGTGTTTCAAACTCTGAACGAAGTGCTTAAAGTTGTTGCCTCTTTGCCCTTTTAGAACCATGAATTTTTTTCTTTATGGAATCCTAAATATGCTTGGACGTGTCTTTACAGAGGATGGTTTCCAAGATTGAATGATCAATAGCTAGGAAAATATAATTTTTCGCCTTTAAATCCTTCAAGTGTAACCCTTCTATTTCTTTTTTCTAAGCCTTTGACACTGTTGTGCCAGTTGCTGGTTCCTCAATTCCCTCAGAAACAACCTGCCAATACTCCATAAACCTCAAGAAGTTCTCCATCAACATACTCCAATGATCGTAATGCCCATCAAAATGAGGACTATATGGTTGAACAAAGTTTTCAGTGGCCATCACTTTGTTTGTTACTGTTGCAAAACAAAAAACTTTTAACCCAACTCGAATACCACTGTTGGAATGTAGAGAATTGAAAAATAAAGATAGAGGGAAAATAAACTCAAAATTCTTATGGAACTGATGTGATTTTCTATTCACATATCAAAGCTTTATATAGGCAAAAGAAAACAATTATGAACTAGAAAATAGGAGCTACTGCTAACAGATATTCAAAAATAGTGGAAAATCAATAAAAATATTAGCCAAATCACTAAAAATCCAACTCTTAAATTCAAGGTATGCAAACCACATATTTTGACTTAATCAAACCCCACATACAACCTTTACATTCTGTGCTCTAAAGTTGTAATTTAGCTGACGAAGAAGCATTGAACAAACAAAAGGAAAATATAATTTTGGAATAAAAAGGTTCTTATAATTAGAAAATAAGCTAAATAGGTAATTTGATTGATTTGTAAAGAATGTGACATGAGTATACCAACTTAATTAGATTAATTCCCATATTTTTATGAAGTTTATTATAATCAGATTACTAGCTGTACGGTCAAGGATGATTGTTGCATCACTAATCCTTTCTTATAAGCAATAATTTGTATTAATTTAGCCATATATGTATGCATACATATATATATACACACACTGAAATTCAATAGGACAAAACAAAAATGAGGGCTTACCTTTACTTATTCAATGTTTAATTACATAAAATATCTTCATGTACTTAAATGGAAGAAAATAATTAAAGAAACTTTATTATTCGGAGAAAAAAAAACAATTTGGGGATCATTTCCACAACCACAAATTGTCAAAATGTACATGTAGGGTTTTTTTTTAATGATTTTTTCAACCCACTTTGACATGACATTAAAGTTGAGTGCCTCAAAAATTAACATCATTATCATCTGCTTTCTAAATTGAAATAAAGTGCTTCTATATTGTTCAAACCATTTTAAACATTTAGTGTATATATATGCAGCTATAATGATTTATTTAGTCTTATAATTTTATATAAAAATTTATTTTAATTTTTTATTTAATTTATTTTAATTTTTAAATTTTCGTTATTTGTCAAATCACCTTAGAAATAAAAGAAAAAGTTAACGTCTTTTAACTTTATTTATGTAACATACAGATAGATTATTACATGGTTCTCATACAAGTAATTAAATAATTTCTTTTTAAATTTAAAAATTAAAAAAAATAAATTTATTTATAAAATTAAAATCATAAAAATATTTGTAATATTTTTAAATTGTTTAAAAATTAATTAATTGCTAATGTTATTTACATGTGGATTGCCACGTGAATGTCACATTAGCAAAGTTAACAGACGTTGACTTTTCCATTTATTTTGAAGTGATTTGATAAATAATACAAGTTTAAGAACTAAAATAATAAAAAATGAAATGAAAAAATAAAATAAATTTTATTATAAAATTTAAAAAAATTAAATAAATCATTATGCAAAATTAATATTGACATATCTGATATCACAATTATACTTCTTATTTAACAGATAAATTTGTAACGAAATTTGTGATAATTCATAGCAACAAGCAGTTAATTTTATAAGAGAATATTTTGATATTTATCCTAGCGGATAATGAATGGTTTGGCGTGATAAGCAATCAATAAATTGATCAATTAATGTGACATACTTTGAAGGTAATTATTAAGGTTTAATCGACATTTCCTAAACATATTTCTTGAAGGTAATGCAAGGCATATTATGAATAAATTGAAGATAATATACAAGGCATTTTTTAGTGATTAATTAGAAGATAATATGCATAACAATTTTGTTAATCTTATTGAAGATAAATTGCATTCTTGTTGATAATTTGAACATGTAAAGTTTTATTCTTGAAGACCGAAAATAACCCTCTTGGTGATAAGCTTTTAATGCTCCGTAAATAGATAGGGTTGTCGTGGGTATTTTTTAAAGAACCTACAAGTGCACAATTTGTTTCATTCTTGTGAGGAATTTTTTACGTATTATTCTACTCTTTTTAAGAGTTCTACTACTTTACTTGTGTAGTTAAATAAAAAAAATGTTTTACTTGCGTACTTTTAGTAGGATAAGGGAGTGTGCTTTTGGTGAGTTCATTAGATGAAACAATAGAGAGGCTACAACATATTCGTAAAGGGAGTTGGGCTTTAATCTTCTATTGTAATTATATGACAAAGTGGATTCATTTTAGGGCGATGATGGCTTGTAGACGTAGATTGTGTTCAAATTGTGTTAACAACTTCATGTGTTCAAGCTTTTATTCTTTCTTGTTTTATTCATAGGTGTATCGCGTAGTGTACTAGTTGGTGTAACCACATCTCTTGGTACACCTAATTACTAGACTCTTTTTTTCAATTCGTGTCAAAGCCATCCACCTAAAGTGTCTGGTGAGACACTATATCCGGTATTCGCATATATGGAAGGAATGAAAGAAAAAGGGTTAACTCAACGTCCGCCACAGTTAGATAGTTCAAATTAGGCATAATATAAGGCTAAAATGAGAACTTTCTTCAAATCAATTGATGCAAAGGTGTGTAGGTCTATAGTTACTATATGGGCACCTCCCTGTATTGAGGCAAATGGTGCAGAACTCCTAACGTTGAGGCAACGTGGACATCAAAAGAAGATAAGATAGCAAATTATAACTTGAACCCTTAAATACAATCTTTATAATTTAGATCCATAGGAATTCAAAAGGACCTCAAAATGTATATTCATCCATGAAGCATGTATCATTCTAGAAACCACATATGAAGGTACACTATGAGTCAAGCTCTTCAAACTCTAAATGCTCACTTATAGATTTGAATAATTATGAATGAATAATAATGAAAAAATTGCTAAATATTATGCCCAATTATGTGATATTATTAATGAGGCTGTTGCTTTTGGTGAAGTGTATCCTGATGAGAAACTAGTTTGAAAAATGCTGAGATCACTTGTTGAGAAACCTTGCAATCAAAGTCACAACAATTAAAGAAGCCAAAGATATTGGAACCAAGTGTATAGATGAGTTGATTAGATCACTCCAAACCTTTGAAATGAATCTAAATAAGGTATAAAATGGCAGAACAAAGACCAACAAGAGCATAGTACTGAATGTAACTGTAGTAGAAGGCGCATATAAAGACTCTTTTATATCCTTTGATGAGTTATAGGATCAATTGGTCACGCTAAAAAATGCTGACAAATTTAATGGAAAAGGAAAATCTTTAAAATTCGAGAATGGTTCAAAAGAGAAGAAGAATGAGATCCAACGATAAAAAAATGCAATTTCGAAATCCCATTTTCGTAAATGAGTCCATAAATATTAAATAGGGATATTTATGGAGTTAATATATTAACGAATTGGATTTTTTTAAGTAATTTAGCTGATTATATGGTTAACCAAGGCCCAAAGACTAAATTGTAAAAGTTTAATCGCTATAACTTTTTAATTAAGAAAAGGCTTAGGGACTTTAATAGCAATTATCTAAAGGACTAAAATGGTTAATAAAAAATAATAAGCATTAGCTAGTGGATTTGATGATGGCTTTCATTAAGGGTTAAATTATAATTAAATTATGATTAATTAAGCAAAAAGCATCATTAATTAAACTAATCAAATATTAATCAAACTTTATATTTATTAAAAACCTTAGTGGATAAAGATGACAAAGCTATCATCTTCTCCAACTCATTGTCGTCCACCATAACTAAAGAAAGAAGAAAGCTAGCTTTAAAACCCTTGTATGACCGGACATTAATTTCAAGTAAGTCCCTAACCATTTTTCTTTGATTTTTATGGAATTGAATCATGAGAGCTTGATTTAGCTAGCCCATATATCAATTTGCTCAATTAGTGAAATTTTGATTAGTTTCCATTGTTGAGAATTGGTTGAATTAGGTGTAAAATTGATAGAAATTAAGCTTAGATTATAAAAAGGACTAAATTATAAAGCTTAACAAGCTTGATTGTAAGCTTTGTTACATTAGGGACCAAATTGAATAAAATGCAAACCTATTTTGAAATTGTTATAGGAATATGAAGTAGAAAGTCCTTAATGAGTAAATGTGAAATAAGATTTTAATCTGAAGCTTTAGATCGAAAATTATGATTGTCCCGAGTTTAGGGACTAAATTGAATAAATTAAAAAAATATGCTTGATTTTGTATTTGATTGTGGATTGAAAGGAAATTGATAATATTATATGTTTTGTGACTATATGTAGTTAACATCAATGCTGAGCCTTCGAGAGGGAAAGGAAAAACTAGAGTTATCGATGAGTCACGCGAGACCATATTTGTACTTTTATGATTTAGGATAGTTTAATTGCTTGCTTATATGTGTTAATTAAATGATTGAATGTCAAGGAGAGTACATGGTGGTATTGTGAATAGTTTTGATTTGGTTTGATATGGAATATCGATATAGGGGACTAAAATGAATAAAATAGGAAATGGAATGAATTATGTAGAATATGATATGTGATACCAAAATTGGATAAAAATATGTTGAATGATAAGAAATACATGCATATTGATAATGGACTCGATTGTAGTTATAATTGTGAACAAGAAATGATATATGTACTGAATTGTTAAATGAAAGTGAATATGGATACCCTATTAGCTAATCGGGCTCAGTCAGACATAATTGGCATGCCATAGGATTCGTTTATGTACGGTTTTATATGCTTATTCGCCAGGATGCACTTTGTGTATGAGGATGCACCTCATACGGCAATATGCACTTCATGTGCTAGTATGTACTTTGTGCGCCAGGATGCGTTTCATATGCTAATATGCACTTTACGTGCCAATTTTCCCTACTTCGGTTTATCCGATGATGCACTCTCATTCCAGTTTGGTGTATTCTTTGGGCAATCTGTATATCCGTCCGAGTCTGACTTATGTTAATAGGGGTTGTAAAAAGGTAAACTTAGTAAATGATATCAACATGAAATGGCATGATAATGATATGGTAATGCTTGATAAATTTGTGAATCAAAGCAAAGGAAGTGTGTAAAAGAATATGTGAATTAGTTGAAAATTAGCCTTGGGGTCGAAATTAATGTAAATGGGTCAATCGACTCCTAAAAAGAGATCGAATGGTAAATTGCAAAGGTAAATAATGCTAAGTGAATATGTTACTTGATGGCAAGTTGTTTAAGGCATATAATTGCATGTTTGATCATGATTGATTTTGAAATTGAATGTGGTTTAAGGATTGAAGATTGGCAAGTGAATTGGTTTGTCATTGTATGGATATGGTTATATGTATTGACATATGATGAGAATTAGTTGGCATTATAGAAAATGGAATGAATAGATATTAAGTATATTTGTATATGCAATTGTATCGAAGTATAATGCTAATGTTTATGTAATATTATCTTGAAATCATGAAAGTACCACTGAAATTTATCACTAAAAGTATGATTTATTTGTTTTGTGCACTAGTTTAGGTGAGTTTCAAAGCCCCAAGAAGTGAAGTCAACATCTGAACCGCCGTTGTAACAACCCATTTTTAGTGGTGTCAAAAAAATGGTTTCAAGACCACAATTCCGATCAGTGAGTCAATAAATATTCTTTATTTAATATTTGCAAGGTTATTAGAGTGTCGTATTAAAGTTTGATTTGGTAATTTTAATACTTGGCTAGTTAATTAAGTAAAAATGACTAAATCGTAAAAGGCATAAAAATTAATCACTATTGATTATTATTATTAGCTAAAACGCATGATTTAAGTTCGTTTAAGGATTATTTGGTAAATATTCAATTTTTATTAAGGTGTGACGGTGGTGGATATGTTTAATGTAATTTTTTTATATTAAGTTAAAGGTTATAATAATTAAAACAATAGAAGAAACAAAAAGAAAACTTAGTCATCATTTTCCCCATTGTTATCATTCAACCGAAACCACCATAGCCAACTTAGGAGCTTTCGGCCAACTTAAAAATATCTTGCATGGAAGTATATTTCAACCTGTTTTTCATGATTTTTTATATTTTTGAGAATGTTGTAACGTGATCTAGCTAATCCAAGGACTATTTTGTAAAAATTTTAATGGTTTTGAAATTTACCATTGATGATTTGGTATGATTCTTGAAGTTAAATGATAGGTTTATAAGCTTGGTTGTTAAATAGGACTATTTTGTAAAGTGAAATTGGTTAGTTTTAAGTTTAGGGACTAAAATGATAAAATAATAGATTTAACATGAAATTCTTGTGAAATTTCAATAATTATAGGCTTTAAATATATAGGATAGAATTCGGCTAGCTTGGTTTTTGTTTAATTGTGACAAATGTGTAAGTTTTGGTTTTAGGGACAAAATTGAATACGAGGTAAAAGTTTAGGGTAATAATGTAAAATTTCATTAAAGGGTCAAATACATGAATTTAGATATTTTAAGGTATTGAATTGGTTAGTTGAGGTAAATTATTATTTATAGATCGAGAAACGGATCAACCGGTCGATAACCACGAGAAAGGAAAAGTTATCAATAGTCCTCGTTATGGTGTTGGTAGCTACTTCTTTTAGGTAAGTCCATATTAGATTTGTTATGTTTATTGATGGTTCGAATTCTAATTATATATGTGTATATGTATGTGTGTATAGTGAACATAGTTAATTGAGGTAAGTTTGAAAGTGGAAATAAAGGTTTCAATGGTAAAGTATGGCAAATGTACATGTTTGAGTTTAATCATGTTATTTTATGGAATGTATGTGATCATGTTGATAATGGTATAATGTCATAAATATGAAAATATTATGAAATACAAGTTAAGGCCCGTGTGAGCTTAGTGAATGATTAGGATATAAATGACATGTCATTAGGGTGTTCCAAACACTAGGTGTCGGTGATTACAGTATTTCCAGGTACATGAAAAACATTATCACAAAATGTTATGTCAAATCATGACTTCTTGTAACTTGGGTTGCAATGATGATTTCTAGATGTCACTCATTGCTTGTAATAATAAAAACGTTCTAGCATTACTGCTAACCTTACAAGAGCTTATAGGGTCACACCCTAAGGTTGAAACAAACAGAATCCAAATACATTTGGTATTGTGTTTAGTTGTCACATTAATTAAATTTATTATTGAATTAATTTAATTTAACAGTTAAATATGAAATGCATTATATGTACAAACTTCTTGTACACAAATAGAGAACATAGTTAAAATTAATATATGAATTTGATTCATATAAAATATTAACTAAATATAGTTTACCGAAATTATTAATATAAATAGTTATAATAACAATTTTGGTCAAAGCAAAAAAAAAGGACATGGAACTTTATATTCTTTTGGAAAGAATATAAAGAAATAATCTCATTTTTCTAATAAGTGATATTAATAAAAAATAAAAAGGATATGAATTTTGTTTTTGTGTGTTAGGTTTACCAAAGTAAAAGGAAAAAATAACATAGAGGGCTTAGCGGCTGTTTTTGTGAAAACACTATCTGAAAGTTCAAGAGTATTTTCTATTGTTCATTCTTCAATTGGGAGGACAATGTAAAGGCCGAGACAATTTTGTTGTAGCTTGGAATCGACATCGTTAAGGAAATCAGATTGTAAAGGTAGATTTCCAACCCCATTTCAACCCGATTCATTCCTCGTACTTGGATCCATAACTGTCGATTGTCGAAATATTTTATTTTGCTACACCATAGGGCGTATTGATGATCCAATATATATATTTATGCATGAAAGGCAGCTCGTATTTGGATGTTTATCATCAAATATTGGATATAATTTGTCATTGTTGATTAGGCTATGTGGCATCCTATAGCCAATAATTGGGTTGGGTATGAGATGTTATGGACATATTAAGCTTGAATGTGCAAAAACCTTCAAGAAGTAAAAGAAGAAGAAGCCCTACAATGCCACTTAAAGTGACAAGGACATTAACAGTGAAGGTTGTAAAGACGAACCTCTGAGCAACTATGTAGCTTTTTCTACAAAGCTAAAATCAATCATTGAATGCCTTGACACTACTTTTAAAGCCAGCAATGGGAGTGAATACGAAAGTGGTGTAGTTACATAGATGATGAAAATTTACAAAGAGATGTTATCAAAATGGGACATTGTGTGCAAGTTAATAAGAATTTGAGAAAGGAAGTCTCTAGCCTTAAAGAAGAAAATCAAAAATTGGTAAAAATAGTTGATGAGAAGAATCAACTATTGTTAAAATAAAAGGTTAAACTTGTTCCTACTTAATCCATTCTAAAGAAGCTTTAATTGAAAAGTAAAAAAAATGGATGAAATTCTAGTTATAAGGAAACATGATATTGGTTATGAAGGGTTGGGATATGTTGATAGGTCTTCTACCTCAAGAATTGGAACAATGTTTATTAAGGCACAACAAATCTTCCTTTAAATAAACAAATATTATAAAAAAATCTCTATTTAGAATAAGAAGCAGTAAAAAAAAAAGGGAAGATGACCAACATGTCACTATTATAAGATCTTTGACCATATTAGGCCTAATGTCCACGGAACAACTATAAATTTGACTAAGGCAAGTGCACCTATAAGTTAATAGTATAGCTACTGTGAGCAAAGATATCATTCCCACGAAGACTAAAAGTACTAGTAATTACCATCTTTCTATTATTTTACCGATAAATTCGAGTGGTCAATTAAAACGAAAATTAACTAATTTAATTAACTAACGAACACAAAAAAGAACAATTCTGGAAAATAATCGATTAACAACCAAGAAGCGAAATAATACCCAGGAAAGAATTAACCTAGATTTCATCTGTCACTATCAATCTAAATTAAGCAATTCTTTACTTAGTATCTTGATCCATATAAATCCCTAAATATGCTAATATCTCCTTCGAGAGTAAGAGTAACTGACTCTAGGTTGATTAATTGAAATTTCTTTCTAATTAAAACCCCTATTATCGCATTAACTCAATCTATGAATTCACCTATTAGATTTGACTCTAATCTAGTAGATTTATGCCATCCTATTTCTAGGATTGCATGTAACTCCACTCAATTACACAAGATCTACTCTTAGGTATATTTCTCCTCTAATTTAAACACATTAAATATGGATCCATAGTCTAGAGATATTAAACTAAGAATTAAGCACGCATAATTGAGAATAATATCTAAGTATTTATTACGTAAAATAAAAATCAAGCGAAAAAATTCATCATAAGGTTCATCTCCCCTAGGTATTTAGAAAATTAGTTAATGCTTGCAAATAAAAACATCCAAAAACTATAACTAAAAGAAATAAAGAAACTTATGATAATCTCCTAAGAAATCAACTGGAAGTCTTCAATCTCTACAGAAATATGCTTTAAAATCAGTTTCAATGGTGTTTTTCAAGTTGTTTTCTTGTATATTCTATTATGGCTCACTCATATCTTCTTATCTTTGTCATATATACGTCTTAAAATGCCCGAAAAACCTAAAAATCTTGTTTTCCCACAATTCAGAGTGCCAATTTGTGAAATCGACATGGCTGTGTGGCAGCCTATGTGGCTCACATGGTCGTGTGGAAGGGCCAGCCCTTGTGGCTCCTATACCTTACTCTAATTTTTCGATTTTCGCTCGTTTTTCACTCATTTTGCTCCTAAATGCTCTCCTAAGTATAAAAACATGAATTTAAAGGATTAAGAGCATAAAATTCATCATTAACATCGAATAATCACCTAAAAATGCATTAAGAGTAAGATTAAAATATGTTACTTTTAGCACTTATCAAGGCCAAGATGCTCAATGATTTACAAAATTATTGCAATTTTAAAATTCATTATTGCATGGAACTGCACCAAATAAGATGGTACACAAAAGGGTTTACAGAAGGAAAAGTTAGACTTGTCTTGTAGCTTCTTACACCTATTTGAAAGCTATCGATAATATAATAATTTTTGGTATTCCGATAGTGGTTGTTCAAGGCATATGACAATTGTCAAGACAAATTTGAAGGATTTTTAGAGTTGCTACCAAAAGCATGTTGTTAAGATTTAGTGCCCTAAGTATAGTATATTTGTCATTTTGTACTTGTAATTTTTCGAATAGATTGGTTTAAATAAAATTCCATTACACATTTATATTACGTGTATTTGTCCTCAATGATTTTTGCAACCAAAGCAAAATGTAAGCAAATATTGGTTCATTGATTATCTAATGTTTAACTAATATTAAGTTGCATTATGTGATCAGACCTCATAATGCAATAAGACAACTTGTATTACTAGATAAGCTAAACAATCCAAGTCTAATCGAAATTGAGAAAATTGATTAAAAGACTATTATGCTGTCTACCAAGTCTAATTGGGGGGATACCTTATCTTAGATATCAAACCGGATGACTCTTGAAAGATAGAGACATAGTTGTGATTATCTAGACTGACAATACATTGGACAAGACCCAAGTTGAATTTTCCTTAGATCCGTTTATAGATCTATTCACTTGTGACATTCATAGTTTGGTAACCTTAACCTTGAGTGGATGATGGACTATATATGTATGACTTGTATACTTTGATGTATTAAAAGCCTGAATTCAAATAGGTAAGGAACTGAATACTGGTACGTTGAATATACGGCTTTTGCATGATGTAGCATCATACCAAAATAGTGGAATCATAACCCTATAAAGGTAAATGATATCTTCTCATTGGAATTACATGATTGAAAAAAAAGAGAACATGACCACGAGTAATTTTTCATAAGGCAAATGATTTAATTATTGTTTAGTAATTGACTTTTTCATATTGGAAGATTTAATGGATATCATAAGATAAAATAGTATCACATTGGGATAACAAATTTTATCCCAAAGATAACGAATTTTATCCCAAAAAAGGTTAAGTATATCCTATGAGGGAAACACACTTATGACAAAGTCATTGGACGAGCACTTAACTAATAGCTTTCATAATGGTATATAAAAAAGGAAAGTTCAATTACGATATTATAATGGAATGAACCCATGAATAAATAATTGTTATTAATAGGAAATGCAAATTATTTGAGCCCTAATTATATATGTCCAATCAGGTCTCTCTGCTAGCTCAAGGTAACCCGAAACAAGTTACATGTAAAACCTATAATATGTAATAAATATCACTATCAGTAGTGAATGCGTTTTCTCACTAAGTACAAAAAGATGGTTTGAAAATTAAATTACTTTATTTGAATTTATTTAATTAAAAATTAAATAATTGAAGTTAGAAGTGAGAATTAAATTAATTGGTCATCATAATTTATTAAATTTGACAATTAAATACATTTCCTTATAGAAGTAAGGTTGACATGACTTTAACGGAATTAGAATTGGGTTGAGAAAATAATTTAATTGAGAAAATTAATTAATTTAACTAATTAATATTTTTCGAAATAGAAATAATTATTGGGTTGGATAAACTATAAGTGTTGGATGAAAGTCTGAACAACACGTATAACTGTACCCAATACAAGAGGAGCCCAATATGCCCAATTACATGAGGAGTGGAAAATCCTAGTGTTTCCTAGGGTGTGTCACCGCCCCTATAGTTCTATTTCTAGTATAATAACGATTTTTCTATTAAAATATTATCATTTAACTGCACTTTATTTTAGTAGAACTCTTGTGTCGTTTTTCTATAAATAGGAATTATAAGCTAACCTCATATATACCATTTGAGAGCGTCATTATTATGTTAGAAAAGAGTGGTAATTTATTTTTAGAATAAATTATGTAAAAAAAATCATTCTATGCACATGGTTCATTTTGTTTAAGGCCACATTCAAAGCAATATGGGGTTCGAGGTTAGCAGAAAAGGCTGCTCGATAAAAAGCATGGAGATGACTTAGACTGTATCGTGTAAAGCACATGTACTATTTTAGTTAAGAATTTATTACTATAAATATCACATGGCTCGATTTTAAGAATTTTGTTAAACTTCTGTATTACTTAAAACATTTTTTTTCTAAATTGATTTTTCCAACACATGCTATATTTGGTAATGAAATCAAAAGAAAGATAATTGGAAAAGGTAATCTAGATTTTGACGATTTTTCTAATCTAAAAAAGGTTCTATTTGTTTAGGGACTATAGACACCTGATTAGTATAAGCCAACTATGTGTTCAAAGCTTACATGCCAGGTTTACCAAAGAAGGGTGTGATATGTTAGATTAAATTGATGGACTTAGATTCAATAAGTCAACAATAAAAGAACTAGAATTATGGCACCAAAATCAGAACATGTGAATTACAAAAACCACAAAGGATTGTAAGGTATGCTGTTGTACAAGGTTTACCAAAATCAGGAGAAACCATCGTCAAGCCATGTGGAGACTTTCTATAAGGAGTTTTCAAAAATTACCACTTGACGACCTTTTGAGCTACTACATATGTATTGATGGGTTCAATGCAAACCGAAAGTCTTGGAAGTAAAAAGCATGTATTTGTATGTGTTGATAACTTATTACAATTTACTTAGGTATCTTTCTTGAAGGAAAAACCAAAGATCTTTAGTGCATTTAAAAGGCTCTGCATCAAAGTCATGAATGAGAAACAGGAGAAAATTGCAGCAATCATAAGAATTAGAAGTGATCATGGCAGATAATTTAAAATTGAAGACTTTACCAAATTTTGTGACCATTATAGCATTACTCATGAGTTTTCTACTCGTAAAACACCCTAAGAGAATGATGTTGTGGAGAGGAAAGTCAAAACTCTTCAAGACATGGCCCAAGTAATCTTGAATTCAAAATTTTGTGACAATTTTGTGCACTGCTTGTTGTACTAGTTGGTTTAACCACATCTCTTGGTACACCTAACCACCAAACTCTTGTTTTCAATATTAATTAAAAATACTATTTTTTTACCAATATATATTTAATGGTAGAATTTTTTTGAATAAATGATTAGATATTTTCAATTTACTAAAAACACAAGGTACATTATATACATAAAAAAATATAAAAGATGAAATTGGAATTATTAAAATATTAGTCATAAATTGTCACACAGCAAACATGGCGGATCCAAGATTTAGGTGTAAAGTCGCAAAGTTATTTGTTTGGTGTAGTGTAATCTGCTATGTTACAGTCTTCTGGTGAATCGGGGTGGGCATATAGTAACCACCTGGTAAGAAAGTGGAGATTCCATTTCAGGTTATTCTGCTATATTAAGAAAAAGATTTTGTTAAGAAAAAAAGGTGATTATGGTATAAGTAAATTTCAAATGTATAGTACATATTGTTTTTCTGAAGTATTATGATAGTTAAGTTGTAAAATGACCTAGTTAGGAATCAATTAGATTTACTGGTCTAAAATCCATTATGTAAGATTCTCATTTATGTATCTCTCGAAATCTATAGGCCATTAAGAAGGACAAATTCTGAATTAAGCAACACTTGTTAAGTTCCACTAAGTAGGTTAGGGTTATATATTTATTTGTGTGAGAAGGTTTTGAGAAAGGTTTGTCTTTCTACAAATTTTCTTTCTGATTCTTTCTTCTTAAATCTAATTGTATTTCATCTCTATTAAACTGGAAGCTAAAGTCGTTGGTTAAACAAAGGATGTTCCATCTCCTAGTAAGTCTGATAACTTTCCATGTTAAGAGTAAGGATATTATGAAGTTTATAGGCAGTAAGTTATGAATCAGATGTCATGCATGAGGGTTATTTGAAGATGAGATGTTAGCAAATTGTCTATTAATGTGGATCCATGTTCATTTAAGCAGTTGATGTTGTTGGTTTGTGAAAGACGTTTAGAATTGAGGATTACTATCTACAACAAGGTGAGTCTCAGGTGAGTCCCTAATACCGACTCCTACAAGCCCTTCTAGATAGATTGCTTGTGATCGATGTTCTAGAAATGGTGTATGAATACTTAAATGGTTGCTAAAAATAGGTATGTAATCTTAATATAGTATCCTTGTGAGTCTAGTATGTAATGAATTGTATGTATGGCAGTATGTGATTCTGTAAACCAACTATGTGTATGTTCCTGATATGTATATTGTGTGTTATGTAATTATGTTAATGTGTGTGAAATGTGTACTGAAGTATGATTTGGTTAAGAAAATGAGTTTAGTCTATATGAATGTGTACTTATGTTAGATATATGACGCGTGATTTATAAGGTTAGGGAAGTAGGGTATAGTTGAGTGTTAAGAGGTTATGTGATGTGAGTTTGGACACAGCAATGGTATTCGATGAAGTCTATTATGATAGTAAACACGAATTTTGGTATGATAATTCTAAAGAAAGTCCATGGCCATGACATATTCTAAAAAGGGCAGATGAGTCACATTTATCGGCCAGGGTTCTCTACGTGTCTCTGGGTGATGATAGGCAAACCTCACTCGATTTGAGTTTAGGCAAATCCATATCGCAAACACGACAAGTCATGGGGTGCCTAGATGGCATTTTGTTAGCCTTTGTGATGTTTTTTTATTTGACCTTTATAGTATTTTGATTTGGCCTTTGTGGCATTTTGTTAGCCTTTTTGGCATATTTTGTATGTTGTCCTTGTAGCGTATACTGTATGTTGCCTTTGTGGTGCATCTTGTTTGGCCCTGATGGCGTACTCTGATAAGTTATGATAATGATACAATATGTCTGGAGTTATTTTATTTCGAATAGTTCTGTGATACCATTGAATAAATCTAGGTGCTCAAAAAGGTTATCCACCATGATCATCGGTTAGTTTGGAATGTGGGAGTATTCTCAGAGATAAGAGATATATAAGTGTTCATCGGTCTGATTTCATTCATGAGATGTAGGGATGGGAAATCTGAGTTGTTGGTATCCATCATATCTGAATGATATCATGTTTTTGACTTTGGAATTATCTAGTATTAGTGCTATCTATCAGTTTGGGTGTTGTTGTGTTTTGCAATAAGTGTTGGGAGGAAGTTTTCTGAATGAGTTGTTAATTCGTATTGGGTATTGAAATAGAAAGTAAATTGATTGGTATACTGATGGTATTCAACTCCGTATGGAAATATGCCAAAAGTTAAATATTCCCTAGTGAATAGTGTCTGTGAACAAATGTTCTGGGATAATCATTGTAAATTGACTGAATAAAGAAGAAGAGGTAGTATTGTCTGGTATGATCTGATGTTAGCCATTGAGTCAAGTTAAGGATGATTCGATAAGTATGGTAAATGGTGCACAAGTATATATATAGGTTTGTCCGACTATATAAAGGTATAGCCTAAGACAGATTTGGAAATCTAAATAATTAGGATGAATAGTTCAGCATGAAGGGTTTAAAGGTCAAATGTATTTCAAACTCACTAAGTTTGTGTAACTTATAAGTGTTATGTTTACGTTTCAAGTTATAATGTAAGATTAAGCTCGTGAGGAGAGACAAGCCAAGAGTACACCAAGGAAGCGACAATATGAGATATTATGCATACAGTAGACACCTTTAGATAGTGGCGTAGTGTAAGATTACGCCCTAAAGAGTCTTTTTAGTAAACCTATCTGTTGAAATAAATTTTAATTAGAATGATATAAAATATAATTTTAAATACTTTCCTTTGTCTTTAATGTTGTGTCTTTAAATAAAATGATAAGAAAAATGTTTTAAGTAAGGGGCATTTGTTAACCGTTTGCAAATTTTGTTAAATAGCATATTTGGTAACTCCAGAAGATCTAGACTCATTGAATAGGGTTGGGTTTAGGGCATTACATATACAATGATGCAACTCAGCAACAACGAATGGAAATAACCTCCCCCCAAATTATCTAAGAACAAGTTTTCAATAATACAAATTTTTGCCTTATTGCTATAGAGGAATAATCGATAATATCAATTGAAACGAAATGAATCAGCTTGTTTGAAGAATCAAGAACCATATTATCCAGAGATTGAAACAAGATTTCAACCTTGGAATTGTGGAGTTCGTCCAATATGAAGTTAAAAAACTTCTCACAAGTTTTAATTCAAATTCAAAATTTTTCAAGGTTACAAAAGGAGACTACATGTTTATTTAAAAGAAAACTAAGATTTTTTATAAAAAAATCTACAAACTTAACTTAATAAAATATAAGCTCAATCAAAATTTTAATTAGAAAATAAGAAAGTTAAATGTAGATGTCATTGGAGCAAAGATTTTTTTTGCTCTAGCAATAATTAAATTTTCGACACTACTAGATCAGTAATCTTATTTTGCTCCACTATTAAACAAAAGAATGAAATACTCAAAAATCAAAAACAATTCTGGTGGAGTGGAAAGATTGGTCGTTGAAGTATGTTGTGAGGAACATCTAATTCAAGATTCTTTTATTCGGTTCAATGGAGCATGTGACCAAGTACATAGCTTTAAGTCACAACGTTCCTTATTAAACTAACAAAATGTTGACCATTTTGGTTTTATGATCCAATTAGTCTAAGTGATTTCATCTCCAAGAATTGGAAAGATCAAACAAGAGATCGCTTCTTATATCTTCCTAGCTCATGCATTCTTATTTGAACTAGTTGGCATATATAAGTCTTTATCATTATCACTAAGCCTTATTGCATTTAAAAGCTTTATTATATCAAACTTTTTATCCATTGGAGGGATTGTATCATTGATTTTATTAGGCTTTTGATCCACTAGTGGGGTTGTATCATTCCCCCTTTCCCCTAGGAAGATTTGTTCCTAAATTTGCACATGCATAAATCACATAGGTTATCTTGATGCTTTGATCAAGAATTTCTTTTGTTTTGTTGTCTAACAAAGGGCCATCATCAAATTTTCTAAGTTTCTCCTCAAGATTGTTTTTAGGTGGTATGTTCTCAGTTAGAATTTCAATAATGTAATTAACATAAAAATGCAATTGAAATGAAAATAAAAAGCACGAAACTTAAAAGGGATAGATTAACTTGATTAGGAAATATCTAAAGCTTTGATACTAAATGATGCAAACCTTATGTACTTGTTGTGAAACTCAAGAATAATGAATGGAAATACAACTCTTGAATCATCCAAGTACAAGTTTTTAATAACTTGAATTATTGACCCACTTCTTATAGAGAAAAAAGAACCAATAATATCAATTGAAATAAAATATTAACCCGATGGCTATAAAAAATAAGAACTAATATTATTGAGATATCATAATTCACAAGATTTCACACTTGGAATTATTGGAATTTGCTCAAGAGAAAGATGAGAAATTTCATACAAATTTCAATTCAAATTCAAAATTATTCAATGCTATAAGTAAACACTATATGCCTATTTAAAAGAAAGACTAGAGTTTCTCCTAAAAAGTTTACAAGTCAAACTTAAAAAACATAAGCCCAATCAAATGATTTAATTTAAAAAAAAAAGATTAAATCGTTGTCATCATTGTGACAAAGATCTTATTATGCTCCACAGATAATTAAAATGCCAATGATGTTGCAGTAGATATCTTATTTTGCTTCACTATACAAAAAAATAATGAAAAATTCAAAAAGCAAAAAAAGATTCCATCGATGCTAAAAGATTAGTCTATTGGAGCATTAAAAAGCATCTAATCTAACCAGTAAATGTTAAGTGTAATGGTACGACACATTATATTCTCAAGGGGAGACATAAGTTTGAACCTTGAAGATAACATTATTAGGATGGATAGTCATAAACCCCAAACATGAACCATAAAACAAAAAAGAATAATACAAAAGAAAAAAGCATCTAATTTGAGATTTTTCACTGGAATGGCATAATATTATTTACTAGAGCATGTGATAAGTGTTAAAAGTAGCATATTTTAACTTCGTTCTTAATGTGTTTTTGGGTGGTTATTCGATGTAAATTGTGAATTTTATGCTTCTCATCCTTTTAATTCATGTTTTTATACTTAGGACAGCAAAAGGAGTGAAAAACGAAAAATATGAGCAAGGTACAAGAGCCACACGATTTGACCCTTCCACACGGCTTGGCCACACAGTCGTGTTAGCCACACAGGCTACCACACGGCCATGTAGCAGGCCTTGTCGATTTTGCAATTTGGCACTTTAAACTATAGGAAAACGCAAATTTTAGGTTTTTAGGGCATTCTAAGACATATATATGACAAAAATAAGAAGATAGGAGTGAGTTGTCATATAATACTCAAGAAAACAACTCGAAAAACACCATTGAAGCCAATTTGGAAGCAAATTTCCTTCAAGATTGAAGACTTCCAGTTGATTCTCAAGAGATTATCATGAGTTTCTTTATTTCTTTCAATTATATTGTCTTTGGGATGTTTTTATTTGCAAGCATAAACTAATTTTATAAATACCTAAGGAGATGAACACTATGATAGATTCTGTCATTTGATTTTTATTTTATGCAATAAATAGTTAGTTTCTTATTCTCAATCATGTGTGTTTAATTCTTGGTTTGATATTTCTAGATTATTGATCCATGTTTGATGTGCTTAAATCAGAGGAGGAATACACCCTGTTTAAGAGTAGATTTTGTATAACTAACTGGAATTGCATGCAATCCTAGAAATAAGACGACATAAATCTACCGAATTAGAGTCAAATTTAATAGGGAAATCCATAGATTGAGTTAATGTGATAATATGGGTTTTAATTAGAAAGAAAATTTAATTAATCAACCTAGAGTCAATTGCTCTTACTCTCGAAAGAGATATTAGCATAATTTAGGGATTTCTACTGATCAAGATACTAAATAAAGAAATTGCGTAATTTAGATTGATAGTAACAGATGAAATCTAGATGAATTATTTACTGGGTATTGTTTTGCTTCTTGGTTGTTAATCGGTTATTTTCCTGTTTTGTTCTTTACCTTGTTCGTAGTTAATTAATTTAGTTAATTTTAGTTTTAATCAATCACTCAAATTTATCGGTTAAATAATAGAAAGACAGTAATTACTAGTACTTCTAGTTTTCATGAAAACGATATCTTACTCATCATAGCTATACTATTAATTGATAAATACACTTACCTTAGTCAATTTTTTATTTGATTTCGCAACGCATCAGCATGCAACCAACTACATAAAAGAAAAGGTTACAATGTTCCTCCTCGAACTTCCAAGGTCTTGGTTATAATGTTCTAATTCATCCAAATAATTTCATTTCATGCATTTATATTTGAATTTGTTGGTATTGTGAATCTTTTCCATTATCACTAAGCTTATTGACAACCTAAAACTCGTATGTGTGTATATATATATATATTTAATGATTAACGAGATTGTATCGTTGGTTGCATCAAACTTTTGATTTACTAACAAAATCATATTATGAAAATTTATAATTATGTGTAAAAATTAAAAATTTTAAACTAGATTAAATGAATCCATCCTCTTTGCCATTCAATTATGTTGTCTTTTTTTAATTCAATCATCGCCCTGCATGGTTAACTAATATTTGAATTTGTCCTTAATTGTAATCAAATTGAGGCTCAACTGTTATAAAAAAAATTAAAATTATGTAATATTTTAGAGCAATTCATTTTGTAGTAAATTGTTTTTAATTATTATTTAATTTTTAAATAATTTCATTATAAGTTTTGATCATATTTATTTTTTTTGGTACAATGCTTAGAACTATCTATAGCTTATCTCTAATCCATAAATAGAAAGATAATGTGCTTCAGCATACCCGAACCCACATCCTTCTGCATTGACAATAATATCCATACCAATCGAGTTATAACTTAATCAACTTAGTTTTACATAAAATCTGTTTATATTACCACAAACATTTTCAAAAACATTATTCAAGTAAAAAAAAAAGAAAAAAAAAGAAGCTTATGGTCTTAGTTGGTTAGGCGAATTTCTAATACTAAAACCAAAGAATTAATTACCAATAAGTTGCTTTCGGATCAACACTTTTGCGTATTTAATTAACAAGTTGAATTAAATATCAAACTAAGATTAAAAAAATAAAATATCAAGTTGAAAGATATAACCACAATTTTTATAATACAAAGTAGCAGATATTTTGTAAGTTAGGGTTTTTGATGAAATATTATTATACAAGTAATGCATGTGGCGACAAGGTTTAGGCAAACCTTAATTAAACCTTTCGTAAATGGTGTAAGTAGATTAGTATATATTAAACTAATAAAAAGGTTTGAAATTTTCACAATTAAATAAGTCCTAGTTTAAGGGAAAAGGTAAACCTATGGTAAAAATCAATAAGCAAATTATAATTTTCATAAAAATGAGAATATAAATTCAATTTTGTTTACAGGATTTTACTACTCAATTAATAGCGAAATTAAGGGAGCTAGCAGGGCTCCGCCTCTAAAATGATTTTTTTAATTTTTTTTTAATTTATAAAATTTTAAATTAGTAATTATAAAATTATGCTTTGATCACCCAAAAAAGATAAATTTTGATTTAATCTTTTAAAAACCATAAAGATATTAGCTAAGGCGAATCCAGGGGCTGGTAGGAGCCTTGGCTCCCCTAAAATAGAAAATTATTGTTTTGGCCCTTTAAAAAATTTTAAAATTTTAAATTAGTAAAGATAAAATTGCACTTTGGCCCCTTAAAATTTTGTAAATTTAATTTAATCCTTTAAAATTTATAAAGATATAGACTATTAAAAAATAAAAATTCATTTCAGGCCCCCTAAAAAAATTTCCTGGCTTCACCCCTAGATATAAGCTATTAAAATGATGAAATTACATTTGTATTATCGTAAAAATATATAATCTAATTCTAGTCCCAAAATGTTTTTTTACTTCATCCTCATACTCAATATGAATTTATATTAAATCCAATGTGATTTTAGGTAGTCTAAATTAACACCTATATATACATATATGGTAAAAAGAAGAATTTCATATTTTTATCCACATAAATATTTTAGTAAATAAAATGTCATGAATATGAATTGATGTGCATACATACACCTTTAATAATATTATTTGAGTCGAAGAAATAATTAGATAAAAAGAATTAACTTTAAAAAAAACGAAAAAAAATTACTCTTATAAGGATAAACTTGAAGTTAAATAAATTTTGCAACCAAGAAAATAATTTGGAACACTTAAATTTGGGAGAGGTACAAGTTTAATTAAGTTTAAATGTTGAAAATTGAGGTAAACTTTTAATATTTTTTTAATCAATAATGTGTTGCTCAAATTAGTATATACTAACTAATTATTTATAAATTTGATAATATATAATATTATTTTAAAATAAAAATTTATAATTAAGATAAATTTAAATTCAAATAATAAAATAGAATACATGTAATACAAAAGAAATTAAATAATAAAATTGATAGCCATGGACTAATATTTTTTTACTTGGAAAAAACACAAAGTAGAAATAAGATAATTTCTTTTTTTACAAGAATAAAGCATTGAAGAACTAAAATCTGCTAACGCCCTTCCCTCACGCATCAGCGTCTAAGAGGGGTGAGATACTGGTCGGTCGAAAATCTAGGAATTGAATACCTACCGGGATATTATCATTCAATGCCAAAAAATTGAACGACAGTATTATTCAATGCAAAAAGAAAAGTGAATCTATGAAAAAAATATAAAAATATTAATGAACATTATATGGTAAATGTTGGAAAACCTAGTTAGAAATTTATTTTATGGACCCTTCTCACAATATTATTTATGGTTTTTTTTAATTATTTAATGATATTTTAGTAATTTTTTCTATATTATTGATAAATAATTTTGATAATTTTTTTATCTAAACCCCTAAATCTAGAACTTAAAATCCCAAATCTCAAACCATAAACCTCAAACTTCAAATATGAACCTTGAATCTTGAACTTTGAACCCCAAACTCGAACTCATTCAGGATTCAAGATTCTAGTTTCGGGATTTAGTGTCAGGGTTAAAAAATTACCAAAATTATGTGTCAATGACATGGGAAAAAATTACTGAAATATTAATAAATAATTAAAATGGACCATAGATGATATGGTGAGAAGGATCCATAAAATAATCTCTTAAAAGTTATTAATGTTGAGTTAAAATTATAGAGTATGACTGCATATGGCGTATACTTAATGAATTTGCTCCCTTGTCTTAGAAGTCCTAGGTTCGAGTTTCTTTCCTCTTATTTCTTTTCCTTTTATTTTCAGTAACTTATAATAAAAGTCACACCTAAAATATATATGGTCAAGAATAAAGATTATGCAAAAAATGGGTGTAAGGCCCAATGGTTAAGTGCTAATATTTCCCCCTAGTGACTTGAGTTTTAGTTGCCCATCCCTTTCTATTTTCTTTTAATTCCATCAATTTTGGGTAAATTATCCATGTCGCCCCTAGAGTTTGCAAACTCAAGGTATTTAATCAATTTATTTCCTATTTGGTCTTCATTTTTCCCCTTTTCAAAATCCTAATAGGTTTTTGCCATCCACCACATTTTTCTCTCATTCTTGCACCATATTTTTCTTCTTTGTATTATCAATTATTTTGCTTTCCCCGAATCAAATCATTTCCCTGTACGTTTAATTTCTATCGGAGTTTAGAATTACCATCAAAAGCATTCAATATCTTAGCCAAGAATCGGTAAGTACTCCTCGTCTTATGGGTTGAATTTCATATTTTCGTTATACCAACATTCGATGTTATGTTCTCGGTTGAATTAAACAATCTTTGATAATCTTGCCAAATCTTTACAAAGCTTGCTTGAATCTTGATATCGACAATTAATTCATGTGAATTTTTCGTTTGAAGGATCAGAATTAGGTGAATAGGACCAAAATCGAGCGTGAGGAACGTTGATCAAACCCGCGATGAAAGGTGTATATTCTTTGCTAAGTGAATCGGTGGAAAGTCATGTGGAATTCAAGGCTACACAAAAGTGTGGACCACACGGTTGGACCATACGACCATGCGCCCTATAAATCCTAGGCTAGTTCATGAACAACATAGGCATAACCCTTCTACACAACCTGCCACAGCTGTGTTACTCTTGTAAGGTAATTTTAGCGTTTACCACACAGCCACAACTTGTTACACGACTTGACCATGCAACCATGTACCCTTCCCACACGGTTTTAGCTTTCTCATACGGCAGTGTGACCCTTATTTTATAGTTTTACTCAGAATTTTGTGAATTGTGCATATTAGCCCCTGTATAGTCCCCAAATTGTTTTTAAAGTTTTATTTCACTCAATTGAGTCCCTAGTAATATGAATATTTTGGAATCAATGATTTGATTGATTGAATTGTTAGTGTTATATGCATGATATGTGAATAATACATGTCTACTGTTACTGTTAATTTTGCTACTATATATTACTGACTGCATGTTCAGCATGTCTACTGTTACCATTGACCGAATACATGTTAAAGCATGTCTATTGTTTCTATACTGTTCTATTACTAGCATGACATACTGCATTGCATATGGTGGGACAATATGAACGGAGGAAGTACTGGCAATTTAATTATCTGCAAATACTGATGGTTCATCCACGACTTACTGGTAGCTTGTCTGCAAACTTTTTATCTGAAAATACTAGTGGTTTATCCACAATTTTTACTAACAGTTTATCTACAAATTACTGGTGGTTTTTCACAATTTTTACTAGCAGTTTATCTACAAATTACTGGTGGTTTTTCCACAAATGCAGTGTGTAGG
Organism: Gossypium hirsutum; assembly: GCF_007990345.1. Taxonomy (NCBI): domain Eukaryota; kingdom Viridiplantae; phylum Streptophyta; class Magnoliopsida; order Malvales; family Malvaceae; genus Gossypium; species Gossypium hirsutum. The sequence goes on along the minus strand of NC_053424.1, from coordinate 112,568,171 downwards.
GATGGATGAGTTCTGGGGAACTCTTATTGTAGTGTGCAGCGGAGTTGGGTAGGATCTTTTCTGATAAATTGAATTTGCATTGCCATTCATAAGCACATGCATGCATAACTGTGAACTTTGAATTGCTATTCAATTGTGATTATTCTATGTGTTGTTATTTAGTATGTTTTATCTACTGTTTCCACTGATTTTTTTGTGACTGAACTTACACTGAGCATCTTAAGCTCACTCCCTCATTGTTTCCATCTTTACAGATAATCCATTAGGTTAAGACGCAGACTCAGCATCCGGAAGGTCTCGGCCCTAAATCTAAGTATTTAGATATTATAATTTTTATTTTTTTTGGAACTGTAATGCGTTGTTTTACTTTTAAACTGTGGCATTAGCATTAAATTTGGGGTTTATTTAGCATGCATGATATTTAATTTGAATTTAGGATATTGGAACATATATTTTGAATTAAATATGCATAAAATTCTAATTTTACTTAATTAAAACTATATTGAATATCACTTTTTCTCTGCATTATTATGGAATTGAGATTTGAAAAACATATAAACTCAAAATCACTTTTTGAAAAAAATTAAACATTAAAATCAATTGGCTTTTGAAAGATATTATACCTTTTGAAAACACACTAAATTTTTCTACTAAAGTAAGTAAATGTTTTAAAGGGTCTATTTTATAACCTCCAATCATTTTACTGAATAATTTCGATTATCAATGTAATCTTTCAAATTCAAGCTTAACGTTTAAGTCGGATTGAAAATGTTATAAATTTGGTTTTAATAGGCAAGTGAAACCTTTAATTGATAAGCAACGAAATGTTTGTATCAATAAAATATTATAAATGACAATTATAATAAAATATTAAAAGAATTTTTTAAATTTGGTTAAATTTACATAAACATAATTATCAAAACTACTGTAAATGAATACTTTAATATACAAAATAATTTTCATATATTTTATATAATCGATTTTTTAAAAAATATATAAAATTATTAAATAATGATAGTATGCATGAAATTTAAAATCATACACGTGTCAAAATTTTAGACCATCTACATAAGATCTTTTCCATTTCCCTGCTTGACCCCCTTAAGTGGGAAAATAACCCTTTTATCTTTTAAATTTTATAAAATTATAAGTTAGTAAAGGATAAAATTACACTATAATTCTATCAAAAATTACAATAATTTAATTTAATTTTTTAAAAATTATAATAGAAAAACATAAACTAATACAGTGATGAAATTATATTTTAACTCTCATATCATAAAAATACATAACTTAATTCCGAGCTCAGGTTATAGATTCCTTCTTATTTTAAAACACATAGATACGTTAAAATGGAAATGATGCGTAAGGGTAATTATAGTAATTTAAATTAGAATTTTATTTTTCTCTTTTGTTTTGTTGAGTCGTTATTTTTATTTTAAGTATTCTAAATTTATATAAAATTTTAATTATATAAGTTTTACACATTGGTAATTTATTTTAGGTTAGGTTTTGTCACTTTTTGTATATATTTAATTCTTGTATCATGTTCAGGGTGGTATTTTTTTTATTTTTTAGAATATTTAAATTTATTAAAGTTGGAAAAATTAATAATTCATTTTACGTAGATTTTATAACGACTTTGTGCATGTGTATTCTGTTTATATATTTTTTTTTGTGTCGTATCGTATTTTCCAAAGTTTATCATAATTCTTATTCAACACAAAAAATAATGTGCATATTTATGTCAGGCAATTTATCTCATATTTTGCAATAGTTTATTATAATTGTTGGATTTAAGTAAAAATAACTCCTCATGTTGTATTGGCGCAATTTTTCTTATAATGTCAAATTGTTTCTCAAATTATTTTCAATAATTCATCTCACTTTTTTATAATAATAATTTTTATTTTTATTTTAGATTTATTTAGGTTACATTTTTTAATCTAATTATCCGAAACATAGCTAGGGGCAAAACGATATAAATTTAAATTTTTATATTTAATACATTATATATATGTAAAATAATTTGTCTGTAACCTTTTTTTAAATATATAAGTTCTAAAAATTATTGAAAAATTTTACACTTAAATTTTTAAAAATAGAATTGATAACAATTTAAATAAAATTTATGTTGAATTAATTTTTGTAATATTTTTTATTGTAAAAATTTTAAAAATATATTTTTTGAGAAATTTAAAAAAAAAATATTTCGTATATGATATTAGAGCCATAACAGTGTCAAAATCTTCGCCAAATTTTTATTAATATTCTAATCAATATAAGCTCTTTTTGGAGTTTATTTATTATTTATATGAAAATCATTTATACTTAATTCACATTTTACTAATTATTTAATGTTATAATTGATCTAGTTTTTACATAATTCATTCATGACACGTGGTGAAATTTTATGTTGTCAGCCATTTACATAAGATTTCAAAAGAATTGAATTGAGAGTACGTTTGTTTCACTAAAAATGGCTTCTGGAAAATAATTACTAAAAAATAATTTATTTTTCTGAAAAAGTTAACATTTTTTGATGTTTTGATGAATTTGTGTAAAATGTTTTCTGTTGTTTGACAGATTTTTTAAAAGTATTTCATAAAATTTATTTTTAATGAAACAAACATACATTTGAGATTTTATTATTTTTAATTATTTAATCGAGTTTATTTTATATATATAAATTTATATATTACATTTTTTTACATATATTAAAAATATTTTATTAAATTTAGATTCATTACAACGTCATTTTTATTAACAATGTCAACAATTGAACTTAATTTTCAAATCTAAAAAGAAGATGGACTAAATTCTTGAAAATAAAAGTATAGAGACTAAATTGTAAATTTGTGAATAGTACATAAACTTATGACATATTTTAACATTTATACTACACAATATTTATTATTAAAATATTAATATTGAATATTTGCAATACTATGTGAAGAATATTATTTAAAATTATTAATTTTAAAATTTATTATTAAAATAAAATTGAAATATTAAATAATTTATTAAAATAATAAATTATATTAACTATATTAATAATTTATTATATGAAAAAATAAATAATTAAATTTGTATGTTTAATAATATTGAAAATATAATATTTTATATTAATATATTAATTTTTTAAATATTTTTTTAAAAAATAAATATTAATATTAATATTAATATAATAATATTAGGCTTGATTTAAGTTAATTTTTATATAAAAATAAAATTATCTATAGAGGAGCTCTTTTCTGAAAAATGACTTGCGCTTTTTAAAAGGGTAAGTCATTTTCCGTTGATCAAGCTGTTTTTTGTGAAACAAACACAAGAAAATACAAAAAAATATTTTTCATAAAACTTTTTATATGTAAACAAACGAACTTTAAAGTTTTCAAAATCAAATCAGCAAACACAGTGTTGAGAGTTAGCAAGCTCCTTTAAAAATAAAAATTTTTAATTCGATCATTCTGAAAAAATTACAAATTAATCATGATAAAATTATATTTTATGTGAAAAAAATTATTTAGTCTCTTCAAAAGTAATGAAATTATAAATTCATATATAGTAAAATTATATTTTAATCTTTCAAATATTTTATAATTTAGTTCCGACTCTCTCCCTAAAAAAATTCTATCTTCATCCCTATAAATCCATGATCGAATTGGTGAAATAATCAATTCTCAATCCATCTAATTTTATTAAATAAATAAATTAAAAATAATGAAAATCAATAGAATCCGTTTAACCGTCAAATTTCATACCCATATAATGAAGAGGGTAAAGGTTAAAGAAAGGGAGTAAGGAATGAGGAAAGGGTGTGGTGGAAAGGAGAAGCGGCGCATGGGAGAGGGCAACGGCCAATTATTAATGAACGAAACACACATAACCATGACATGATGCATGCAGCAGAGCAGAGAGGAAAGAGGTTAAATGTTATTAAAAATAAAATGTAACAAAAATAGAAAGGGTCACCAAAATAAATACCAACTGGGCGCGGCTAATTGGGAATCGATGGGGTTAAAGTTTTGAAGAGAGATGTTGGCCCTTTGTTGAAGCATTGAGCCACCTTTGTTTTCTGCTAGTACATACTGCCGCCACCAGACAAATTAGTTTTGTCAAACTTGAATAAGGTCCTTAGATTGAGGGGCAACTTTTACAACCTTTGCTAGCTGTTCATTTTTTTTGGAAAACAACTCTGCTCCTCACAATGTGTATGATGTTGATTGTCCTGGAAAAAAGGGTCATTAAATTAACAACTAAATTAATAAGAATATCAAAGATAAAATGGGAAAGGAGAAATAAAAAATGATAACCTATTTGCACTTTCATTTGGCTTATTGCTATTGTTGTTATGGTATATAATTTTTGGTCCTCATATTCACCATCCATGCCCTCATGTCCACTTCCTTTTCAATATATAATCTCAATTGTCAAAATTGTTCATTTTTTGTTGTAATGAAGAAATTTGCCTTATGTACATATATATAAAGTTAACAACAACAAAAGTACAAGCATGAGCTTAGCACACTTTTGTGATATATGTTTCAAGATTCATAACATGATTCTCACTTTTCTCCTCTCTTTTTTTTCAGGATCAAAATCATAAGGCAGATGGAAATAGACAGGAAACTTGATGAAGCAATTAAAGATTCCTTGATTCAAAGATTTTCCAGGGTCCAAGGCATCATACAACTTGGAAAGTCTACCGTCTAATTGTTATATATATATATATATAGATGAAGTGGGTGAATATTTTTGAGATGACTTTTTATTATCATTTCAAAACCAATGCTTTATCTTTTGCCATAATATGGGACCAAAGTATTTGAACTTTTCAAAAGCCGAAGTTAAAATTTGCTGCTTTAATTTTAGGTACAGCACTCCAATAAAAAGGGAAGAAAATGTGAATATCATGGATTCATTTTTTTCCCCCAACAATTGTTAGATGGATTAAATTATTTATCTAGACTTGAAGGCTCGTCCAAATTTTAAGAGGGTTTGGATAAAATATTATGTTTGAAAAATAAACTTGGCAAAAAAATTATTTAAGCCTATTTAAAATATGGATCAGGATCGAAGTTGAACATTTAAGATCCAAACTTGACCCGACCTGTTTTAAGTTTTTATTATTTTATATTACATTATGCAAATTATAAGACAATAAAAAAATAAACTTATACTAAATATAAAATACTGCTCTAATGTAAATATTAAAATAATGTTAAGATTACTATATAAAAAATTTTATAAATAAAAAAATATTAAATATTAAAATATATAATATAAATATTTTTTAAAAATAATATGAGTGGGTCTAAAATGAGCTTGAATTAATCTTTTGCAAATATGAGCATATTTTGATAAAATTTTAAGCCTATATTTTAAGTTGGATTGAGCTTGAACAAATATAAAATATATTAATATCATGCTTAGACCCAATTTGACTCGTTGACAATTCTAATACGAACTTGATCTAAAAACAATTACTTTACCTTTAAATCTTTTTGAAAAATAAAAAGTTATAAATTAATGATTAAAAAAACAATTTAATATAAAATTCGAAATTCATGCAGCTGTCAAATCCTCAATTTTGTAGCAAGATAGACACCTACTTATACCTAACAACCAGAATAAGTAAAAACTGACTTTTTTTTATTTATCATTTTATTGCCATTCTTCTTGTTTTTTTCCTTTTTTTTCATTATAATAATAATGGAAAAACAACAAGAGAAGTAACCAAAAAAAAATCAATAGATGGAAAAGTTTAGAGATATTTTAGGATACTTCAAACACTATTCCATTTGTATCTTTGGATTTTTTTTTTTAATTTCTGAATTTCACAAGCCAGATAATGACATACTTTTTATGATTCATTTTTCTAGGAAAAGAAATAAATAATGCGATAAAACTGTTAATTTTGTAAATTTTTTTGAACAATTTTATTATAAGTTTTAATTATATTTGTTTTTATTGACATAATGTCTAGAATTAGACATGGCCCCTCTCCAACCTATAAATCGGAGGGTAATGCACTACAACACACTCAAATTCATATCTTTCTGTATTAATAATAATACTTATACTAATTGAATTAAGACTCGATCTACAATAATATTTATGAAATTTAAATGCAAGTGAACTATATAAAAATTTTCAGTTTTTGCTCTTTTCCTGGCATTCTTGTTGGGTTTCCTTCCAATTTTAGCCCATGATTGAGTTTAGATCACAAAATAATTCAAAACCCAAAATCAAATGTTTTCACAGTACCACTTTAGTGGAGTTTGGTCCAAAACCAATAAAAAATCTCAAGATTTAACACTTCCCTACAACCTTTTGGCCCAATAGCATCATGTTATAAGTAGGAGAGTTTGAGTTAAATTTTAAATAACTCTATTTTCTTTCTTTGATTATTAAAAAAAAAAAACTCTTCCCTAACAAAAAAAAAGAGAGTAAATTACCTCAACCATTTCTAAAACTTTTTTTAATTATATTTTAGTGATTTAACTTTTAAAAGTTATGAAATGTCATTAACAAATAATATCATGTGACATGTTAATTTAAAAGGTTAATAACTAATTTAACCATTAAATTATTATTATTTTGATATTTTTAATTTTTTTTCTTAACAATAACTCTAAAAAGTTAAAAATTATAAAAATTCATATTCTCTTTATAATTTTTAATATTCTTTTACTACTTTTGTTTATTTTTAAGATTTTTTATTCTTTTTAAAAACTATTGTTAAGAAATATCTTAAAAGTATCTAAATGATGTTTAAAGTCCAAATTAATTATTAACCCTTTGAATTAACATGTCATATCTTCCCCATAACAAAAATTAACCAACCAATAATCAGAATATCAAAATTCGATAACATTAGTAATTAGTACATAACTTTTAAAAATTAAGCAATCAAAATGTAATTTTAAATAAAGTTCAGAGGCTTTTGGTGAAATTTACCCAGTAAATAAAGATGCATTGCAATGGGAAAGCTAATTAAAAGGGAATAAAAACAATTAAGCGGTTAATCACCAAATCCACCAAGCATTAATTATATTCATATTCAATACGTTGAAATTTTCTTCTTTTTAAGTTAAGAACAAAAGAGGTAGTTAATTATTCTTCTAATCCTAATCCCAAACATCATTTGCAAAGACGCTCGCTTCTCCTCTTCACATTGTATTAGAAATGGATTGCTTGAAAGTATTTGCCATTGCTATATTTTTTTCAGAATTTAATTTTTATATTTTTATATTTTTATATTTTTATATTTTTATATTTAAGAATTTAATTTTCAAATTTTAAATTCAATTGTTAACACTGTAAAAAATACTCAGTAACCATGTAACTAAAAAAATATTGTAATAAATTTAAATTTAAAAATTTAAAAAGTAAAGAGACTAAATTCCTAAAAATAAAAATACAAGACTTTGAATTTATGAAGAGTATAAGTATTTATGACATATTTTAACATATTTTTAACTCATATTCGAATTTATTTCAAATATATTGATTTTTTAAAAATATATAATTTTGTCTAAACATATAAATTCGAGTCCTAATTACTTAAAGGGTAAACTAAACCAAAGACCACTAAATTATTAGTATGTTTAAGTTTTGATCACTCAACTTCAGAAAATTACAAAATTATCGCTTAACTATTCGAAAGTTTTCATTTAAGCACTAAGTTGTAAAAATTATTTATGTATGGCCTTCTCTACGTGCATCACATGCACCAATCAAAAGCTCTTCTTCCCCTTCTCTTTTATAATTTAATTTTTTATTTCATAACAGTTTTGAATGTTATGAATCTAGAAATTAAAATCCAATTAGCTTCCTTCTCTAATCTACGACACTGATCATCAGATCGACTTGAATTTAAGGTAAGTTCTTTTACTTGTCGATTGCTACTGATCCACCATATTGATTATCAAACCATTGCTTAGAGCTCACTTGTCGCATTTTAAAAAAAAAAACTTAATAGATTAGTGACTTAAATAGAAACTTTTGTATAATTTAATAACTTGAATAAAAACTTTCAAATAATTTAATAATTATTTTATAACTTTTTAAAAATTAAATAATCAAAATGTAAACTCCCTCACGTTAGTTTACCTTTTAAAGGGAGAAAGGAAAATGTCCACAAGAATGCAAACAAAAGGAGTGATTCATATTCCAGCCAACTTTCTCTTTGGAGACACATTACCAAATCCATAAGAAATACAGATTAAATGAAGAAGTAGCGAAACAGAGGAAAGAAGATGGCAAACACCAATGGGGTTATCATAACTGTGTATGTTGAATCACATCCCACCACCGCCCAATCTTCTTCACAATCCGTTCCCCTCATCAACACAAACCCTGTTTCCGAAAAGCCCAAAAGAGGCCAATGTTATGATCGTCGGGCTCGCCTCTTAGCTTACACTCAACAACTCAGAGCGGCTGATAAATATCACCACCCAATTCAATGGAATCATTCAAGTCCCAAATCAAAGGCAAGTGTTTCCTCTTTTTTTTTTTTTCTTGTTATATTATTTATTCAATTCCAATTATACCAATGGTGACAATGAACAGAAATGGAAGTGCCCAATTGCACCAAGAAGACTAGCGATTTCTTTTCTGGGAATTTTTCGTAACACAAAACGACGATGGAAGTATCAACGTATGCCATCAGAGGAGGGGGATAAATGTAACTGTAGTGGGAAGAAAAACATATTTCAGAGAAGAAAATTTTGGGTAAAATCTTGTGTATTTGTTTGTTTATTTACATTTTTTAATCATTATATATATATATACACATCACTTTGCTTAATTATGTTTCACAGAGCAAACTGAAGCGAATGTTCAAAGGATTATCTTTTGTTTGGCAACGGAAGAAAAGGGTTAATGGAAAATTAAGTTGAGGATCCAATTTGGAGGGAGATTGTTGGCTTAAAAGTCTTAACTGATGCCGATATTATTCCACCATTCACGATCTTTTTGTTACTTTGAATCTGTAAACTGGAAAAATGTAATAAATTGTTGAATAGACTTGCAATTCATTGATGATCTTTTCCTCATTCAAGACGACCAATTCAGTTTACTGATTAATGGTATTTACCTTAGCTCTCTCTTCTTAGTAGGAAAGAGGGTAGTTGTGGTGACTGCCATAGCATTGATTTTCCACTTGAGAACCAGAATGAGTGATGCGAAACCCAAAATCTAACACCAAAAAAAGCAAAGTCTGATTCGAATTAACAAAAATTAGAATTGGATTGAAAGAAATTGGGCTTATGATTCTTTAATTCAGCCCAGAGGATGCAAGAGGTCGCCCAATTGAACTGATGGCCCAATTGTATGTTTCAAATCTATATATCTATATATAATATATAAAAACCAGCTTGAATTTATGAATTGATAAGGGTAGTTTTGTCAAAAAAATAAGGAAAAAATCCCTGCCCAACAAACTTCAATTAATCAACCCAAAACTCTCTCTAAATATTAGCATTAAATATAAAATTAGTATATGAACTTGTCTATTTCTCCCAGATTGATACTTATAATTTTTTTATCTTAAATTAGTACCCGTACTTTTTTCCCGTCCACTAATTTAGTACATGAGCCTAACGGTGTTAAGATTTTACTAATGTGGCACATTGGCCACTCGTACGCCGTCACGTGTCGCACTCTTGAGATCCTTTTGACCTGTGTTTATTTTTTTTAACGTATTGTTTTAAATATTATTATTAACCCATAATATTATTCCTTTAATTTTTATTTCTTCACCATCGTCTTCAACATTTTTCCCTGTTATATTTTTCTCTTTCGTTTTCTTTGTTGTCTCTTCATTTTTCCCTCTTTTGTTCATCCATTTATTTTTTTCCCTTTCACTTCTTCGTTTCCTATCTCTTTCATTTGCAACGCGAATAGGGTTTTGTGCTCTTTTTCATTTTTCATCTCCTTCACGTCTCCATCATGTCTTCTTTTACAAACAGAAAATCAAGTGTGCAGAAAAGGGTTTTGTACTGCCATTGTGGGTTAAGGGCTCATGTTTGCAACGCAAATACTCCAAAGAACAAAGGAATAAAATTCTCTGGGCGTGCGAACTTCAAATAGGTAAATTAGGGTTTGTGTTTTGGTCTGTTATAGTTGGGTTTTTTTAGAAACAAAGGGTTTTGTGTGTACTCCCATATTGTTGCAATTTGGGTTTAAAATGTATTCTTAGATTTTTAATATTCTGATTTTTTTTTTGTATGTGAGAAATGAAGACCAGGGATTGTGATTTTTTTTCGGTGGGTTGAAGGTAGTAGTTGTAACACCCCTAACCCGTATCCGTCGCCGGATTAGGATTATGATGCATTACCGATCATATTACAATTCACACATATTATAGTTCGAAATTTTAATCACATCAATTATTATAACTAAATTAATTATTGAAAATCAAGAATATATGTCATCCACAGCATAGTATAAATTTCACATGATCCAAATTATATACCAAAACCATTTATACATATACAGAATATATGTTACATCACTAATGTCGTTATTGAATATTAAACCCCTTTTTTTTTTATGAAAGTCCAGCACTTACACAAGATATACACCATTTGAAATAAATTTCCTTGCCAACTCTTTTATTCATATATGCGGCATCAACTATTAAACTCATGTATTTTGCACATTAATACTAATAAAAAAAACAAGCTTTCGATTATAAATAAACTCATTTCATTCTTTAGTCTATTCGGCTATCATAAATCATTTGTACCTATTTACTAATTTATAAGTAACTAGCAAGTTTATATAAATAGCCACATATATATATATATATATAACACCCATAATATAAACACTTTTATACACAAGTAAAGCATATAAAAAAATTTCAATTAATATAATACGGTCGAATATCATATACACATGCCTTAGTATAAATTATAAGTTAACATCAAATTATACCATGTATAAGTCTTGATTTTTACTTAACATGCACATGGCCAACCTTAACTTAATTAACATCCAATAAAAACATATGGCCGAAGCACAAAGTACCTTCACAAGCTTTATATACTTAGATACATTTTCAAAATAACACAAAAATGATCAATCATGGCATACGGCATAATAATCAAATAGACTTAGACCATGACTCGACCAAAACCGAATTCGAACCTAAGATTAAAGCCATTTCCAATGCATGAAATACTTACCACAAACATCATCCATTCATAGTACTAATCACTTTAACTAAAACGAATTTAAACCACTATCAAGCATAACCAAATTATCAAAACCAAACTTACTAAACCTTATAACTAAGCACCTATAAGACCAAATCCAAACATAAATAGCAAGCCATATTCGCATAGCTTTAATTACATAACCAAAACCAACATTTCAAAAATATGTTCCAGCCTATACATGCCATAGTACTAGAATCTCAACTTATAAAATACCGAAGGTGGTTGATAGTGTGATTGACTTTGCTGACGATCCCCGAGCTTGTAACTTGAATCCAAAATCTATAAAACAGAAACAAATATACATACAGTAAGCTATTATAATGTAGTAAGTCATAAGCAAATAATTAACCTAACAAAATATTCAACTCAATTAGGCTAACCAATATTTATAGTAACCATATCCCATTTAGTCTCAAACTTATAATTTGTAAATAATGTATATGTATACTTTCGTACATAAATACTATCCTGGTCGAATATTCAAATAATCAAATTGACCTATTATCATTCAACTTTCCAACCAAAATGTCTTTACATTATCAAATACACACATATACTTTTATACACAAGTTCAAGAATCAAGATACAACAACAAGTACATACACTTCTTATTTGGCCGAATACTCTCATGGTCATTTAAACATATTAATAATCAACTTCCAAAAAACAACTAGTTATAATAAAATCATGCCTACATATACTTTTATAGATAAGCTTGAAAATCATATCATAGCATTACATATATATATCACCTATAAGGCCGATTATACATGGTCACACAGACTTGCACATAATTATGAATCATTTCATTGATACTCAACTTATATAACCACAAAGCCGAATACACATGCCAATCTCACTTAAATTCATCATTATCAATTACACATGAATAGAACAAATATCAAGTACATACTTACCTTATTACTAATAGCCAACAAGGTAATTCATACCTGGCCATTTAACTCATATTACACATCCGTACACAATTTACCTTCGCCCGATGAACCATTCGGAATTGGGTAGGACACTCAGACAATCACACATATATCGTACAATGCCAAGGTCCCAGACGTGGTCTTACATGTAGTCATATATCGATGCCACAGTCCTAAACAGGGTCTTACTCATAAACACATATCGGAATCACATATCGATGCCATGGTCTTACTTGCACACATATATCGGAATCCTATGTCATGGCATATGTATCCTAACTATTCCTAAGGTTCATATGGGGCTTTCGTGTAACACCCCCTACCCGTATCCATTACCGAAATAGGTACGAGGCATTACCGGAGTTTATTGAACATTTTCAGATAATTCTGAGTCATTTATTATTCATATTTTGAAAATAATCATAACGTCTCTCTATTGGGCCCTTGAAGCCCCAAACATACATTAAAAACCAACCAAAATTAAATCGGGATCATAAAAAAATTTCGAAAAATCTTAAATATTTTCATCTAAGTACTTACCATTTCAATGCTTCTTATAATTAAACATGTTACCATTCAATCAATAGCTTGACACTTGTCTAAGCGTCAAACAACATCATTGTTAGTATACTTGCACATATTTCATATAAATTGAACATTGATATACTTATTTTCTCGACATGTCACGCTTGAGTTTAATAATTGTCTTTACTTACATAATTTCCTTGTATCAACATATCAAAGATAATTATATATGTACATGTCATGAAACATATCATTCTCTTACCGTTTCTTCATAAGTATATATCAATAATTTCATTACATCAATATTTCATGCTCCATCATTTCCATTTATTTTATGTATATTTATTCCGGTAAAGTTTATATCAAACTTAACATAAATTATATTCCATGTACTTATTCTTATTTCGTTTATCTATCTTCATAATTATTTCATACAACTATTTTGTACATACATTTCTATATGACCAGTTCTTGTAAACATTTCACACAACCATTTCATATAACCATTCGTCATCTGATACATATTACCTGAATATCAATTGTTCAATAGGTTTCATCGCGTCTCCCATCCACGGTCTTATTTATCTTTGACATGATGCCATAGTGTCTTTCAGCTATGGTCTTACTCATTTTCTGTCACGCTGCCATGGTATCTTTCAACCATGGTCTTATTCATTTCCCGTCATGTTGCCATGGTATCTTTCAACCATGGTCTTATTCATTTCATATCAGGTTGCCATAATATCTTTCAACCATGGTCTTACACATTTCATATCAGGTTGCAATGGTATCTTTCAACCATGGTTTTACACATTTCATATCAGAGAGCACACTCCCGCGAACCTCAACCTTGCAGCGGGATTACCAGTCCAGGCTAAATCCCCTGCAACGACAATTACTCTAATGAGCTTGGATCTGAATTACCAGTCTAGGCTAAATTCATACCCTAATTCGGATTACCCGTCCAGGCTAAATCCATTTTACACATATTCTTCGGGAGGGCTATATCAGGATAGGATCACCCGTCCGAGCTAGATCATTTATATTGTCTCGAGCTATTTAACAGGAAGCTCATAAAGAGCAATATCGGGAAGCTAATCCAGGCTATAACGGGAAGCTCAATAGAGCCGAAATTAGGTAGTTCACAAAGAACCATATCGAGAAGCTCACGAAGAGCCTATCGAGAAGTTCCGGATAGCCATATTTTGGGAAGTTCAAGCGAGCACTATCGGGAAGCTCAAGAAGAGCCATATATCGAGACGCTCTTAAGAGCTACGGTGTGTCCACAACACATGCGGATCACAATCTATTGGGACGCTCCGCAGAGTTATAACGGGAAGCTCGCAAGAACCATATAACGGGAAGCTCGAGAGGGCTAATATCGGGACGCTCTTTTAAGCTATAGTGTGTCTGCAACATATGCAGAACTACAACCAATTCGGGAAACTTACATCTATCGATTTTCCTTTGTTCAACGGGATTTATCATTTTATCGGGCATTATCAAATATATCCATATCAATTTCATATGCATGACAAAAATACAATTCACAAGTATAATTATGAATTCCATTCCATTCAACCGGGATTTATTTTCAATTTATATCGAGTATTATCAATATTTTATCAATTATCATGAATTGAACATTCAAATCATATTTTCATCACATAACCACATATTTCAAGTGTTTAAAAATACAATTCAAGTTACACAAACTTACCTCATTGATTGTTTGTGTTTATAATTTCATTAATCCGATATCTTTTCTTTTCCACAATCAAGCCTCGTATTTGTGTCGTCCGGATCTTTATAAATAAATTTGATCATCATTTTCATTCATTCCATATTCTAATGCATTTAATTAATGCTCTAGGCAAAATTACCATTTTACCCCTAAACTTTTAATTAATGACGATTTCATCCTTAGGGTCAAGAAATTAAAATTCTTGCAATTTAATCTTTATTTCCAGCTATTATTATCATGCATATCGATAACAGTCCATGAATTCTATAAAATATCAGAATTTTTCCATAATTTCAACACTTTTCAATTTAATCCCTAAAACATGTTTTCCCCCGATCTTGAACTAAATTAATAATTTCATTAAATTTTGTAATCTAAATAATAAAATAACCCATTTCATGCAATTTGGTCATTTCTGACATTTTTATAAAATTGCCCATAAATTTTTACTTTTATTCAATTTAGTCCTTGAGCCTAAAACATGCAAATTAGCCATGCTAAATGAATATTCATATATATTTTCCTTCTCCTCTCCTTTCCACATTCTTAACACACTTGTAAGTAACATTATCTATGATCTTTATTATTTACTTTTATGAATATTCAAGCTGTCCATCTATGTCATAGTTACTAAATTATTTATATCTGGAGCTATATAACTCAAAATTAAAATCAATAAATTTTCACAGAAATTAGACTCATATTTCTTATTACCATAAAAATTTCATAATTTTTGATTGGGCCAATTAATGCAGTTTATTCATTGAAGTCTCCCCTGTTCTGCTGTCTGACAGTTCCGACCCTTCTTCACTAAAAATTAATTATCTCCTCGTACAGGATTTGAATGATGTTCTCGTTTATTTCTCTTGAAAATAGACTCATTCAGGATTCTAAATATATAAATTTAAGCCCATAATTATTTTTATACAATTTTTTTATTATTTTACAAAGCCAGAATAGGGGAACCCAAAATCATTCTGACATTGTCTCACAAAATTCATCATATCTCATGATTTACAATTCCATTGCTTACATAATTTATTCTATAAGAAACTAGACTTAATAAGATTTAATTTCATATTTTATTCATTCTATAATTATATTTCTACAATTTTTGATGATTTTTCAAAATTAGACTACTGCTGCTGTCCAAAACTATTTTAGTGCAAGATATTAATTACCATGTTATAACACCCTTATTTTCTTTTTCTACACCATTTCTCATCACTTTCTCTTATTTTCTCTTCACTAAAATATCAAGAATATAGGACCTTATGTAAGAAAACTCTACTATTACATTATTTCCATGCTTTGTCAATAATAACAAACTTAAAAACATATTGAAATCTTGATGTACTTACCTTGTTCTATTGATACTAATCTTTAACTTGATTTTCTCTCTCCTCCAGCTTCTATTTCTTGAATCCAACTTGATATTCTAACTCCTCATGGTCTCCTTAACATTTTTCTCTCTTAGTAGCTATGGAAATTCTTTTGATTTCTAGGTGAAAATGGTGAATTTTTTGTGGAAGGACCAAATTGTAAAGAAAGAAAACTTCTTTTCTTCTTCCTCTCTCTCACATTGGTTTGCATGGGAAAGAAAAGGTGATGATTCTTCATCTTTCTTTCCTTGTATATACTATGTAACACCCTAAACCAGAACCTATTGTAGGAATAGGTTATAAGGTATTACCTAACATAACACAACATTTAGACATTTGTGGATATACATATGAAATAATTATTAGAAATTTAATAAATCAAAAGACAAATTATATTTTATGAAATTCGCATATAACAATTATGATTCCTTATAACTTGAATCACTATTCAAGTAGTCAATTCCAATTTCCAATGCCAAATTTTAAACATGCTAATTATATTTATATACGTCTTAACAAATACCTACTTTCATTTTTATTCTTCTTATTATACATCAAACACATTAAGCATAATTCATTTCTATTTATAATTCATAGCCTAAACATCAAACCACATACAAATACATCATACAACATCACTTAATCAAGACGTAAAATCTAACACAACTGAATAGTAAGCCATTTTATCGCATGGCCCAATTATACAAACCGAATTACCACAATTCATGACGCACTCTAGCCTATACATGCCATAGGTTCAAAACGTAACTTTTATAAATACCAAAGGTGGTCGATAGTGTGTTAAGCTCCTCTGACGACTTTCAAACTCGCAAGTTGGGTTCAATATCTACAAAGAAAAAGACAATTATACACACAGTAAGCTAACTTAGCTTAATAAGCCTTAAGCAAAACAACACTCTATATATTAACATAACTTTGAATATGTATCAACTCAAATATCCAACTTAATTCCATGCATTCGTAATATTATACAAATACAATTTAATAACTTCCATTAATGTATATATATAATACATATCATGCCTTTATATTAAACACTTTCATTTCAGCCGAATATATTCATGTACATTATCAATAAACTTTCAATTTCAAAGTTATAAACTCTTGCATCAGAAGTTATTTAATTATATTCCTACCATCGCTGAATTTACTTGTATAAAATATAACCATAATTCAATTAATCACATGCTCATAAACATTTAAGACTTAATACTTAATTCCGCAAATGTTACAATTTTTCTTTTCATCTCATGAAATTTGCACTATAATCTCAATAACTAATTTACATTATAACACAAACATAAACTTGCTAAAACATACCTATTCCATTTAGCTTATTGTTCATATTCATAAAACACTTCAGTATCAAAACTCTTTAACGTCAATTCCTTATAGCTCACCGGCTTTAAGCATGTTAAGTATCAATCTGAATTCATAACAGCACACAGCCTACTGGCCTGTAGTTTGAATTAATAATATTAACATTTCAAAATAAACAGATTTTATCAATGACGTTATACTTTTACTCAATCATATACTATTATCGAATGTTCAATACCCAACTTTACATCACATAAATGTTTACCTATGTAATCATTTATACCATCTCATTTATATCATCACATAAATGTTTACCTATGGGCCGAATACAAAGAAATAGTAAACATTCAATGTCATCTTTAGTTTAATTTTAATATAACATCCCATTAACTGAATGTGCACATATATAACTAAGACCGCATGTTCATGTGGCCAAAATTAACATATTATATTTTAACTTCTAAAGCCAAATAGTTATTAAATCTAGTTCACATACATTCAAGTATATAAATTCATGTAATACCATATATTTTCACATACATAAATTAGCTACATAACCAAATACACATTATCACATATGCATACAATTAAGACTCATTCAATACTATTCACAAGGCCGAATATACTTAACTAGTTCACATAATAATCTTTATATTGAGTAAATATCAAACTGGTTCATACCTGCCATTCAGTTATATACATGCTAACTATATTACTTTCAATTTATACTTACCATTCGGCCATACAAACATATCTCAATCTTACTTTCATTTCATAGTAGCCGAATTAAACATTAACGACGTACTTTAATCCAATTGAGTTAACTTGACCAAGTACTCAAAGTCAATTATACAATCACATAATTACTTACATATGTGGCCAAGTATATACAATTCACCATATATATATACATATATTTATACGATATATCCTTACATGAAATTCAATCCTTTAATTAAATGAAACACTTCATATGACCGAATATGCAATTTCTATTCAATTCCCCACATAAACAAATATATTAACTCAATATAGGCTTATATGTTTCACCAATTCAATATAACTTACCTTCAATTGGATATACCAAATCAATATCATTTAAATCATAGCCATCATTCAATCATAAATTACATACAAAAATTCTCATAACTATTCACATGCGTACCTTATTACGAATTAATAACAATTTAAATCATACTTGGCTTTACACTTATTTTTAACTTGTTCAATAACACATCAATTCTTAGTCACGAAAAATCATACCAACATGTAGCCTGCTAGAATTATAACCTGAATCATATCACCGGCAATATGCCTGCTAGGCTTTTAGCCCGATGTTACAATCATTCACTACTTAGCTCATTGCTAAGATTACACATAGTATGAGTCGTAACACAACTACTTTGATACACATCAATTTCATCAATCCTTTCATTTAAAAATACCTTCGGCACCTTGTCTCAATGTCTATTTCAATTCAAAAAGTATAGCCACATTCGGCTCAATTTATTTATTCAAACACACATGCAGCACATTATATTTCTATATGTCTATTTCGGATTAATAATTCAGCCACATTCGGCTCTAATCATTTCTCCAAACATATATCCATCACATTATATTTATACATCTATATAATCAAGCATTTTACCTTACTATGTTTATTTAAATTCTAAGCATACTGAATTGAATTTAAATTACTTAAGAACTTACCTCGACAACTTCGTACAATAGTGTCGACTACTCGGCTAACTTCGCCTTTCCCGATCCAAATCTCGGTTCTTTGGGTCTTGAGCTTGAATTAAAGTAAAGCAACTATTTAATCGATCAATTGATCCACTTAACATTACCCCATAGATTATATTATATATATATAAAATAACACAATTTAAAATTAATTCGCATAACAACCCCCTTTACAGAATTCGGACATTAACAATTAAGCCTTAACATCCTTAACATGTAATTACTCAACATTCTATCTATTTCACTTCATCCGAATATTCCTTAGTATTTTCAAGTCCTTACAAATTAATCTAAGTTCATGCAAAATAACAAGAACCAAATTTGTCAAAGATACTCTTAACCGAATGCCATCTCCTCACATACAAGTCCCTCCAACTCATTATTTTACCATTTAGTCACTTATAATTATAGATTCATAAATTTCTCTCCTTAATTAAGACAAACAATCAAATTTGATTCAATTTCCTCTATGACCGAATGCACATACCTCAACCGAAATCAAAATTTCAACATGGGCTTTAACACTAATTAAACAAGGATCACACATCTATTAAAAATTAACAAAAACTACATGAAATTTACCTTAAATTTTTAGCTTGCTACATTGCTGAAATCCTCAAAGCATATTTCTTCTTTCTTTCTCAAACTTTTGGCAAGAACAAGGCAAGGAGGTATGGCTTTCTTTTCTTTTATTAATTTCTTATGTTTATTATATTATAAACTAGCTTTTAACATGTTTTACATCTTTAACCTTGAAATAAAAATAATATAACCCTATACAATAAGGGTACATTCGGCCATCCCTCAATAGTGGACTAATTCCAACATAACTACTCCATATAAAAAAAACCATAATTCAGCCTTTACACATTTAACCATCAAATTTCCATCTTATGCAATTAAGCCCTTTTTATTAAATCAGGCACTCAGACAATAAAATTTTTATACGAAATTTTCACACATGCAAATTCACATATGATAAACACGAAATAAATAAAAATATATATTTTTATTTTATTTTTTATTTTTATTTTTTATTTTTTTTGACTCGGATTCGGGGTCCTGAAACCACCTTTCCAATTAAGGTCGAATTTGGGCTGTTACATACTAAATAAAATAATAATAAAATAATAAAATATCATTTAAAAATCAATTTAAAGTATTAATAAACTAATATTTATTTATTTAATTTATCTAAAATATCTCCAACATCATCATTGTCTCTAGATTTCTCTCTCTTCCAATTGACCATTTTGCCCTTGGTGATCTTTTAAAATTCCTTTCTTGAGTCATCACTTAATTTGGTAAAAATGCAATTTAGTCCCTCATAATTCTTCACCTATTCAATTTGGTCCTAATTCATCAATTTTCCTTGGTTTCTATATCATTCCACCCTTAAAATATTTGCACTATTAGTCCTTCAACTTTTCATATTTACATTTTAATCGCTCAAATTTTGAGTATTTACTCTTGGGCCACAAAACTTTTCTCACTTTTACAATTTAGTCCTTTCTTAAATCAGTATATCATAATATACTTCCCAGTGACATAACTCAATTTTTCCTCTTCTTGTCACTTTATTTCCTTATTTTACTATATTAAGGATAATATCTTACTGTAGAAATTTTCAGGGTGTTACATTTCGGACATCGTAACTCGGTCAAAACGAATGCTTGAACATGGTTACCAAACTTATTCACATTCTGCAATAGCATATATAAATTCATATTTTTCATACCAGCATATATATTTTGCATTTATCTACAATTAAACATGTCTATTTGCTTATAAACTTACCTCAGACAGGGCTGCTAGTCGACAACTTTCGTTTTTCCGCGATCCAAATCCGATTTCTTTGGTTCTTGATCTAAACATATTCAAATTCAGCCCATTCAAACATATTTTCATTCAATTTAGTCCAAAAACACATTAATGTGAAAATTACCATTTTACCCCTGACATTTATAATTTTTACAATTTAGTCCCTATTACACAAAACACAAAATTTCAAAATACCCATGTTGGGCCGAATTTTGCCCATGTCTATAAAAACCCATATAATTCATTTATTTCACATTTTAGTCCCTCAATTTATTATTTTTGCAATTTAATCCTAATTACTCAAAATCATCAAAAACTCCAATACAAAACATGTTAATCTAAAACATATCTTTCATATTTCATCATCAAACAACAAAAATCACAAGCTCTCAACAATAGCATAACTCAAAATATTCTCCAAAATCAAAAATTCAAGCATGGGTTTTGTAGTACTCGAAGCAACGATCTCAAAAACGTAAAAATTATCAAAAACTGAGCTAAACACATACCTCAATAAGCTTGTTTATAGCCGAACTAGGTTTTCTTTTCTTTTTCCTTTCTTATTTTGGTTTCAGTCAAAAGAATAGAATGAACATGGCTCATTATTTTTTTATGATATATATTATATTATAACATATATTAACTTAATGTTTAATTACTTATATACCCTTAATGATATAATATAAAACCATGTAATATATGTCTTATATCGTCCCACTAATGTATTAATGGGATATTTACAACATAAATGCCCTAACTTAGAAAGCCACTAACAATTTGGCCCTTATGTTTTAAACTATCAAGTTTTCAATTTACGCGATTAAGTCCTTTTATTTAATCGGATACCTAAACGACAAAATTAAATCACGAAAATTTCACAGATATAAATTCACACAAAATAAACACAAAAAATAATTTTTAAATATTTTTCTGACTTGGATTCGTGGTCCCGAAACCACCGTTCCGATTAGGGTCTAAATTGGGCTGTTGCAGTAGTGGCGAGACGGATTCAATTACAAAAGAACAAGGGTGCACAATCGATGAAATAATGCTTCAAAATAAGATGTTATTGACAGAGAATAGGAGATTAAGACTTGCGAACAATGACCTTAATATTGAAAAAATACGAAGAATGCGATTGAATGTTACTCGTTTGGAAGAGAAGATAACATTATACAAGACTAAAATGTCAAGGAACAACAAAGTAATAGTTGTTGATAAGTTGTTAATTGTATCATGGATGATGTTTTTAGGTTATCTTGCTTGTGGACGGTGAAATGTTGTCCATGTATTTGTTGCAGTTCTTGTTAAAAATTAATGTATTAAATTGAATTGAATGGAAAATCTTTTTATGTCGTTGTAAAAGTATATATAGATACCAAAATCTACATCAACAAAATAGAATCATCCAATATAACCATCATATAAAGGATCAACATAAACTATCCATCAAAGTACAGCCATCAAAATGATCCAACAAAATAAAACCATCAAATTATCCATCGTATGTTAACTAACTAAACCCAATTGATAGGTATAAATAACAAAATAAAGCCCATAACTTATCCAAGAAATCAGATTGACATCAACTATCTCCATGACTTACGATTGTGTTTGGGTGGATATTTGGACTTAGCTTTTTTTTTTGTGTTCCTACTTTTCCGAGTCCCACCAGCAGTTTCCATGTTATTGTTTCCCTTCCTTTTATTGATGCACTTGGTTAGGGCAGTCACCATGGTTTCTCCTCTCATACTAGACTACAATGCATAAAATATATAATTAAAAAATATGTCACCAAAATAAAATAAGCATAACAGTTCAAAAATCAGAACTTACATTCAAATTTTGCATCCCTATCCTCTCATCAGTGTATAACCTAATCCCTTGCGCAATTTGTTTTTCCTACTACTAAGTCTTGTAAGTATTTGTTGTGTTGAAAAGGTTGGCATGGTGGGAAGAATTGATTGTGTTGAAGGAGCTAATGGTGATGATGCAAATACTTCAAATGCAACAGTTTGAGAATAAGCTGGTGGAGCAGAATTAGAAGGAGTTGTTAGAGGAAGAGTTGCTGGACCTAGTAAAGGCATATTCTACAAATTTAACATGTTAGGAGTTCTCAAGTTAGCCAACAATTGCATTATAATTCTTATTCATCAAAACACTTACATCAAATGAAGTTTGAAAGCTTTTGGAGTTTTGTCCAAATATGAAACACTTATGGCACTTTATCTTACTTTGTTCTTTTTTGGTTTCCCATCCATTTTCCTCAGAATGGAAAGGTCAATTGGTCCCATATTGGTTTTTAACCAAAATTTCTCACTTGGGATAACAAAAAATATAAAGCCGGACAATTTTTCAAACACATCTTTTTTAAACCCCTTATATACAAAATCAAAAATATTAGCTTTTTTCCATAAAATGGTTGCAACATCATGTGGATATGGGATGTCAGTGAGATCTCATCTCTGACAACTACATGACTATTGAAATAAGTCAACAATTACAACATCACCAAACTTTGTCACTTCAAACCCTTCTGCTCCATTCCATTTAACATGACAATATGAACTCATTTGGATACTCTTGTGTAACTTGTCACATATTTTAGGACAGAATTGTTCATTCCAATTTTTACATTTGGCCAAATTGTTTACAATCCTCCCCATTACATACTATCTTCATACATGGAAATGACAGGCATTGACCTAGCTCCGAAAATTGCTAAATTACAGGACTCAGCAAAATTGTTATCAATTGCATCACATATAGACCTACCAGAAAAAAAAAATACTTTTGACCATTGCTCAGGATCAATCCTAAGTAGACTTACCTTGGCACTATGTTAGATACGGTCAATATTTTCGATGTGATCTTCAAAGTTAACAGTTATATATAATTTTCATGCTCCCCAAAATGTTTGTTGCTAGTTTCCTCTAGGATTTTCTTTCTTCCAATTGGCATATAAATGCCTTGTACAGACTGTGCTCAACCCTTGGCAGCAACTCAGATATCTACTCCATCAATCCCTAAATGCAAACAAAAAAATCTGAAATAAGATTCTTAAGAAACCAACACCATGTTTCTTTACTTTCATTCTCCACAAATACCCATGAAATACGATAGATTTGGTAATTTCCATCTCTACCGACAGTAGACAGAAGTTCCCCCTTGAATCCTCTATTCAAAAAAATCCATTCAGACAAATAAAAGGTCTACAACACTCTAGAAACCCTTTTCTCAATACACTAAACCCTACTTAAAATCTCTTAAACTTGGGAACCTTGGTAGGGGTTGGTCTTTCTACCATCACCTCTATATTGCCATCCGGATCTACCTTTTTAAGTGCATTTGCATAGTCCCATAGTCTATTAAATTTATAGCTTACGCTTCCATTGATCTCCTCTAGTGCATATCTCCTAGCCCTATTGTACGTACCCCTATTAAGATCAACTTTTAACTCTTCATTGGCTAGTTTTTTCACCTTAGTTAACTTCAGCTTTGGAATCACTATGATTTTACTTAAGAAGTGCTCCTCAACAAACTTGTAAAATGCCATTTTGTTCTTAAAAGTTATTGAACACTCATGGGTTTCTATGAAGTTTTTTATCTTGTAAAACCCTTAAAATTTCTATACCAAACCTTGATATTTCTCTCCTCTTCATACTAAGACTCTACCCCTAAACCCCTTCACTGCCCAATAAATTGTCTGTATCACTAATTCCACTACTTTCAAAACTTTCCCCACTCTTAGCACATGCATCATTACTCCTACCCAACTCTGGTCCCACATTAGATTCCCTACCTAACTCGGCAAATGGTTCTCTAGCCCCACTGACCCGCACGATGCATACGTGTTAAAAATAAAAAATTTATGAAACAACTTAAAGAGTGGGTTTTAAATGCAACCATACTGTGTCAGTTGTAATACTTATAGTTCCAATGGAACACGAAGTATTTCAAGGGGTCAAACCTAAAAAAAGAGGTGATTGAGCAATAACTAACATACACAATAGAGTTTAAGCGGCTACTTATACGATTTTATAGTATGAAAATTCATAAAATGATGAGTTTGCAAGAAAATTAAATATTCTACTTTAAGAACTAAATTGAAAGAAATGTAAAACTAGACGGACTATAAACAAGTAATTAATAGTGGTTAGTTGACTTCGATATGGTTCACTAAATATCAGACTAGGGACATAAATAGCGTAAATTACCAAATGGCTTCATTTTATCTTTCGATCTCAATTTTACCAACTTAGACGAATTAGGTTTAGTTTATCTTCCGATCTCGTCGGTTAATTCGAGACTAACAAACGGGTGTGTAAAAGATTACCTTTCAGTCTCACTTTACCTTAATGTTCCCATAGGGGTGTCACTACCTAAGTTCTTAGTTCTATTCAAATTAGTCCAATTTGTTACGATTTAGTCATTTTTCCAAGAGATGTTAGTTTACCCACATCTCTATCAATCAACCTCCTTAAAGGTTTAGCTACACATGCTCAAAGTAAGGAAAATAAACATAAATATGGAAAATAAGGCAAGCATGAAAGTAAAGCTTGAGAAAAATATAAAAGCTATAATTTTTATGCAAGAAAACTTAAATAGCATGAAACCAAAAGTATTTAACAAAGAAATTTAAGGCAAGAAACATAAAAAGGAACAAGCTTTAACAAATTTAAAGTAAAATAAACTGGAATACATTAAACTAAAGCTTAAAGAGCCTTGAAAGCAAGATACATGGATTGAAAATGTAAATAAATCTTAGCTATAGTGATAATTAACTTAACCAACACTAAGAATAACAAGAACAAAAAGTAAATACGGAAAAATAAACTCTAATCTAAGGTAGAAGAAGAGAAAAATAAAAACCCTAGAAAAGTGCATAGAAAAACTAAAGAAAACCTAAAGAAAAATAAACCTAAAGCTAAGTAATGTGTGTGTCTCTCCTCCTCAACAATTTTTGGTTGTTTTGAAGTGTATTCTAATGACCTTTTGATGCCAAAAATGTCTTTACACGGGCTTTTTGTGATTGGTGGGCCGAGTAGACAAAGACTTCCATTTTTATCTAAGTTTGTCCCTCTAACGAAGGTGATATCGTGATACCATGAAGAGGATATCGAGATATCTCAGTCAATATTGAAACTTGGGGTCTTCCTTGGGAGGTGGATATCACAATATCCAAAAGGAAATATTGCGATACCACTTTAGGAAATCATTGGTCTTCTACATAGTCAGAGGTATCGCGATTCCAAAGGTTGGATATCGCAATACCCTTGCCCTAGGTGTTGTTCTCGCTTATTTTCAACCTTCGACACATCTCTACAGCACTCAAGCACACGTTAAGCCTCCAAATGATACTATCGGCTAATTTGGGTAAAAAAAATTGGCAAAAACAAGACATTTTCACTTATTACCTGAAAATATTAAAATAATGAAAAAATTTGCTAACAACTTTATTTTTCTCGAGAAAAAACTTCTTAAATGCATCGAAAAAGCCTAATTTTCCATATCGATTTGTGGCAAATCACCCACCATTAAGTCTCTAATTACAATTTATTTCTTCGTTACAATTTGATTCCTCAACCCCACTATTTATTTCCCTTTCCATAATGGCAGGCAGCAACACGGTATCATCAATAACATCAAGTGTGTCTACCTCGTGTTCAACATATAAACGTATGGACCCTAATTTTTTAATATGGTTAATGATCACGTGATTTCATGATAAGTTTTAAATGTTTATAATTAATCGTTCTTAAAACTAACTATTATCACGATGTAGGCAAGTGTACCTATCGAACAGTAGTATAGTTTTAGAAAGACCAGATTGTCGAACCCAAAGGAACTAAAAGTACTAGTAATGACTGTCTTTTTATTATCTAGCCTAAGAATAAAGAAGTTTTTGTTTTAACTAAATAATTATCTAAACTAAGAATTCACAGAGAATAGAATTGGGGAATTGCTTTTGGGAAAATTGATTGAATTAAGACAATACCTAAGGAAAAATCCACCTAGACTGTACTTGTTATTCTAGCTCCGAATCGGACGATTTATTCATTTAACTTGTTCCGTAGAGATCCCTAAGTTATGTTATTATCCCTATTCAAGACTAATAACATCTAATCCCTAGATTGAATAATTGATACCTTTCTCTAGTTAACACCCTAGGGTTGCATTAACTCGATCTATGGATCCCTTTACTAGGTTTCACCCTAATCCGGCAAAATCTTGTCACCCTATGTCTAGGCGCGCAAACAACTCCGCTTAATTATGACAAATGTACTCTTAGACAGGGTCTATTCCTCCTCTGAATAAGAGCTTATCTTGAATCAGTATCCTGGGATATCAAAACAAGAATTAAGAACACATAATTAAGAACAAGTTAA
Source organism: Gossypium hirsutum (assembly GCF_007990345.1). Taxonomy (NCBI): domain Eukaryota; kingdom Viridiplantae; phylum Streptophyta; class Magnoliopsida; order Malvales; family Malvaceae; genus Gossypium; species Gossypium hirsutum. The sequence goes on along the minus strand of NC_053424.1, from coordinate 112,541,057 downwards.
ACATTTATTACACAATTCAGTATCCCAAATCGCATCAGCCAACTGAACTTATTCTACGGTAGCCCAGTCGATGCAGCGGCCCGCAATTAAAGGTCAGGCCCGAAGTATTTGGAAAAGTTCTTCTTGGGGCCCTCGGGGAAACTGCAGGAGAGGGTGACGAATTTTCGTGGTTGGACCCGCAGAAGATGACGCTCCCTTCCTCTTCTTCGAAACAAGTAAGGCGGTTTTATTTCCTCGTGAAAACGACATGGTACCTGCAATCAAAACCATTAATTCATCTTGAGGAATGATCAAAGTAAAATGAACACAAATTTCAAATAAAAAATAGATTACAGCCACAACTACTAATATTGACCAAACATAACCAACATAATTATTTTGATAGCATAATTTCGTGACATTATCATTGTAATGGCATGAGAATGGGCATAGTAATGGCATGTGTATGACAAAAGAGTGAGGCTTTTCTAACAACTCGATTTAATATGAAATGTATGATAAATAATCTAATAATGCAGAAATAATGAACAAAATGGAAATAGTAAGAGAAAAATAAAGATTATTTTAAAAATAAACATTAAAAGTAAGTAGAATATAGGTGAAAAAAGTAAACAAACGCTAAGAGAGAGAAATTATGCATCAAAAATGGAGTTGGAGGCGGCGCACGGACGTGGCAAGGAGGCCGTGTGGACTTGCAGCGGCTAGGGTTAGGGTTTTTGAATGAGGAAGAAAGTGAATAGTGCAGGGTATTTATAGATTTTGGTCCACACGGCCAAGTAACACGCCCGTATTCCCCAATTTCAGCCCGTGTGTTTCTCTAATTTTGAATTTGGGCGCGTTTGACATTTAGTACACGCCCGTGTTCCTTAGGCATGTGGATGCACACGGCCGTGTCACACGATCGTGTCTGGCGTTGTTTGCTTCTCCTATGCCCGTGTCAAACTAACAGGTTCGACCACAGGTGCTGGACACAGGCGTGTCGCACACTCGTGCTGTTTTAACAGGTTTGTCCATGGTTCTTCCACACGGGCGTGTCGTACGTCTGTGTTGTTTTGGCAGGCTCAACCACGACCATGTCGCACGGCTGTGGCATTTTATTGTAGCCCGTGTTTGGGGAAATCTTTGCCTTGTTTTCACACGGCCCTAAGCACGCCCGTGTGCTTGGCCATGTCTATGTGGAAAGCCTGTATTCAAAAGCTCTGTTAGTAAGTTAGGTGTTGAAGACTAAATTTTAAAGAAGTTAATACAGTTAGTGCTCGGGTTGCCTCCCAAGAAGCGTTTATTTATAGTCTAAGCTCGACTTACCTCTCCGTTGAATGATCATGGTGGTTTGAGGAGTTTATACTCCTCATTCCTACTATCAATCTCATCAAAATAAGGTTTTAAACGTGTGTTGTTTACCTTAAAAGTGCCGAAATTAGGATGACTCACCTCGACCGTACCGAATGGGAAAATGCTGAGTACCGTAAGAGGGATTTCTTCATTCTGTGTAGTAGTGACAATGTGGGAATCTGCGGCATCTAATAAGACTCTATCTCCAACCTTAAGTTGATTTGGAAAGGTATTGAGCTCGTTCTGTCGTAGATTCAGTTTGTCGAGTGTCCTCGGTTTATGCGTCCACCATTCATCTAGCTCCTCAATTTGTAGACTTCGATCTTCATGAATAGGTCATCTACTATTGCTTGATAATGGCTCATGTACTTCCTTCAGACTCATTTCCTGCAAAGAAGGTTGCACCATATTGCCAGTTTCAGTAGAATGGTTTAAACGATCACCTTCAATTTCCAATGTGTTACCGGAATTGCGAGCTTGAAGGATGATTGTTTCGTCTCCCACACTGAGTGTGAGTTCACCTATGCCAACATGAATAATTGTTTTAGCAGTTGCTAAAAAGGGCCTTCCTAGAATTAAAGGAGTGCTGCTATCCTCCTCTATGTCTAGAACAATGAAGTCACCGGGAAATATAAATTTATCAATTTTAACTAGCACATCTTCAATAATACCCCTAGGAAATCTTATAGTTTTATCTGTTAATTGAATGCTCATCCTAGTCTATTTGGGTTTCCCGAGACCTAGTTGCTTAAACATTTTGTAAGGCATGACATTGATACTAGCCCCTAAATCAGCTAATGCATTATTAACATCCAAACTACCAATTAAGTAAGGAATCATAAAACTCCCTAGATCTTTTAATTTGTTCGGTAGCTTATTTTGCTTAATAGCTAAGCACACTGCATTTAGCTGCACATGCGACGCCTCGTCCAACTTCCGTTTATTTGCTAAAAGCTCCTTAAAAAATTTCATTGCATTTGGAATCTGCGATAGCGCTTCAATAAATGGTAAGTTAGCGTGTAATTTTTTTAAGAGTTTAAGGAATTTACCAAATTGTTCATCTGAGTGGCCTTTCCTTGTCGCGTTGGGGTATGGCACAAAAGGTTTATATTCGACATTCACTAATTTGTTTTTATTATAACCTACCTCACCTTGACCTCTTCTTACCACAGTTTCTTACCTCGGTTCTGGCTCAGGCTCAACGAATCCTTCTTCATCTTGAACATTAATCGCGTTGAGCTGTCCCCTTGGGTTGGGTTCAGTATTACTTGGCAAGCTATCTTGTGGTCGTTCGGAGATTACTTTGGAAAGCTGGCCTATCTAAGTTTCGAGCCCTTGGATTGACGTTTGTTGATTTTTAAGTGTCGTTTCGGTGTTCTGAAAATGGGTTTCTGACACTGAGATAAACTTTGTAAGCATCTCTTCAAGGTTCGGTTTCTTTTCCTGTTGATAGGGTGGCTGTTGATAGGCTGGAGGTAGTCGCTGATTTCCTTGGCCTCCCCATAAGAAATTTGGGTAGTTCCTCCAACCTACATTATCACTGTTACTATATGGATTGTTTTGAGGTCGAGGATTATTACCCATGTAATTTAATTGCTTATTATCCATGTTGTGGCCATAAGGTTGGTATTCCAAATGGCTTGTTCCACCTCCACTTGCTTCGCACTGCATTACTGAGTGAACCTGTGAAGAACTAAGAAAACCATCAATTTTCTTATTCAAGAGTTCTACCTGATTAGAGAGCATGGTGACCGAATCGATGTTATAAACGCCACCTGTTTTCGTTGGCTTTGTCCTCATTACTTGCCACTGATAGTTATTCAGTGACATCTCCTCTATAAACTCATAAGCATCTTCAGGTGTTTTATTATTGATGGTTCCGCCAGCAGCTGCGTTAACCATTTGCCAAGTCGAAGGATTCAGGCCATTATGGAATGTTTGAACCTGAAGTCAAAGCGGTAACCCATGGGGAGGACACCTTCCCAAAAGGTCCTTATATCTCTCCCATGTATCGTAGAGTGTTTCTAAATCCATCTTCACAAAAAAAGAGATATCATTACGTAATTTAGCCGTTTTAGCCGGCGAAAAATATTTTAGTAAAAATTTTTCGGTCATTTGTTCCCAAGTAGTAATTGACCCTTATGGTAACGAGTTCAACCACTGTTTAGCTTTGTTCCTTAATGAAAAGGGAAACAACTAAAGACATATAGCATCATCAGAAACGCCATTGATCTTAAATGTATCACAGAATTCCAGGAAATTTGCTAAGTGAGCGTTGGGATCCTCATCCTGCAAACTGTCAAACTGAACAAATTGCTGTATCATTTGAATAGTGTTAGATTTCAGTTCAAAAGTATTTGCAGTAGCTGTAGCAAGTCTAACTACGCTCGATTCAGTTCCTGTTAAAGAAGTTTTAGCATGATCATACATAGTGCGTGGAGCAGAATTTTGATTAACTGCAATCGCAGGAGGTAGCTGATTGTATTGGTTTTCGGCCATCTCTTCGGTTAGGGGTTGAGTATCGTCCTCTTGCTCATTCTCTATGTATCTTAAGCTTCACCTTATTTCTCTTTGGTTTCTGCAAACTATGCGATTGATTTCTTCGCTAAAAAGTAGTGGTCCTAACGGGTTACTTCTAGTCATAAACTATAAAAACCTGCCAAGAGAAAGAAAAGAAAAAAATAAAAAATAAATTAATAATAAAAATAAAATAGACTTAACTTGCAAGAAAAATAAATGGCTAAAGTAATAAAAATTGAGTGTTCCTAATATCTTAGTTCCCCGGCAACGGCGCCAAAAACTTGATAGCATGATTTTGTGATAGGTTTTAAATATTTATAATTAATCGTTCTTGAAACTAACTATTATCGTGATGTAGGCAAGTGTACCTATCGAACAATAGTATAGTTTTAGCAAGACCAGATTGTCGAACCCAAAGGAACTAAAAGTACTAGTAATGATTGTCTTTTTATTATCTAGCCTAAGAATAAAGAGGTTTTTGTTTTGACTAACTAATTATCTAAACTAAGAATTCACAGAGAATAGAATTGGGGAATTGCTTTTGGGAAAATCGATTAAATTAAGACAATACCTAAGGAAAAATCCACCTAGACTGTACTTGTTATTCTGGCTCCGAATCGGACGATTTATTCATTTAACTTGTTCCATAGAGATCCCTAAGTTATGTTATTATCCCTATTTAAGACTAATAACATCTAATCCCTAGATTGAATAATTGAGACCTTTCTCTAGTTAACACCCTAGGGTTGCATTAACTCGATCTATGAATCCCCTTATTAGGTTTCACCCTAATCCGGCAAAATCTTGTCACCCTATGTCTAGGCGCACAAACAACTCCGCTTAATTATGGCAAATGTACTCTTAGACAGGGTCTATTCCTCCTCTGAATAAGAGCTTATCTTGAGTCAGTATCCTGGGATATCAAAACAAGAATTAAGAACACATAATTAAGAACAAGTTAAATATTTATCATACAATTCAGAAAATAATAACAAGATTCGTCTTAGGTTTCATTCCCCTTAGGTATTTAGGGGTTTTAGTTCATAACTAAATAAGAAAACATCTCAGAATAATAAAGAATGCAAAACATAAAGAAAACCTAAAACTCCTGGAGGGGAAATTGAGGAGAGATCTTCAGTCTTGATAGTGAATCCGGCTTCTAAGATGGATCAATCGGCTTCCTTGGAGTAATTCCTTAGTCCCTATTCTATGTGTTCCTTTTCTTCCTCCTCTAGGGTGTATTTATAGGCTTTGGATTGCCTAAGAGCTCTCAAAATTAGCCCTTTCCGAATTGGACTCAACTTGGGCTCGGCAGGGACACGCCCATGTGCGATTACTTTAGGTCATGCTCGAGCCTGCCAAATAGACACAGCCGTGTGGTATGCCTGTGTGAGGAGGTCAAGTCCGTGTTGATTTCGTACTTTGGCCTATTTTCTCCGTTTTTGGCCTGTTTCTCGTTCCTTTCGCTCTCTTATGCTCTCCTAAGTATAAAACATGAAATTAAAGCATTAGGAGCATCAAATTCATCAATTCTAATGGGAAATCATCCATAAAATGCGTTAAACATGGGGTAAAAATATGTATAAATTACGGTTTATCAGTTAATCATTACTATGAATGATGAATTATCATAGCAAACAGTCAGTCCCTTACTAAAATCTAACCCACGCTCACAGTATACAAAGTTCTTCACAGTTCTATACTTAACTTCCACTACCATCTTACACAAAGTGTAATAACACAAAAAATCTAAGTCAAAGTCCCATTGCAGTACTTCCTCTTCTACATAGGCTACACAAGGGTCTATGACAAAAGTTCCACTCAAATGCATATGCACCACACATTTATTCCAAGACATGATAAAACACTGCACATACATAAGATAAACTGTAACATACATACATGATAAACATACATATTATAAATAGTAATAAACATAACATAACATAACATAACATACATACATACATACATACATACATACATACATACATACATACATACATACATACATACATACATACATACATACATACATACATACATACATACATACATACATACAGAAACAATAATAAACATAACATACATAAACAATAGTAAACATAACATACATACATAAACAGTAACATAACATACATAAAATACATAAACAGTAATATATTGTATAACATACATAAAATACATAAACAATAATATATTACATAACATACATAATATACATACATAACAGAAATACTAACAGACTGGCCTTTTAGCCTCAATCGATTTAACCCTTGAAAAAGATTTCCCTTCAATATGGAGTTCTCTGCATACACATGAATGCCAACAAAAAAAATTAGAAATTAGTTATAATACATAAGCACTACATAACGTACATAAAATACATAAACAGTAATATACAGCATAACATACATAAAATACATAAACAGTAATATATTACATAACATACATAATACACATGCATAAACAGTAATATACATAACATACATAATATACATACATAACAGAAATACTAACAAACTGACCTTTCAGCCTCAATCGACTTAACCCACGAAAAAGAATTCCCTTCAATATGGAGTTCTCTACATACACGCGAATGCCAACAAAAAAAATAGAAATCACTTATAATACATAAACACTACATAATATACATAAAATATATAAACAATAATATACTATATAACATACATAAAATACATAAATAGTAATATATTACATAACATACATAATATACATGCATAAACAGTAATATACATAACATACATAATATACATACCTAACAGACATACATAATAGAAATACATAACAGAAATACAAACAGGTTGACCTTTCAGCCTCAATCTATTTAACCCTTAAAAAAGAATTCCTTTCAATATGGAGTTCTCTGCATACACATGAATGCCAACAAAAAAATTAGAAATCAGTTATAGTACGAATAAAATATTTAAACAATAAAAAAAATTATTAAACATTCTTTAAACCAGAAAATCGAAGGTCCCAAAAAAAAGTGTCACTTTCTGAGAAAAATTCAAAATCCAAGTAGTGGTAAAAAGAAAAACTTTCTATTTTTGAAACATACACAATAAAAAACACATCGATGATGAAAAGTGCTTTCTATATGGGTAAAGAAAGTTATCCAATCAATAAAAAGCTATGTTGAGTAATCGATGATGAAAAAAACTCAAAAAAGTTGAGTAAAATACCAATAATCGATGATGAAAATAGGGTAATCTTGATTCGAATACCACAAATGGTTGGGTAATCAAAAGGGCTGACTAATTAATGATGAAACAAGGTTTCTTTCAATGAGATGGTAAAGAATTTTTCAGATGGTTGGGTAATCAAAAAGGTTTCTCATATGGGTAATCGAAGAATTTTTTAGATGGAATCGAAAGGCTTTCTCGCACAAATGTTGAAGGATAGAAACGGGACTGGTAAAAGGATTCAATGTCAATAAAATCAAATCAAATATGGCTTTTGATGTTCAAGTATAATCTAAAAGGTTTCTTAAGCAATCAAAAAGCTTTTTGTTCCAACCGATTCAATAACTGATGGAAAATATTTATTTTCTTTTTATTTTTTATAAATGATTATTTTAATTCATTTTTTCCAAGAGGTTGGATCAACAAGGGTCAAAGGGGTCTTGGGAGTGCTACACGTGGTGGAACATAAGTGGCCAGCACTGCCACATCAACAAAATCTTAACGCCATTAGGCTCAAATACCAAACTAGTGGAAGGAAAAGTGTTCGGGTACCAATTTAGGACAAAAAAAAAACCAGAAGTATCAATTTAGGAGAAGTGGACAAGTTCGGGTATTAATTTTATATTTAACCCTATATATTATCAGGGTTGTTTACATTTTTTTAATTTTATTTTAATTTATATGATAGGTTTAGAAAATAAAATATTATAATCATTAAATATTTCTAATATTTAAGTAAGTTTTAAAAAAAATAGTGATAATAATTTTAGATAAGTTTTATATATATCTTAATTTATATTATTATTGAAATAATATATTATCATTTAGGATTTATAATTTTTTTATTTAACTTATATTTTATTTTGATTGATTTTTTTATTTTATAATATTATATAAGATATATATATTTTTATATACAAGTTTTTAATTGAATATTTTTTATAATGTTATTTTTATTTTTAATTTATGATATTATCACTCATCCAAATTACTTGCTCATTATTCTAACTAAATAACTTCTTTCCCATATAATTTATTTTCATAATTAATGTTGTAACACCCTATACCCAACTCGATCGTCGGGTTTAAGCTACAAAGTGTCACATTTCTTGTCGAAGCAACTACAATTAAAATATATTCAATTAATACCAATTAACATGTAAATACAATTAAGATGAGCATATGATATGACATAATTATTTTTGGGTTTTATGAGCTTATGAAAACTCTAATGCTAAGCCGAGGTCAAATTTGGACTAAATTTTAATGTTGACAAAACTGACAGTTGACGTCGCGATGTGACATATTGTTTCAGTCTCATCTCGACGAGCAAGTTCGATGTCGCATTGTGGCATGAAACCTCGATCTTATTGCAATGGCATTCGTTTGACGTGGTGATGCCACATATTGCTTTTGCAATTTCTAAATGAATATCAACTTGTAACTTTTCGAATTAACTACCAAACACAAGCATTTCATATTCAGCCAATATATCACAATCTCTAGCATTAATTCATGCATTTCAATGCCTTATTCAACAATTTACGATTGAATCATCACATATAAGTTAACCATTTAGTGCAAACCACTCAAAAATATGTATTCTTACCTAAATTCATCAAGGTCATAAACCTTTGCAACATTTTACACAATTTATACCAATTACGTAACACATATACATATTGTATTTATATAATCCATTTGATACATCAACTTCTAGTTCAAAAGTTTACCTAAACTAGGTACATACCACACTTTAACAAAACTAGGTACATACCACACTTTAACATAAATATATGAACTTTGCTAGGTCGGGGATCAATTGTTGGATACTGAGATAACTGCTCGATTCATCGAATATATTCTATACGATGGAGAAAACAAACCATACGTTCAGCAACAGAGAAAACAAATCATACGTTGAGCAAATTGCTCAGTGGCAAATCTATGATTTAAACTAAAACAATAAAAAAATTCAAAACGTATGCATATAATCAACCCAATTGCAAAACATAAAACAATCTTATCTAATTTCATACCAACATCTTAAAGTACAATATAGTCATACAAAGCATCATTTGAACATGGCAACTTACCACATAACATTCCTATCACGTAATACTTAACTAATTCGTAATACTATTATATGTACCATTCTTATTCAATTCATAAAGTCAACATTTACATATGTAGATATTTGATTTCATTTAAACATTTCACCTACTCTCGAGCTTAACGCCTTTTGCTTATTCATTCGCCCCTAGGGCTCGTTCTCAATTCATTTTACATGTTGCCACAAATTGCATTTCAATTCCATTTATCCATTTACATATCATTTAATCAATTCTCATGTTATAACCCTATTAACCAAACACGGACTCGGAACAAATAAGTAGATCCATAACCCCGGATTGCTCAGCAATGATGACGCTACACAAGTACATAATGCCATCTTGGATTGCTCGAAAAGGATGGTTTTCACATTCTAAACAATCTGTCACCCCGGATTGGCCAGCAACAATGACTCTATGTGTGCAATCTAAAACCCTGGGTTGCCCAAAAACGATGGTTTTCAAACAATAACCTGACCCTATGACATGATAACTATATCTGACTCGGTCTGCATATGTAATAAGGTAACCAAATTTCCAATTCATTAGAAACATCGTTCAAATCATAAAATCATAAAACATCGTTCAAATCGAAATTCCAAGCTATTTGTCATCAACTTTCGATTTTCCTTTCTCTCTCGATGGCTTTGTGTCAACGTTAGCTAAATAAAATCATAAAACATATAATATTATTAAATTCCATTCAAATCAAAACCAATCATAAAATCAAGCATATTTTACAATTTATTCAATTTAGTCTTTAAACCTGGGACAAACATAACTTTTAATCCAAAACTTCAGATTGAAATCCTATTTTAAAATTACTCATTAGGGACCTCCTATTTCTTATTCCTATAGAAATTTCATGTCAATTTTACATTTTATTCAATTCAATCCCTAATGTACAAAAATATCAATTACGCTTTACAATTTAATCCTTTTCTTAAACTAAGCTTAATTTCCATCAATATTACACCTAAATCATTCAATTCTCAACAATGACATTTTTCAAAACTCTAACAGTTTTACAAATTGGCACATAGGCTAGCTAAATTGTAACACCCTTAACCCGTATTCGTCACCGGACTAGGGTTAAGAGGCATTACCAGACATATCGGAACAATTCGCATTCCTTTCATAATCACCATAGCATCAAAGTCAAACATCATTAAAGAGTCGCTTACGTAGGTCAACAAGACCTTATATATGCTTTAGAAAGGGGGTTGGGACTAAATCGAGCTCATACGAATTTCTTTTCAAACTTAAACATTTTTCAAAGTTACAGAGGTCACACACCCGTGTGGACAGGCCGTGTGCCTCACACAGCATTAGACACGTTCATGTGTCTAGGCTGTGGAAAAACAGGGCATACATACTAACTTGTCCACACGGCTACAAGACACGCTCGTGTGTCTAGCCCGTGTAACTCTCTGACTTGGGTCACACGGCCGACCACACGCCCGTGTGTCTAGCCCGTGTACCCTGCGAAATGGCCACACATGCCCATGTGCCAAGGCTGTGTGCCACACACGGCCATTGACACGCTCGTGTGTCTAGGCCGTGTCAAAACTATAGGGTATACTGACTTTAAATCGTAGGGTACCCCAAGGGACACATGGCCGTGCAACATGATCGTGTGTCGCACACGGCTGAGACACACGCTCGTGTCTCTACCCCTGTGGACAAACATAGGCTATTTGAAAAGCAAAATTGCCACCCATTTTGGGTCATCCCAACAAGCAACAAATAGGTAACAATTGCATCACAAATTCAACTAATTTCAATCACATAACATACATTCTTTATATCATATAATCACCAACCAATTTTCATGTTTAATAAACAAATCAAAACATATCAAATCCTAAGCCAAAGTCATACCAAATATGAGTTTCATAACCTCAATTCATTTCATTTAATCTCATGCCATAAACTTACCAATTCCTCAATTCAGCACATACCAAAACTTACCAAATTGACCAATTCACTTGGCCATTCATGAACATATCATATTGACCATAATGCATCATATGGTTTGTAGCCATCATTCATTCTTATACACAACCAAATCCAAGCCATATCACATGGCTAGATATATACAATACAACACATATTCCAATACTTTTAGCCAATACATGCCATACTTTTATATTCACATTTTCAAAAGGTAACAAAATAGAGTTCAATAGTGTGGTGATGATTTTTGACAATCCCCGAGCCTTCAGTAGCTTCGATATCTATAAAACAATTAAAAACACACACAAAGTAAGCTTTCAAAAGCTTAGTAAATCATATACAAATAAACTCATATTATAACTCATATAAGTATCATAAAATGCATATACTCCATAGTCAAATACTATCACAAACCACATAGTTCATATACATTTCACATATTCCCAATTCAGTTACACATATCGCATATTTTCTTATACTTATATCACTTATCATCACTTGCACATATACTTACATTTTATTCTCAAATGACGATAAACATTTCAAACGTACCTAATTCGGAAACACATCCACATAGTTATTCATTTCTCAAAATGCCCGTTGAATCATTTGAAATCAATAAAGATACTCGGATAGCTCGGAAAGCTCATACAATACCAATGTCTCAAACGTGGTCTTACATGTAATCGAATATCGATGCCACTGTCCCATAGAGGGTCTTGCACGAAATCAAATACGATGCCGATGTCCCAGACGTGGTCTTACATGAAAACACATATCGATCCTGTTTCATGACATATGAATCCTAACTATCCCTAGGGTTCGTACGAGGCTTTTTGGACGTCGTCATAATATCGAAACTTTCTTGGATTTTATCATATTCAACTTGAATAGTCATTTATCCCAATTCAATAACACATAAGCAATAAAAATTCAACTCAAACACATTTATTTGTATATCGACTTACCTCGCACGGATTCGAACGAACGGAATTGACTACTCGACTACTTTCGACTTTCCCCGATCTGATTCTGTTTTCTTTGGTTCTTGATCTATATAAATTCAAATTTGACTTATTCAATCTCACATTCATTCAAATCAATTCAAATACACATATTTAGGGTATTTTACAATTTACTTATCACATTTTCACATTTTAACACTTTAGTCCTTAATTCACAAAATCACAAAATACACATAATTTCTTTATACCCAAGCATAGCCGAATATTCATGTATCCCTAATAAGCCCATATATTTCATTTATTTCACATTTTAGTTCCTCAAAATCTCATTTTCACAATTTAGCTCAAATAACTCAAATTCATCAAAAATTCAAATACAAAATTTATTAATCTAACACATGTCTTTCATTTTTCATCAACTAACATTACAAATGTAACACCCCCAAACCCTAAATCGTCACCGAACAAGGTTACGAGGCATTACCGGACAATTTACGATTAATATTCAAATAATTATCGAACATATTATAATATAATCATAAGTTCATATAAAACTTTTGCTATTTGATTTTTTTTAAAGGAAAAATTCAATATAACCCCTTTATAAATATTTAACCTTCCTTGCAATTTGAAATTGCAACCAATTCAAAACCAATATCACAATCCATGCAATTTCATGTTTAGATACACCTACACATAACTTAACATCAACTTAGTAATTTACTAAGCAAACATTCGCATATAAAGTTTAATTAAATAAACTTCATTCATTCTATTTCAATTTGTTACCAACTATACCAAATATGTTATGATAATTCTATTTCCATTTCATTAAACCAAGTATCAAAAGATCATGTTAGTATTAATTATACCAAATATATCATATAAATTTTCATACCATTTCATTGTTTAAACACCACAATAACAAATATCATTCTTTACAACAAAAATCATATAGCATTTTAAAGTATTAAAATAACACCTAAGTACATGTCACTTTTACTAAAAGAAGAATACATCATCGAGTTTGTGCTAGAGTCGAGATCGCTTGGATGTTGAACCGAGACTCTGAATACCTATTAACTTGCGCACGGAAACAACCGTACGCTGAGTGTTTCATACTCAGTGTTATTACCATAATTTAAATTATAAACATAATAATCATATAAATTAATTCATATAACTTTAATATTAACTAAACTAATTTAAACATAATAAATTTGCCACTCTCAATATATTCATACAATTTAATTTAGCTATTCGTCAATTAAAATCATATACATTCATGTTGAGCCATTATCTAATTCATGAACCATTGGTTCATGCTTTCCATTCTCATACTCACATTCAAATCACATTTTCAATTATGTTCCATTTTCACATTTCTTTCAATGGCTCAACCAATTCCTTTTATTCGACTTAACTTTTCTTTTAATTACCTCAATTAATAGACTCGGACTTTCGCGGATACACAGATCCAACCAAACACACCAGTTTGGCACTCAGTGCCTCATCGGATAGTTCGAAGCAAAGTTGACACCCAGTGTCTCATCGGCCTAGCCGAAGTAAAGTGGTACCCAGAACCTCATCGAATCTATCCAAAGTAAAATAGTGACATCCAGTGTCTCATTGACTCGAGGTCAAAGCATCCCTGAACACTTCCAATCCTATGGCATGCCAATTATATTCGACTCAGCCCGACTAGTTAATAGGGCATTTCATATTACTTTTCAATTTCAATTTCATTCTCAATTTAATTACAACTCAATTCAATATACTTTTCCATTTCAATCCACATACAATTCAATTTCAATACATATTCATCATTTAACTCAATTTTCATTCAATTCAACAATAACACTTACCTTATAATTTACTTACCATAGACATAAATTAATTTAACATTTAATGAATAAATAAATAATTTGAATTATAGTAATACAAACTCGGATTTCGCAATTACTTCTCAATAACTTTCCCCTTTCCTTTTTGTGCCAATGCCTCGGGTTCTTTGTTAGCTACGAAAATAATAATAATTTACACTATTAATTACAACATTAATTAATAATAATAACTGAATTTCTATCCAATTTATACCCTAATTCCAACTTAATCCTAATTAACTCATTTACTTTTGTAACTCAATTCATACTTTATTTGTATTCAATTTCCTTCCATATTCTACTTAACTATCCAATGTTCATAATAAAAACTCTAATTTGAAACTTCTTTCAATTTGTTCCCTACAACACAAAACTTATAGCCTAATTTACAATTTAATCATTTAATCAATTCTAACTTAAAATTCATTCAATTAAATCCTAATTCATTATTTTGTTCAACATGAACTATGTTCAAAAACCTAAGAACTTTCAAAATTTCAACTTAATTTCAACTTAATTTCAAGAAAACTTTGTTCTAAAGCTTCTAAAACATCAAAATTAAGAGAAAAGGACTTAATTGACTTACCTTTTAAAGCTTCAAACCTTAAAACCCTAATCTTTCCTTCTTCTTTTTTTCTTTTTCTTTCTTTCCTTCCCCGGTTCGAATGTTTTCTGTTTTCTTTTCTGCTTCTTTTGCTTTGTTTCTTTTTATTTTACTTTTGTTTATTATTTTATTATATTAACTTAATAAATATTATTATTTCTTAAATAATAAGTAAATAAATAAATATATTACAATTGTATGTATATGATTTATTACACTTGTATTTTACTATCACCTTACATTTGTCAATTTATTAATTTATTCATTAATATAATAATATAATATCAATTAATTAATTAAATAATAATAATAAATATAATAAATATCTATTCAAGTCACAAATACATATATTACAAATGTACACTTATAAATATTTTTACATTTGTATATTATCATGACCATTCATTTGTCTTTCTTTTATTTATTTATCATACAAAAATATTATAATATAATTAATATAAATTATAATTTATTTTAATATCAAGTATAAATACTATAATTGTACACATATTTTTATGCATTTGTACAATATCAATACCATACAACTGTCATACTTTCAATTTATTTACTAAAAAATCTCCTAATATAATTATTTAATTAGTATTTATCTTTTACTTAATTTTCAAGTAAGTAAATAAATAAATATAATACAAATGTATATATTCACATTATTACAAATGTCACTATCTAATTTGTTCATTACACAAAAAAAATCTCACAATTTAATTATTTTATCTAATAAATATCTTTTACTAATTAAATAAAATATCACACACACACACATATATATAT
This sequence comes from Gossypium hirsutum, assembly GCF_007990345.1. Taxonomy (NCBI): domain Eukaryota; kingdom Viridiplantae; phylum Streptophyta; class Magnoliopsida; order Malvales; family Malvaceae; genus Gossypium; species Gossypium hirsutum. Next base: position 112,525,688 of record NC_053424.1, on the reverse strand, counting down.
ATTAATACACTTGTATTAAATCACTACCATACATTTGTCTTTATTTTATTTCCTTTAATATAATATCTTTAATTTTAATTAATATAATTTATAATGTTTTAATTAAATAATATTTTTATAATATAAATCAAGAAAAATCTAAGATTTTTCCATATATTACCACTTCATCTTAAGCCACTGGCTTATTTACTTATTTAGTCCCTCCTATTTTCTTTTACTTTATAATTAAACTTTTACACCTTATTCTATTTAGTCATTTTTCCTAATTATTCTTAATTAAGCTAAATTCACCTAATTTAAACCTAATTAAACACATCACTAGACCCATAAATATTTCTAATAATTATTTTTGAACTCGATTTACTAAGACGGATGCCTAATATTGCACTTTTTCGATGCTTGTGAATTTTGGGTCATTACAACAAAGCTCACAATTTCATCAATGGCTCAACTCAAAATCATCATCAAATTCAGAAAGTGAGACATGAGCTTGATAGAATACAAAACAACGATTATAAAAACGTAAAAATTATCAAAAACGGATCAAAACACATACCTAAATTCAAGCTCAAAGTGTTGAAACCTAAAACACCATGGAAGCTTTGTTTTTTTCTTATTTTCTTTGTACTTTCGGCCAAATGATGAAAAGCTGATGCAAACATTATGTTTTGTTTAATTAATAAACATTAATTAATCTTTTACTAAAATAACCTTATTATAAACATTTAAAATCCACTAACCCTTGGCATATATGTCCATTCATAAATTCAATGGTCTATTTATAACATAAGGACCTCACAAATAATAAGCCATATCAAATAGGCACTTTTAACAAATAACATGCAACTTTTACCTTTTACGCGATTAGGTCTTTTTTCAAAATTAAGCACATAAACGATAAAATTAAATCACAGAATATTCACAGATATCAATTCACATATTATAAACACAGAATATAATATTAAAATATTTTTTTACTCGAATTTGTGGTCCCAAAACTACTATTCCGACTAGGGTCTAAACCGGGCTGTTTCAACTCTCCCCCCTTAGGGATTTCGTCCCCAAAAATCTTACCGTTGAACAGATTTGGATATTTCTATCTCATATCATCTTCGGGCTCCCACGTAGCCTCTGCAATACCATGTCGATGCCATATTACTTTTACTAACGAAATTTTCTTATTTCGTAATTCTTTAATCTCACGAGCTAAGATACGGATCGGTTCCTCTTCATAAGTCATATCAAACTAAATTTCTATCTCAGATGGGGAAATCACATGTGATGGGTCGGATCTGTATCGTTGAAGCATTGATATGTGAAATACATTATGAATCTTTTGCAATTCAGGTGGCAACAACAATCTATATGCAACTGGCCCCACATGCTCTATGATTTTATACGGCCCGATGAACCTCGGACCCAATTTACCTTTTCTACCGAACTGAAGTACTTTCTTCCAAGGAGAGACTTTTAGAAAAACTTTATCGCCGATCTCAAATTTAATATATTTTCGTTTTAAATCTGCATATGATTTCTAACGATCGGAAACTGCTTTCAGACTATCTCAGATTGTTTTTCCTTTTTGTTCAGTCTTTTAATCAAATCAATCCCGTGAATCTTATTCTCACTAAGCTCAGTCCAATACAAAGGTGTTCGACATTTTCGACCATACAATGCTTCAAAAGGTTCCATTTTAATGCTCGATTAAAAACTATCATTATACGCAAATTCAATCAATGGCAGATATCGTTCCCATGTACCTTCAAACTCAATGATGTAACATCTCATCATATCCTCTAGAATCTGAATAATCCGCTTAGATTGATCATCTGTCTACGAGTGAAAAGCAGTACTGAAATAAATTTCGTACCTAAAGCCTCTTGCAGTTTCTTCCAAAATTGCAAAGTGAATCTCGGATCTCTGTCTAACACAATAGACAATGGCACTCTGTGCAATCTCACAATATCAGAAATATATAACTCAACTAATTTATTAAATGAGTAGTCAGATCGTACCGGAATAAATTGAGTTGATTCATCAATCAATAAACTACAACCCAAATCGTATCTTTCTTTCGCGGAGATAGTGGCAAACTCGAAACAAAATCTATCGTTATTCTATCCTATTTCCATTCCAGAATCATAATCGGTTGTAACAAACCAAATGGCACCTAATGTTCAGCTTTAACTTGCTGACAAATCAAACATTTCAAAACGAAGTTAGAAATATCTCTTTTCAATCCAGGCCACTAGTAATGTTGTTTCAAATAATTATACATTTTCGAACTGCCTGGATGTACAGATAAACGACTACTATGGGCTTCTTTCAAAATCATCTAAATTAACTCTAGATTTCTTGAAACACAAATTCTATCTCGACATCTCAAATAATCATTATCATCAACTCTAAATTCTGAATCAAAATTCAATTCACATTGAACTTGTTTTGCTATTATCTCTTTATCAATTTTTTGGGCATCACAAATCTGCTGAATAAATAGCGGTCTTGCTTTTAATTCGGCTAAAATCGAACCATCATCGGATAGAACTAAATGAGCATTCATCTCACGTAAAGCAAAATATGATTTTTGGCTCAGAGCATCAGCAACAACATTTTTTTTCCCGAATGGTAACCAATAACTAGCTCATAATCTTTCAATAGTTCTAGCCATCTTCTCTGTTGCAGATTCAAATCTTTTTTATTCACCAGATATTTTAGGCTTTTATGATCAGAAAACACATGACATTTTTCATCGAACAGATAATGGCGCCAAATCTTCAAAGCGAAAACAATTGCAGCTAATTCAAGTTCGTGAGTCAGATAATTCCTTTCATGTGATTTCAATTGTCTCGAGGCATAGGCTACAACCTTGCCTTCCTGCATCAAAATGCGTCCCAGACCATTTAACGAAGTATCACTGTATATCACAAATTCTTTACCCGATTCTGGTTGCACTAATACTGGGGCTTCAGGTAACAAAACTTTCAACTGATCAAAACTTTTCTAACACTCTTCAAACCGGACAAATTTCACATCTTTCTGAAGCAATTTTGTCAACGGAGTAGCACTCATAGAAAAGCCTTTCACAAATCGTCTATAATAACCGACAAGTCCCAAAAAATAAAAACTTTAGAAACATTTCTCGGAGGCTTCCAATCCAAAATAGTTGAAATTTTGCTAGAATCATCTCGTATACCAGATGCTGATACAATATGCTCCAGAAAACCAACTTCTTGTAACGAGATTTCACATTTGCTAAACTTTGCATACAATTGCTTATCACGCAAAGTCTGTAGCACTATTCTCAAATGCTCGGCATGTTCAATCTCATCAGCGAATAAATCAAAATGTTATCAATGAATACGACCACAAATTGATCTAAATATAGTCTGAAAATTATGTTCATTAAATCCATAAAAATAGCAGGAGCATTCGTTAATGTAAAAGGAATAACTAAAAACTCATAATGTCCATACCTCGTTCGGAAAGCAGTTTCTAGAATGTCTGAATTTTTTACGCGCAACTGATAATAGCCCGATCACAGATCTATCTTTGAAAACAAAGTAGCATTTTTCAACTGATCAAACAAATTGTCAATTCTGGGCAAAGGATATTTATTCTTAATAGTCACCTTGTTCAACTGACGATAATCAATGCACATTCTCATCGTGCTGTTTTTCTTTTTCATAAACAGAACAGGAACACCTCAAGGTGAAAAACTCAGTCCTACAAATCCTCTATCGGCCAACTCTTGCAACTGAGACTTTAATTCTTTTAACTAGATCGGAGCTATTCTAGATCGGAGTAGTTCCCAGTACTAACTCAATGCCAAATTCAACTTTTCGAATCGGAGGTAATCCCGGAAGTTCTTCAGGAAACACATCAGGGAATTCACAAACAACAAGTACTGATTCAACTTTCTTTTTTGTTACTTTCGAATCGATCACATAGGCAAAGTAAGATTCACAACCTTTTCTTACAATACTCAAAGCTTTCATTGACGAAATCACAGCCGATAACCCATTCAAATCACTAGATTCAATTCCGACTATTTCATCATTCTTGCATCTCAAATCAATAGTTTTTCATTTGCAATTAACAATAGCATCATGCAAACTTAGCCAATCCATACCCAGAATTATATCAAACTCATCAAAAGGTAGTAACACCAGATCGGCCGGAAAACAAATGTCTCAAAACATTAACGAACAATTCTTGCACACCTTGCCAACTAAAACACTTTTACCTAGGGCGTTTGATACTCTAATTACAAATTCAGTAGACTCTACAAGCAAAGTCTTATTGCTCACTAAGTTCAGGCGTATATATGAATGTGTTGATCCGGGATCTATCAATGCAATCACAGAAGTATCGTAAAGAATAAAAGTACCAATAATCACATCTGGAGACGAAGCTTCTTCACGAGCTCGAATGGCATAGGCTCCGGCAGGTACACGAGTCTCAGATCTAACAGTCATATCTTTGGTTCCCCTCTGACAGCCACTAGTATTACCTGTATTTCTGAGCGATCTACCTCGAGTTGTATTGCCCATCGGCCTCGAATTTTGTACAATTTCTTACTCAGCAAATTCGGGACAATCACGTATAAAATGATCTAAGGATCTGCATTTGAAACAGGCTCGATCATTAAGTCTTTAACTCCTCAAATGTCTTTTACCACAGTGTCTGCACTCAATTCGATCTGATTGGACATTTCTAACACTTGCAACAGAAGTAGCTGAAGTTTTAAAACTTGAATGTGATCTTACACGATCTCTACTTGAATGACTCACATTAGCTATTGAACGGCTATAATAATCTCGGAACTTCTTTGATGCTGACTGAAATAACTTGGTTGATGAACTTTTTCACATATCTCTAGCTTCTGAATTAACTTTTCTTTTCTCTTTCCCGAGTTCTTCAGCTTTACATGCTAGTTTAACAAGCACTAAAATTGTTTTATTTTTAGAATTCTGACTAACAAATGAATGTCTTCATTTAAACCATCTTCGAATATCTTGCACATAATTGCTTCAGTCGAGACACATTCTCATGTATACTGGCTCAGACTCACAAATTCCCGCTCGTATTCTGTAACGGACATACGACATTGTTTCAATTCAAGAAACTCTTTGCGTTTCTGATCAATGAATCTTTGACTGATGTATTTCTTTCGAAATTCAGCTTAAAAGAAATTTCAAGTAACTCGTTATCTCAAAACTACAGATACCAACATCTTCCACCAACGACAATTTAAGGCATTCCTTAGGAGTACATGACAATTTATCAAATACTCGTATCGCATTTTCAAACCAGAATTCAGCACTTTCACCATCATCTTCAATGGTAGCTTGGAACTCTTCGGCCCCATATTTTTTAATTTTATCAACCGGAGGCTTATTCAACTGAATTGGATTAGCTTGTGGCATAACAGGGACTAGTGGAGGATTAGTCTGGGTCGAAGGTTATTGAACAGCCAGATTTGTATGGATATATTGTGTAAACCAATCGTTCATCATTTGTAAAAGGCTTGCTTAGCCTCTCCCTCATGGCTACTAGTAGCAAGTCTAGAATCAGATGGCGCTGTCCCTTGGGCGGGAGCAGGCGCGATACTGTTAACATCGTCTGCTACGGCTCATTCGGAATCCATTTTCTATATAAAAATACATTTTTAATGTCAGGAATCATCACACAATCGCAGTTTATATATATGGCATGTATAGGTAGACATACGCTACGTTAATCCTAGAATCGACTAAACCGTAGCTCTGATACCAACCAAATATAACACCCCTAACCCGTATCTATCGTCGAACTAGGTTTAAGAGGCATTACAGGAAAATCGAAACAATTTGCATTCATTTCATAATCGCCATAGCATCAAAGTCCAACATTATTAAAGAGTCCCTTACGTAGGTCAACGAGACCTTAAATATGCTTTAGAAAGGGAGTCGGGACTAAACCGAGCTCATTCAAATTTTTTAAAAAACTTAAACATTTTTCAAAGTTACAGAGGTCACACACCCGTGTGGACAGGCCGTGTGCCTCACACAGCATTAAACAAGCCCATGTGTCTAAGCTGTGGCAAACAGGGCATACATACTGACTTGTCCACACGGCCACAAGACATGCATGTGTGTCTAGCCCGTGTAACTCTTTGACTTGGGTCACACGGCCGATCATACACCCGTATGTCTAGTCCGTGTACCCTTCGAAATGGCCACACACATCCATGTGCCAAGGCTGCGTGCCACACACGGCCATTAGACACGCCCGTGTGTCTAGGCCATATCAAAATTGTAGGGTATACTGACTTTAAATCGTAAGGTACCCCAGGGGACACACGGCTGTGCAACATGACCGTGTGTCGCACACGGCTGAGACAGACGCTTGTGTCTCTGCCCCTATGGACAAACATAGGCTATTTGAAAAGCCAAATTGCCACCCATTCTGGATCATCCGTACAAGCAACAAAAAGGTAACAATTACATCAAAAATTCAACCAATTTCAATCATATAACATACATTCTTCATGTCATATAATCATCAACCAATTTTCATGTTTAATATACAAATCAAAACATATCAAATCCTAAGCCAAAGTCATACCAAATATGAGTTTCATAACCTCAATTCATTTCATTTAATCTCATGCCATAAACTTACCAATTCCTCAATTCAGCACATACCAAAACTTACCAAATTGACCAATTTACTTGGCCATTCATGAACATATCATATTGACCATAATGCATCATATGGTTTATAGCCATTATTTATTCTTATACATAACCAAATCCAAGCCATATCACATGGCTAGATATATACAATACAACACATATTCCAATACTTTTATCCTATACAGGCCATACTTTTATATTCACATTTTCAAAAGGTACAAAATAGAGTTCAATATTGTAGTGATGATTTTTGACAATCTCCGAGCCTGCAGTAGCTTCGGCATCTATAAAACAACTAAAAACACACACAAAGTAAGCTTTCAAAAGCTTAGTAAACCATATACAAATAAACTCATATTATGACTCATATAAGCATCATAAAATACATATACTCCATAGTCAAATACTATCACAAACCACATAGTTCATATACATTTCACATATTCCCAATTCATTTACACATATAGCATATTTTCTTATACTTATATCACTTATCATCACTTGCACATATAATTACCTTTTATTCTCAAATGAGGGTAAACATTTCAAACGTCCCTAATTTGGATATACATCCACATAGTTATTCATTTCTCGGAATGCCCGTTGAACTGTTCAAAATCAATAAGCATTCTTGAACAGCTCGAAAAGCTTATACAATGCCAACGTCCTAGATGTGGTCTTACATGTAATCAAATATTGATGCCATTGTCCCATACAGGAGCTTACACGAAATCAAATACGATTCGACGTCCCAAACATAGCCTTACACATAAATCATAAGTCGATGCCAACGTCCCAGACGTGGTCTTACAGGAAAACACATGTTGGATCCTATGTCATGACATATGAATCCTAACTATCCCCAGGGTTCGTACAGGGCTTTTCAGACATCGTCACAATATCGGAACTTTCTCGGATTTTCTCATATTCAACTCGAATAATCATTTTTCCCAATTCAATAACATATAAGCAATAATAATTCAACTCAAACACATTTATTTGTATATCAACTTACATCGTACGAATTCAAACGAACGGAATTGACTACTCGACGACTTTCGACTTTCCCCGATCCAATTCCATTTTCTTTGGCTCCTGATCTATATAAATTCAAATTTGACTTATTCAATCTCAAATTCATTCAAATCAATCCAAATACACATATTTAGAGCATTTTACAATTTAACCCTCACATTTTCACATTTTAACACTTTACTCCCTAATTCACAAAATCACAAAATACACATAATTTCTTTATACCCAAGCATAGCCAAATATTCATGTATCCCTAATGAGTCCATATATTTCATTTATTTTACATTTTGGTCCCTCAAAATCTCATTTTCATAATTTAGCCCAAATAACTCAAATTCATCAAAAATTCAAATACAAAACATATTAATCTAACACATGTCTTTCATTTTACATCAACTAACATTACAAAGCTCACAATTTTATTAATGGCTCAACTTAAAATCATCATCAAATTCAGAAATTGAGACATGGGCTTGATAGAATACAAAGCAACGATTACAAAAACGTAGAAATTATCAAAAACGGATTAAAACACATACCTAAATTCAAGCTCAAAGTGTCGAAACCCTAAAACACCATAGAAGCTTTATTTTTTTCTTATTTTCTATGTACTTTCGGTCAAATGATGAAAAGATGAAGCAAACATTATGTTTTGTTTAATTAATAAACATTAATTCATCTTTTACAAAAATACCCTAAACCCTAAACCTCATAAATTCAATGGTCTATTTACAACATAAGGACCTCAAAAATAATAAGCCATATCAAATAGGCACTTTTAACAAATAACATACAACTTTTACATTTTACGCGATTAGGTTCTTTTTCAAAATTAAGCACACAAACGATAAAATTAAATCACAAAATTTTCACAGATATCAATTCACATATTATAAACACGAAATATAATATTAAAATATTTTTCTGACTCAGATTTATGGTCCCAAAACCACTATTCCGACTAGGGTTTAAACCGGGCGGTTACATAAATCAAGCATATATGACTTCAAATCTAGAAAAATTACTAAAGAAAGACCTAAATTAACTTACTAATCTAAGGCCGAATGCTTCAAAATAGAAGGGTTTCTTAAATTCAACAATGGTGACCGATTTAGGTAGAGAATAAGGTGATTTATTTTCTCTTTCTTTCCACCAAAATCACCTTTTATATGTAACTTAATGTTTGATTGTTTTAGCTAGTTATGTTTTACTTACAATTAAATTTAATCTCACTTATTAAGCTTACTAACATCATACCGTTCACTAAGTCTTAATTAGGTATGGCCGAATCCCTATTTTGAACCTTTAGTTAATTGCAATTTAAACCCTCAAGCCATTTTTTAATTAAAAATCCATAGCGATTGAACTTTACAATTTAGTCTCTAGGCCCTAATTAATCAAAATTTCGGCTAAATTAGCTATCCACATTTCAATTCACTTATATAATAACTCTTTAAATATCTTTATTTAATATTTATGAACTTAGTTTACGGAAACGAGGTCCCGAAACTACAATTTCCAATACCATTGGAAATCGGGTCATTACAATTCTCCCCCTTAAGAAATTTATTCCCTGAAATTTACCTAGAAAGAGGTGGGGGATACTAGGGTCTCATTGTCGTTTCCAATTCCCAGGTCATTTCTTTTACAGTATGACTGCACCACAAGACTTTTGCTAGTGGCACACGTTTATTTCTCAACTCCTTCACTTCTCAAGCTAGAATTTCTACCACTTTTTCTTCATACAACAAACCAAACTAAACTTCAATTGTCTTAACTGGTAAGATATGAGACAGATCAGATCAATATCGCCAGAGCATAAATACATGGAATACTTCATGGATCCTTTGTAATTCTGGCGAGAGAGCTGCAACTGGTCCAACTCTTTCAATGATCTCATATGGCCTGATATACCTGGGACTCAATTTCCCTTTGCGACCAAAGTGCAAGACCTTTTACCATAGGAAAACTTACAAGAATACCTTATTACCCACTGCATATTCGGTATCTCTTCATTTCAAATCCATGTAATGTTTTTGCCTATCAAAAGTCGCTTTCAAATAGTCTCGATTTAATCTCACTATACCCTTTACTTTCTGAATCAATTCTTGCCTGATCACTATCTTTTCACTCAATCCAAACCAACATAAGGAGCCATTTGGATACTCGGCTGGAAACTGATATTATACACAAATTCAGCTAGTGGTAAATAATGTTCCCAGCCAGATTCGAGATCAATCACTTAAACTTGTAGCATATCTTCCAACACCTAAATAACTCGTTCGAATTAAATATCAAAATAAGGATGGAAAGCTATATTTAAATTCAACCTCAAGCCTAAAGATTCATATAATTGCTTCCAGAATATCGAGGTAAATCGTAGGTCTCAGTCAGAGAATAAATACAGGTACACCATGTAATCTAACTATCTCGCAAATACACATCTCAGCCAGCTTCAGAAGTGACCAATCAGTTCTTACCGCCAGAAAATGAGTTGACTTCGTCAATCAATCAACTATCACCCAACTGACATTTCTTTTGCTTGGTGATATTGGTAGACCAACCACGAAATCCATTACAATTTATTTCCATTTCCACTTTGGAAAGGAGATAGGTTGTAACAACTAAGTAGGAATTTGGTGCTCAACCTTTACCCATTGACTAGTCAAACATTTTGCAACATATTTAACGATCTCTTTTTTCATTCTGGGCCACCAATACAATTCTTGTAGGTCACAATACATTTTTGCACTACCAAGATGGATAGCAAAGGAATTATCATGAGCCTTACACAATATCTATAACAACTCAAATTTTAGCGGCGCCGGAAAAGGTAATTTTGGAACCTCATTTCCATAAATCGAACTCGTAATTATTAAATATGAATATTTATGGGGTTGATATAAAGTTTTATTAAAGTTTGACCTATCATTTTTTTTATTAATTGCTTAATTAAGGTATAAGGACTAAATTGTAAAAGTATTATCGCTATAGATTTTTAATTGGCGAAAGACTTACGGACTTAAATAGAAATTAACCAAAGGACTAAAATAGAAAATAGACTTATTTTAAAACATGTTAATAGATGGTAAGTTAAAATTTCTAGAGATATTTTTCTAATTTACAACTTGATCTAAAAGTTTAGAAAAACTATGAAATTACTCAACTAGTAATTATTGAAAAAATAATTTTAATTTGAAGCGAGCCCACACTCGGTAGACATGAGCTTGAGTATAGCGGAGAAGACTACTCGGCCAAAACGTTCACCGTAGACAAATAAAAAAGATATAATTTTGATTAAATATTTATTAGTTTAAATATCACAACCAAGATCTTGTTTTGAAAAAAATTTTAAAACTCTATTTTCCCTAAATTTCTTTTTCGCTACATTTTTTTAATCCATTTTTCCAACATTGAGGTCATGTCACATCACAAGGTCGTAACATTCTAAGATAGTAGGGCTAATTAACTACTAAAGTCAAAACTTGAATTTTCAAGTTTGTGGCGACCAGTTGGAGTGTTTGATAGTTAGATACGAAAGCAATAACGATAGATTGTAGCGAGCAAAAGTAGGATTAGGACACAAAATTCATTATGTTGTGTCTTCAGTTTGGCTCCTGGTGTAACACCCCAAACCCGGCCTAGACGTTATGGCTGAATCCGGAGATGTCACAAAGAATGGGTTTTGAAAACAAGTTGATTTCATTAACTAATTACTAATAAAACTCACATTCCTTTATGTTTATTACAGAAAATATTATTTTAACAGTTCATTTGTCAAAACACTTATTACAGCGGAAATTAACAAAACCGGAACATTTTAGAAATCCGTTTCGTATTTTTTTGGAAACTTATTTTTGGCTTAAAATTTGTTTCTGTAAAACATTTTATCAAGCGTGCAACATATTAAGAATATCAAACCAAATCAAGTTAAAAATCAAAACAATCCAAAGAGTCCCAAAAATTATAAACTCTCAGAATTATATCCCAAATTATTAAATAAACCATAAATTAAGAAATCCAAAAAAATTTTATAGAAGAGTGGTCACCGCCGAGTCTCTGCTGCACCAATCTGCCTAAAACTGTAGATTACCTGATAGTACAAACAAACAGATGAGAGTTTACGTAAACTCAGTATGTAACCCAGCAGAATTAAGCAACCAATCATACAGAACCATATACACTATCAGAAACAGATACAGATACAGATTCGGGCTCAAGCCCATTTCAGATACAGATACAGAAAACAGAATTAAACAATCAAAATCCTACCCCCATCTTCTACACACCATCTCAAACCATCCCAACATACTATGTGGGGTAAAAAAACACCCACTCATCCTTACGTACCAGGTTGTACCGTTTCGACACGTATCAGATATAATGCAGCCAAGCTGCTAGCTAATAAGCGATGCTCGCCATACAGAACATTTCCTCCATCAATACAAAACCCACCCCACAATCATATATAAAATAGATACAGAATACATAGACAGAATTAACAGATAGAAACATGCATTTTTATATACAAATATCAGATATGCAATTAATATAGTAATCAGACAAGCATAATCATACTCAAAACAGTGTTTTAGACTATCAGTTCACATAGCCTAGGATATAGTTAGCTCTTACCGACCCTACAGTAGGCCTACAGTCAATTGCGACGACCCGTGCAACAATAGAAGAAATTTTAAAAATTTAGGCCCACATGCTAATGTCGCTTGCCGGTGTGACCTACATGCCCAGATTGGTCTTACTCGTCTAGCCCACACAACCTAGCCCAAAATACAAACGCTCATGTGTCATGCCCATATCCGTGTGGGCCCACACTCCCAACTTGGCCTAGCCCGTGTGGCCCACACGGCTACGCTGGAACCACCACACGGCCATGTCTTGCCCACAGCCAAGCCTACGTCGATCACACGGCCGTGTCTTGCACGCCACCCGTGTGGCGTCAACAATACAATTTTTTATCTTTTATAGAAACTTCGTTTTCTACATTTCAGGTGTAACAGGCCCAATTTTCTCGGCCCATTATAAACCAAAATTAAAAAATATACTAAAACCAAATTAAATAAAGTCCAAATTTTTAAACAGTCTATGACCCAATTACCCAAATGACTCATCAACAAAAGTAAACCGAATTCTAAACCCAACTACCTTGGCCCAAGACTAACCTTAGCCCAAAAAAAAAAAGACAGAAACCCTAGCCTTCTGCTTAACGCTGCAATAGCCACTAGTGGCCTTCACGCATCACGTCAACACGCCCACGAATGGCTTCTCCATGTCGTACATACCTGCAAAATAGAATGCCAGCATGTAAATAACAGCAAATTACAGCAAAAAAATTGTATTTTTGCTCTTTTTATTTTTTTATTGGCTATAAAGCCGAGTGGGGAAATGAATAGAGGGCGGATTCCTTTTTTTTTTACGAAGACAATAGCAAAATACGCACAAAAAAAATCGATAACAATTAAAAGCATCCGATCCAAAGTTTAAAAGGTTGTTGTTACTCTTTTTCTGGGATTTTCTCTTCTTGTTTGTGCATCCCATGTGTTTTTCGTTTATTTTACTGTTTGCAAACCTATTTTTTTAAAAAATAAAAGGAAAATGGCTTATCTAATTTCGCTCCGTAAATCGTCAACAGAGGCGGAGGTGCGAGGAACTGATGATCCTCAGGAACGGCTCCACAAGCTAGGTCGAAACCCTAGCAGAGGGAAGGGAGCATTCTGTTTTTTTTTTATAAAAAAAAACAACAACAAGAGACCAAATGAATTTTGCAAAAAAAAAATTAGATTTATACCACTTATGAAATGGCACGATTTTTATGCCTCAATTCTGGATGCCAAACGGCATCGTTTAGGCTCTAGATCTGCGAGACCAAACCCCCGAGCATCAGGATCCGCGTGTTTCTGCTAATCGAGATAATTGCGCGCATAGTCCTTCCATTTTTTAATCAGTTCGCAATCAAGTTTCCTTCTATTTTAATTTGTGCCTTATAATTTATTTCAGTGTTCAATTTAGTCCCGTATGATGCACCGCGTTTTGGAGGGCGGGAATATTTCCCCATCTAGTCCGTTCATGTTATCCGCTCCTTTCAATGTGGTTCCCCATTTTCTTTTATTTCAAATTTGCCCCAAAATTTTTTTTAAGGTTTGATTTAGTCCTTTTTGTTATTTCTTACTATTATGTTATTAAATTAACTAATTTAATATATTATTACTACTATTATATTTCTATTTATTTTTATTTATCTATATTTCTATTTATTTTTATTTATCTAACTTTTCTTAAAAAATATATTTATTTTATTATATCTCCTTATTATTTTTATCTATATCTTTTTAACTATAAATTATTCATTATTCATTTTTTAGAAATTGTTTTAACATATCATTTTGAACTACTTTACTGATTTTACATTATTTTAGTTGTTATTTTTATATTTTTTTTTGTATTTTTTGATTTTTTTATTATATAATTTATTTACTTTAAAATTCTATTTTATGTATATTCTTTGTTTTAAAGATTTATATGATGTTTCTTTTAAACGTTCTTATACATTATCATTTCTTATATACATTATTTATATTAAATTATTCTTATTTTATGTATATTATTTATTTTAGATTGATATATATATTGTTTTGTGTATTACTTTAAAATTTCTTCTTACATAATACTTATTTTAAAATTCATTTATATGCTACTATTTTATATATTATTTATTTTCATTTTTATTTTTATTTTCATTTTCATTTTTTTATAATTTATTTTAAACTTTTATATGTCCTACTTATTTCAAAATTGTTATACATATAATTTATTGTTTTATATATTGTTGATTTCAAATTTCCTTTCTTTCACATTATTCATTTTAACTTTATTCATTATCATTTGAAAGCTTGTCATATTTCATTTATTTTAATTTGCTTTATTTTTATATTTGTTATATTTTAAAATTTCATTAGTCTTTGATTGTTAATATTAGTTTTGGAATAGTGTATGATGTATGATGATTGCCATTGTATGTACCCTAATCTATTCCTTTGTATTTTCATATTATTGTCATTCCTTTGTATAACATTTTATCCATGCTTGCAATTATGCTTTTATTTCTTATTATTGCATTATGATTACAATTTCCACTTTTGCCCATCTCGATTGTCTTTTATCTTTAAGTAAACCAAACAAATTCATTTTGAATCGGTTTTACAATCGTCTATTTGAAAGTTTCTCAAAACAATGCAATATTTCGTGTTAGGAAATTCGAGAAATCGTGCCCTCACGTGCTGGGTTTCGATTTTTCGTTTGACTGAATAACTAAATATCCTTTCAAAATTTCATCTACGTTTTCTTAAATTAAAAAATAAGGTAATATTTCGTGTTTGGAAATTCGAGAAATCGTGCCCTCACGTGCTAAGTTTCGATTTTCCGTTGACCAAATAACTGAATATCCTTTTAAAAATTTCAATGCATGAATTTTGAAAATTATAAGATGATCTTGGTATCGAGGGTTTGAAATATTGTACCCTAACTTGCTGTATATGATATTTTATTCCTTCGGGACAAGAGAATCTTAGCATCCAATTCAAGTATATTCAAACATTTTCAAATGGGATTGCATTTTAAATCTTTTCAAATTTTCGACAATAGGACATTAATTAATCAATTAGGCAACGATTTTGGGCGTTACGAGGGTGCTAATCATTCCTCGTACGTAACCGACTCCCGAACCCATTTCTTGATTTTCGTAGGCCAAAATCCATACTTTAATAAAATGATTTATTAGGTGATCCGATCACACCTAAACAAAAAGGATTGGTGGCGACTCCATATTTTGTTTTTTAAAAGTCGATCCCCGTTTTTTCTAAATTTAAAAATGGTTTCGACATCAGGTACACACCTATTTCGGTTTTGATACGATAACACACCCAAGATCACCGGAACCTACAATTGACCAATTAAACCCCGAATTAACTGCTTAAAATAACATATTAAATTAAACTTCCTCAAAAAGACAAGGCAAAACTCGAGTACTCAACGCTTACACGAATTCTTGAATGCCTCCAACTATGGTTCTACGTGAGGTAAGTCCCTTTCTTCATGAAACGCTGCAGAGCAGAGTAGAATTTTAAGTCCAACGAACAAAATCAAAAACACAATACACGAATTTAAAGAGTAACTCCCTAATCAGCAAAATACATTAACCCTTACCCACCAACGCATACCCTGTTCGAATCAAACATCGAGAATTGGAGATAATTATGCCCAAACGAAGAAAAAGCAAGAAGACAAAGGGGAAATGGGAGAAAAAAGAAAAACGCAGGAAGAGGAAGCAGGAACGTCAATTTCAAAAAGGAGAAAATTTTGGGAAAAACTGAGTTTTACCTAAATCCCACAACATCCACTATCAAAATTTTAACTCACCTGAAACTCTTCCAGTCTACCGAGCAAAAATAATTACCCACGCTAACGCAGGGATTCAAACACAGGACCTCCAACACACCAACACCCTTGCCACTTGAACCAACACCTACGGCCCCTTCTACAGCCACGAGTACTACGTTCGCGAGTTTCATGAGTGCTCATAGTGTAATTCAAATTTTATCTACATTACAAAGTTTTACGCATCAGTTCCAGTTATTTATTAACAAATGTTTTATGCATAAATTATCAAAAGTTCAGCATTGTTTTCAGAGGTTTCAGTTTCTATCTATTCAGTTCAATTTCAGAAAGTACTAACTACAGTGTTTCAAAACTGCTCTAACTAAGTTTCAGAAGTACTTACAAGATCGACGCCAAAAACTCGGTGTACCACATACTCTTTCAAATTATTCAAGAAATTTGAAAACCAATTCTATTAAAACAAAATTTTAGAACCCAAAATCCACAGCTGAGTTTTACAACCTAGCTCTAATACCACTAAATGTAACACCTCAAACCTGGCCTAGACATTATGCCCAAATCCAGAGATGTCATAAAGAATGGGTTTTGAAACAAGTTGATTTCATTAACTAATTACTAATAAAACTCACATTCCGTCATGTTTGTTACAGAAAACATTATTTTAATAGTAAAAACATGAGAAGCCAAACCTCGACCTCATCAGTAAAAACAACATGAGAAGGGTCAGATCAGTACCACCTCAACATCGAAACATGGAAGACATCGTGGATACAATCCAACTCTGGAGGTAGCTCCAACTGATAAGCAACCAGTCCCATACGCTTCAGAATCTGATACGGTCCAATGAACCTAGGGCTCAACATTCCCTTAAGACCAAATCTCAGAACCTTTTTCCATGGAGACACCTTAAGAAAAATGTAGTCCCCTACAGAATACTCAATATCTCTCCTCTTCAAATCCGCATAAGATTTCTGTCTATCAGAAGCCGCTTTCAGACGATTTTGAATCAGTTGAACCTTATCCTTAGTCTCAGAAACCAACTCAGGACCCAAAACCTAACGTTCACCCAACTCAGTCTGACATAGCAGTGTACGACACTTACGACCATACAGAGCCTCGTAAGGTGCCATCTGGATGTTAGACTGAAAGTTGTTATTGTAGGCGAACTCAGCTAGCGATAGATAACTCTCTCAACTACCTCGAAAACCAATCACACAACTCTGAAGCATAACCTCCAGTACCTGAATCACCCTCTCAGATTGACCATCAGTCTGAGGATGGAACGCAGTACTGAAGTCCAACCTTGAACCCAGAGATTCGTACAATTTCTTCTAGAATAGAGATGTGAAGCGAAGATCTCTATCAAAAATGATCGAAACAGGAACACTATACAGTCTAACTATCTCGAAGATATAGAGCTTCGCTAACTTCTGTAGAGAGTAATCTGTCCGAACCGGAATAAAGTGAGCAAATTTAGTCAATCGATCCACAATGACCCAAACAGAATCCTTTTTAGTGGGGGTCAAGGGCAACCCACTAAGGAAGTCCATCATCACACGTTCCCATTTCCATAAAGAAATTTTAACGAGTTGTAGCAAACCCGAAGGCAACTGATGTTCAGCCTTAACTTACTGACATGTCAGACATCAAGCAACAAAATTAGTAACCTCACGCTTCAAATTCGGCCACCAATACAGTTCACAGGGATCCCGATACATCTTACTATCACCGAGATGCATAGCATAAGGGCTACTATGCTCCTACCTCAGAATCAACTGCCTCAAATCTGAATCATTCAGCAACAAATTCGACCTCAAAAGTATCGCACACCATCATTATTCAGCCCAAAATCAGAAGTAGTACAACTCTCAACCTGATGGAACTGCGCACTCAGAGTCTCATTCACTAACTGTTTATCTCGAATCTGATCAACCCAAGTCGGCTTAACCTGTAACTCTAGTAACAGACTCCCATCATCAAACAGACTAAGGCGAGCGAACATCATCCTTAAATCAGACATCGTTCTTCAACTGAGAGTATCAGCCACCACATTGGCCTTACTAGGATGGTACTTTATAATGCAGCCAAAATATTTGAGTGGTTCAATCCAACGGCACTGTCCAAGGTTCAACTCCTTTTGAGTAAGGAAATACTTGAGGCTCCTGTGATCAGTGTAAATGATACACCTCTCACCATACAGATAGTGCCTCCAGATTTTCAACACAAAGTCTACAGCAGGTAACTAGAAATCATGCGTTGGATAGTTTCCCTCATTTATCTTAAGCTATCGGGAAGTATAAGCCACAACCTTACCATCCTACACCAGAATCCACCCCAAACTGATGTACGACGTATCACTGTATACCACAAACACTTTACCAAATGCAGGCTGTATTAGAATAAGAGTTTGAGTTAACACAGACTTGAACTTCTCGAAGCTCGATTGTTGCGCATCAGTCCAAACAAATGAAACACTCTTACGCAAAAGCTTAGTCAATGGAGCCACAATCAGAGAAAACCCCTCAATAAATCGCCGATAATATCCTGCGAAACCCAAAAAGCTACAGATCTCAGATACGTTTTTAGACAGTTTCCAATCTAGCACAGCCTTTATCTTCCTCGGATCCACTCAAATCCCCTCAGTAGATACCACATGCCCTAGAAAAGTTACTTCTCGTAACCAGAACTCACACTTGCTCAACTTAGTGTAGAGCTATTTTTCTCGAAGAATCTGAAGCACCATTCTAAGATGCTTGTCATGCTCATCTTCAGTCTTAAAGTAAACCAAAATATCGTCGATGAAGACTACGACAAACTGATCCAGATAAGGCTAAAACACTCAGTTCATCAGGTCCATGAATGTGGTCGGAGCATTTATTAGACTAAAAGGCATAATTAGGAACTCATAATGTACATATCGCGTCCTAAATGCAGTCTTTTGAACATCAACTTCCTTAACCCTTAACTGATGATACCCAGATCGAAGATCAATCTTAGAGAACACTAAAGCCCCTCGAAACTGATCAAACAGGTCATTAATCCTCAGAAGTGGATACTTATTTTTCACGGTTAACTTATTCAGCTGTCGATAATCAATATACATCATTATGTTCCAATCCTTTTTCTTAACAAAAAAATCGGTGCCCCATACGGAGACACACTAGGACGGATGAAACCACTATCCAGAAGTTTTTGAAGCTGAACTTTAAGCTCTGTAAGCTCTTTCGGTGCCATACGGTAGGGAGCGATAGACACCAGAGCTGTACCTAGAAGAAGCTCAATCCTAAACTCAACCTCTCGATTCGGAGGTAAACCCGGTAACTCCTCATAGAAAATATCCTAAAAATCCCTTACAGTTCTGATATCCTCAATAAAAGAGCCCCTAGAATCAGAAACAATGACGTAAGCCAAGTAAACCTCACACCCTTTTCGGACCAATTTCTCATCCACAAGAGCAGAGATTACATTAGACAAATAATCTCGACGCTCGTCGATCACAACCACTACCTTCTCATCCCCAGTCCTCAGAACGACCCTCTGAATCGCACAGTCCAAACTAACTCGATGCTTAACCAGCCAATCCATGCCCAGAAATAAGTCAAACTCTCCAAGTGGAAGCTCCATCAGATCTGCCAGAAAATAATCCCTTGCACCTCTAACGGACATCCCTACAGAGCTTACTAATCCGAACAGATTGCCCTAACGGGCTTAGTAAAGTGATTTCACTAGAAATGCTCTCAACGGTAACCCTCAAGTTTTTAGATACATTACTAGCTACATAAGAATGTGTAGAACCTATGTCTATAAGAGCAGTATAAGGCACATTAGAAATTAAGAATATACCAGTGATAACGTCTGAATTATCTTTGTCCTCTTGGTGTCGGGTAGCATAGACAAGTATAAGCTACATCACCTTTGTCTGATTAGCACTTCTGCCCGGTGCTCTCTGTCCACGGCCCAAACCATTACCACCTTTAGCCACTCAACGGCCCCTAGGTGGCTGCTGAACTGCCATCTGAGGCTACACAAAACTCGTAGCTTGTATCTGATCTGTCCACTGTGGACAGTCTCTAATACGGTGCTCTAAAGATCCATAGCTCAAATAAGACTCCAATCCTCCTCCAACACTCGTCTGGATGGTGCCTACCACAATCACCGCATGGTTGTAACCTAGTTTGAGCAATATGAGCCGTCACTCTAACTGGCCCATCAGATCTGGCCTTGTTCCTAGGCCTCGGAACAGAACTAGATAGCTCTAAATCTCTCTTGTTCTTACCCCACTCTCAGTCCCTATTCTGACGCTCCACACACTTAACATCTTCGGCGATCTTCACTTTCACAATCAGTGCCATGAACACTCACTCCTTCTGTAGAGCAATCAGTACCCTCAGATTATTCCTTAATCTATCCTCAAATCGGACACACCTCTCATACTCAGATGCCACCATGTCTCGAGCATAGCAGCTCAATCTCAGAAGCTCGACCTCATACTCAACCACTGATCTATCCCATTATGTGAGATTCATGAACTCACACCTACGAGCATCCACATAGCTCGCTCCCACATACTTACGCTGAAATATGGTCTTAAAGAAATCTCAAGTCAAACGATCAAGCTGAGTACCCTCATCAACCATTAACCATCACTGATACGCCTCGTTGCGAAGTAGGGAGACTGCACCCTTAAATTTCTTCTCGAGAGTGCAGTCTAAGTCATTCATAATCCTCTCTGTGGCCTCCAACAAGTACTCAGCCACACTAGGGGCGACTCTAGTGACACCCCTAAACAGCTCAGCACCATTTGATCAAAGTCTTTCAGTTGCCGACCCACGGCCTCCAGATCTAGAATGGTATTCAATGACCCTCTCCAATATCTTCAGTATAACCTGGGACTGAGCGTCGTCCCCAGCTAAGCGGCTTTGAAACCCAGTCTCAGTAGCAAGTGAAACTGGTGTCTTACTCGAATCCAAATGTAGCATACTACCCAAGGAGGAGAAATACTCAGCCCGAGCCCCCCTACGGCCCCTTCTACAGCCACGAGTACTACGTTCACGAGTTTCATGAGTGCTCATAGTGTAATTCAAATTTTATCTACATTACAAAGTTTTATGCATCAGTTCCAGTTATTTATTAACAAATATTTTATGCATAAATTATCAAAAGTTCAGTATTGTTTTCAGAGGTTTCAGTTTCTATCTATTCAGTTCAATTTCAGAAAGTACTAACTACAGTGTTTCAAAACTGCTCTAACTAAGTTTCAGAAGTACTTACAAGATCGACGCCAAAAACTCGGTGTACCACATACTCTTTCAAATTATTCAAGAAATTTGAAAACCAATTCTATTAAAACAAAATTTTAGAACCCAAAATCCACAGCTGAGTTTACAACCTAGCTCTAATATCACTAAATGTAACATCTCAAACCTGGCCTAGACATTATGCCCAAATCCAGAGATGTCATAAAGAATGGGTTTTGAAACAAGTTGATTTCATTAACTAATTACTAATAAAACTCACATTCCGTCCGTTTCGTATTTTTTGGAAACCTATTTTTGGCGTAAAATCTGTTTCCGTAAAATATTTTATCAAGTGTGCAACATATCGAGCATATCAAACCAAATCAAGTTAAAAACCAAAACAATCCAAAGAGTCCTAAAAATTATAAACTCTCAGAATTATATCCCAAATTATTAAAATAAACCATAAATTAATAAATCTAAACAGTTTTACGGAAGAGTGGTCACCGAAGAGTCCCTGCTGCACCGATCCACCTAAGACAGTGATGGTAGTGATTCGAGGTGATGGTGGTGGTAGCTTTGGGATCGTACTTGCCTGGAAACTAAAACTCGTTCCAGTTTCTGCAACTGTGAGTCACTGAGTCTGTGATGACATTTTCCATCAGTTGAACACTCGAACATAATGCTACCCAACTCATCCTTTGATGGTAAGAGATCGCTCATCAACTTCCCAATGAAATAAACCTTGACGTTTTCATGTTCAACATTAATTTAACTCAAGACGAGAGAAAAATAATTCTTGTTTCATTCAGTAGCCTATTATTGCCGCAATTGGCTGTTTCCCATTAAATTGTGGCCGTGATCCACTACTATTGGTGTGACTCTACTTCACACCGCTATTTTCAGCAGTAGCAGTTTCGGACGGCACCGCTACCATTATATAGCGACCACTATTCCACTACCCGACCACTATCTAAATCCCTGGTTTTTATGTAAATCTTATGTTATTTTGCATGAGACAAAATGGTGCGTTAGCTTTAAATTATACGAGGCATTTTGTGCCTCCTCCCTTCGTACTGTTAGCTGACAGCTGTTGTAACAGACTAGGGTTCCTATTTTTATACACTGTAATGACAAAGGGAAGGCATGCAGAATTTTGGTTGTTTCTTCAATCGTCTCTTTATACTCTCATTTTCTCTCTCTCTTTTTCTGTCTTATCTGTCACGTCTATAACAGGATACATGACAGCTTTAGAATTTTTACTTAATGGTCCCAATGCATGATTAACTATTATTATAAGATTACACGAGTATCGATATTTGAAATAATTTTATCGATACTTTTTCAATTGTACAGATATTTTCTTATGTTTTGATTTTAGACGACAAACAGAATGCAAGTTTGGTATCAATTTTCCAGGTGGTATCGATACCACTTTAAGAAAATATCGATACCCATGTTCTAGTATCGATACATATGTGATTATCTTGGAAATTTTGTTAAGTGAGCCTAATACATGTTCAATTATTACTATAAGTTTATTTGAAGTATGTTTGGCATGTTCAAAATTTATAAGATCACTGATAAAGAGGATGATTTCTTAATAATGTGACAAGTTACTATGAGTATGACATGAGATGGTGGTGTGGCATCCTAATATTCGAGTTTGGTGACCAAACTAGGTATAGAGTGTTACATTCGGTGGTTCAGAGTTTTAGGTTCATTAACTCTCGAGCCTAGATGATTGTCATGTGTTTGGAGTTTCGAAGCTCGTGAGTCTAAATCTCATTGTTTTCTTGAAATTGTTGATATAACTCTGATTGAATTGTTAGGAATTGTTTGAAATAATGTGATTGAATTACATGTAAGGTAGGAATGTGAACACATTGCCTTAATCCTAAAGTTTTCTTGCAGGAACGAGACTTGGATCATCTCCCCGCCACTCACACCTTCAGTTTTGTTTATGTATGTTAGATTAGATTTGATCATTGAGATCGCGGGTATTTTTGTTTTGTGATCAATTCTTTTATTCTCGTTGGTAGATTTAGGTTCTATGCATTCACAAATATGGAGCGATGTAGCTATTAAGTAGAGAATCTTGATAGAGATTATGAATTAGAAAAAAATGATTACGAGTTGTTTAGATGAAAGTGTCGTAGTGAGTAGAAGAAACTATTAGCAAAATTACTGTAGAATAAGTTAGTGGTAGTGAATAGGATCATTAAGAAAAGCAATAGAAAGTTAGAGAGAATAGGAATCAGAGTGTGCAGCGAAAGTGTGATATTAGTTTAAAAGTGGAAATAACATATTTTGTGATTAAACAATTGACGTGTTAGCAGGGAAATTTCGAGGACAAAATTCTTTTTAGAGGGAGAGATTTGTAATACCCCAAAATAGGACCTAAGAGTTCTAAGGTATTTTAGGGATTTTAGCCTTAGAGTGTTCAGAATTTTACAACATGGTTTATCGGTCATGTTTTTTACCATGGTTTTTTGAAAATTAAATCAATTTCTGAAAATGAATTTTAAATACCTTTAATTTTGAAAATAGGATAGATTTGTAAAAGAGTCAAAACTTAAAGTTTTTAAGAGGGAATTAGACCAGATTTTTAAATTCAACATAAAAACCTCCATTTATAGTTTCATATTCACGATAGTTTTCTCTCCAAAGCTTGTGCATGCCGTCCCTTGTTTCCTATTACTCTTCCAATTGATTTTTTATTTCTAAACTATAATCTTTTGATTTCCATCAACATTCAAACCTTAAACCTTCATTAAATACCAAGAAAAATACCCAAAATCACCATTGATTTCTCCATTGTCACGTCTATAACATATACTACACATCAGGGGGAAAATCGAAACCTAAGCAAACATTCAAAAGCTCGATCTCTCCTTGTTCTTTTCTCAATCCTTATCATGGTGACTCATACTAAAGGTACTATAAGCATGCCTTGTAAAAACAGACGTTAAAACAAAAAGAAAACCAGCTAGAATATTATTCCATAACATATCCTGACATTTCTTATTTTATCTTATTCAGATCGTTAGTTGATTTGGTAAGTTCCCGAATGGTCTGAACTTTCTGAATGCCACAGTTGGTTGTAATCTTCTCTGGCATTTATGATTGACTATAATGTGAAGGTCAGAATCGTTGGTCATATTTTCCAATCATAATCGAAAGACAAGAATGAGATTTTGGAAAGGAAACTCATTAGATCTTAGTGTCATCAAATATAATACAGTCAATTGATGAACAGTGGAACTTTTCAAGAAGCCTTCTCACTTTTATCTTGAGGGATTAGTAAAAAAAAGGCAGTTATGCAAGACCATCTATTATTCCACCAACAAAGCTAGCATTCTTTCTTTTTCTTTTTCTTCCCTGGTGTTGTTTGCACTATATTTTGAAGTTCATGTTTATGATATGACTTAATGATATAGACTTGTGGTTGAATTATAACTGTTCTTGTACATCTTTAAGGGATTTTGAAATGCCAAGATTAACTCTTAGCTAGTTTGCTGTATGCTCATGAACTGTTCTGGAAGTTGCACTTTTTCTTTTGACCTGTATACTGCATGATAGAAGAACCATTTAATTAGTACTTAGAAATTTCAGATATAATTTCCTAATTTTTGGTCCCAGGTTCACAATTCAGTGGATAAATCAAAAGCCAAACCTGCTGTCAGAACAAGTGACATGAATATAACTATAAAGAGTGGACAGCAAAAATATTCTTTGACTCATCATGGTAATCAGTCTCCCCACAGTGATCATGTCAAGTCTGACATGCCAAAGACATCTGGGAAGCTTTTGGTTCTCAAACCAGGATGGGAAAATGGGGTCTCATCTCCTACTCATAAAGATGCTGCTAGTCCAACAACAAATATGAACAGCAGAGGTACAACTAGCCAACATGCTGTTGCTTCTGTTACATCTGCTTCCTCTATAAACTCGAAGAACCAAAAGATATCTGCTGGGGAACGCAAGGCATCTACCTTGAATCCAGTAGCTGGGTTTACTGTGGAAAAGAAACCTTCCTTGGCTCAAACCCAGAGCCAGAATGATTTTTTTAATCTCCTGAAAAAGAAGACCTCTATGAACAGTGTTTCTGGTCTCGCAGATTCAGATCCTCATAATTCATCTTCCACCACAGAGAAATCTGAAGTTTCAAAGGAAGTAGTGACTGCTTCTGCACCTGCTTGTGCTAATGAGAATCATACTGCAGCAACTAGCAATGGTGGCACCCGTCCTGATGCTAAAAGATTTTCTGATGATGGTGAAAATTATATGACTTCCACTTCTATGGTTTATCCAGATGAAGAAGAGGCTGCATTTCTTCGTTCTTTTGGCTGGGAAGAAAACTCTGGTGAGGATGAAGGCCTTACTGAAGAGGAAATCAATGCATTTTATCAGGAGGTAAATACATCTTTTTTTCCTTTTTGCTGTACTTTCCCTTTATTTATTCAATGAATTTTGTTTGAAGTCAACTTGTTCCCAAGTTTTAGTGTCTCTCTAATGAACCTTTAAGTTTACTGAAAATGATGTGGAGTTGATCAATTGATCTTGCTTGGCTGGTAAGCATAATGGGATTTTTCTTAATAACCATTGGAGAATTGTGAAGATTTGATATATTGATAATGCCTCTGATTCCATGGCTAATAATCATCTTTGTCATTGTTTAAAAGCGATGCATTTTGTACAACAGATGCAAATTAAGAGCTCTTTATGAGACAATTTTTGTATGGTATTTGTAAAATTCATCTATTCATTTGGTTTTGCAGTAAATGAAGTTGAGGCCGTCTCTGAAACTGTGCAGCACATGCTGCCAAAGCTGGCTCACACTTTCGCAACTAATTTGGATGGAGCTTCTGAACCAAGCTCATCTGACCCCGTATCTGAAGCCCGACTTCCTCTGTCCCTACATAGTAAATCCAAAGAAGTTCCAATTTTGATGGCAGATCTTTAGGTTCATTTTCCCTCCTATCACATAGTAAATCCTTTTGATGTCTTCTATTTGACAGAAAGCTGAGGAGTTGGGCATGGAAGGGAGTTTGCAAATAGTGCAATAACTCCTGCCCACTTATAACACAGAGAGAGAATTCTTCGGGTTTCTAAAGGATCTGCAGTGGGGAAGAATAGATGCTGGAAAGTTCCATCTTTTGGGATACATATTATTTTGTCCTTTTTGCTTCCTTTCCTTTCCCTAGGGTTCAATTTTACAAGAAATAGATTATTGTTGATGTCTTTGGTCAATTTACACAGGAAATAAGAAAAAAGTTAAATATTTATTTTAGTTCATGTTACACGTTTGTTTATTTTTCATGGTTATCCATCCTTTCATATTCCTTTTAGCAAATTTTTTATATGAAGGCAAGTAGTTTCATGTGAATAAATGGAGGAAGTATTAGTGGGGAGTTCGTTTAAAAGTAGGGTCTACGGCTGATTTTATGCGCAAAGATATGATTATCATTTAAGAGCTTTGGGAACATTAATTCAAGGGTCAAAATATTGGTTAAATTCTGTGATAACGAATTTGATCTCTTTATTTTAATTTACTCATAATTGTTATTTGTTAATTTCATTCGATTAAATTTTACTATTTTTAAAATCTAATTAGATAAATATATTATTATATGTAATGTCGAATCAGTTTGTCATATATATTTTTAAAATTTCGGTTAAAGGATTAGTAACAATCTTTTATGCCAAAATTTTAAGTTTTGAAAAGTAAAACTCCAATCATAAAATATGAGTTACATCTACAATTACGAGACAAGTGAATTTATTACTTGAATTGGGATTAAAGTTTTAAATTTTAAAAAATATATAAATTAAAATTGACCAATTTAAAAAATACAAAGACTAAAATCAAATTATAATACAAAGATCAAACACACAACTTTTGTCAATATAGAGAATAAGAGCAGAATTTAACCTAAAATATATTCATACTCTTTGTATATTTTTTTTTTCAAAAAATTTAATCCCTCTACTCTTTGGATTTAAAAATATAATTCTAATTATTAATGCAATTAAAACTTTTTGTCAAATTCAAGTTCATTACAACATTTAAAATCTATATTTTGTCCAAATTGTAAAATGTACATATTTGTATCTCTTTGGATTGAGCTCTTTTTTTTGTTTTCTCTTTAAAAAGATACAATTAGATGTATATCAGGATAGTGAAAATCCAAAATGTTGCTCTTTAACAGGTTTGATCCGAGAATCTCGTCCACCATTAAAGTACACTAATGATCTTACAAAATTCCTTGCAATACCTATCTAACTCAGATGCTGCTTTCACTGGTCCATTATCTTTTAACCAATCTATTATCATCATTTACATATAAATCTACTACTCAATTCATTATTCATTAACTACAGATAATATAAGATGGAACCGATATACAAATCTAACATAATTTATTAACATATGAAAATATATACAAATATGTAATGTTTTAAACATGATGACCATAGCTAAAATTATACGAATCCAATATTAAGACACGAGTTTTCGGATCAAATTTAACATTAGGCAGCAAATTGAGTCTCCTAAGTCCTAGAAATTAAGGTGTGAATACATCAAATGAAGTAGACCCGAATTCAGCATTTTACTTTGTTATGCTAAGAGTATAATAGAAAAATAATATAATTTTTACTTCTTTTCCATAGTTCTGTCTTAACAACGAGTGAAAGCAAAATTACATTTCTATTCAACTTTTCCATATTTTATACCAAGCATACCAATAAAATTTTATCTTTCAAACTACCAAACCAAATAAAGCCTAAAAGTGGCAAATCAAATCAGGAAAGAGGTTGGTATGGCCAATCCAAAACAAAAGAAAAAGGTTTTGTTAAAAGGGGGCATGGATGATTCGACCCTATATAGAACTGGTAATAAAGAAAACAACAAATGGGCTTCAAGCGCTCGTTTCGTGGTTGAAAAATCATAAATTTCAAAAGAGCAGGATGAATCTTAGTTTTCACACTCAAGACACTTACTATAGGGTACAAGATTTAAGAAGGTGAAAAATCCTTTCTAATTGCACCATTGATTAATTAAAATGACAGATGATACCTGCACATACTATTGAAGACTCGCTTGTGATTCCAAGCTACACTGTCTGTTATTCCGAGTGAGAAGTCCAATATATAAGTCCACTGCAGTTGACGATTCAGATTAACAAAATTATTAGAGTTGGTGATAAAATGTTTCATACACAAATAATGAAATTGAAGAACATCTTAAATACGCCATTCGGTGTATGATTCTCACACAGGCACATAACCACAAGATAGATATTCATCTTTAATTTGAAAAAATTATACAAACTAGCCTAACAGAACATTGATGATGGTCATAATTCTAAATCTGGAATAGCGTTTACCTAATTAATACGAACACACACTGTAAGACACCTGCAGTACCAGTCCACAATGAAGGACCAGATGTCACTAGTGAGTCCTGTATCAATAGGCCCACTGAAGCAGCCAGTGAAACGAAGGAGACAACATAAGCAAGGAAAAGCCAGAGCTTCAACCTGTTTCGATGAAGGATTAGCATCCATTAGCCAGAACAAGCAACCAAAGGAGCATTGTAACTCTTCTAAAAAAAGGTAGAGATAAACCACACAACAAACAGATACAAGGATGGTCAGCTGATTCAAATTCCAAACACTTAAAGTTTCCCGCTTAAACAATCTTAAATATCACCAATTGTCGAAATTATCTCCAAGTTGTATCAGATACAACGCACAAGCAAGAAAACAAGACAAAAGGAAATCAAAAGTAGACACCATTACTAATTCCCTACAGCTTTAATACATACAAAGTCAAAACCTTTTCCCAAATTCCAAACTCCAATGCCTGATTATGAAATTGTCATGCAGCTGGAGCACTGCACGGATCAGCTTAGTTACACAAGGGTGAGCTACACACACGATGCTTACTCCATGTTGATAAGCGCATACCATACCATGCTCAGATGATATTATCAATATTTGCAAATTTCTTTACATTACAATGAAATTTTTGAAGTGATTAAGCAAGATGGTTGTTAAGCTTTCATGTAACCTACATGAAATAAGAGGAAGCTTCAAATGGCTTAAGAGCATTTCTTGTGTCTCATAATCAAATTCAACAGTGACTCGTACGGCGTAAACTAGCTCAGGTAAAGGAATAGCTTGAGTGGTTGAAGGATAAGTTAGAAAAATAGATTAAAAGAAAAAAAAATTCAAAAAGCTCAGTCCCAAAACTGCAATGGAACACAGCAGAAATTAATAGTTTAAGCCGTAAGTCATACAACACTAGCACATTTACTTTTCGGGCTTCATCAAGTGCCAAGGTTATACAATCAGGGATAAGTCTTAGTCATTCCTTTTCCACCATAGCCCAAAGTTTTTACTCAAGCAACCATAAACGGACATGACAACTTATGTGTTAGCACCAGTTATGCTCCTGTGGAAGAAAAACTAAAATGAAAGACCAATATGTTCAACAATTTTGTCTTAACTCTGACATATATCAAGGCATGTTTCAGGAAAACAACAACACTACTCAAATCCTATATCATCTCTGTAAGCAAATTGATGTGGTTTAGGGTGAAAAAACAGCAGCAAATAGGTAGAAGTTGGAACTCTAGAAAACTCAGGGTTATGGAAAACCTCTAGGTTCCTTTATTAATTTCAGAGGTAATAATCAGGAAGTTATGACTGTAAATATTTTACAGCTTATGTATACTAGACTTTCTCGCAAAAAAGTTTTATTCTAGCTCTATATTTAGCCTTAAAGATACTAAATTGTAGAAAAACATTTCATTCATGTTATTTTTATTCTCTGTTTTCTTATATTTCAATCTTGCTAACAGTATAATAATAAAAAAGAATCCAACACTTCTAATTACAAGGAAAAAAACTTGTAATTCAGCACTGCCATATGATAATTTTTGAGTTGCAGAAGAATTTCTGTTTGTAAACTGCATGTTCGTTTACAAGACACGTGATTTGCAAATGAATCATTGCCTCAAGATTGACTTTAGTGATAACACACATGCAGAAAAGGTGGGTAATAAATAGGTTATATAAATCCTCTAATTTTTCTTAGGTTTCAAGAACTCAGTTCCTCAATGCCATATAGGCAGCTAAAAGAATTTCCAAGTTCGCAGTATTATCATGCACTGCTTCAGCCACCGTTGAATGAGTGAGCAAGAGGGAGTTCACCATGAGTACACTATAGAAAATGATCGTAATGAATAGTTCCATATTCATTAATTCTACAAGAAGATTAAGATCCTTAAGTTAGAAGGATCACTTGAAAATTATGCATCCATGCTGTCTAAACTTGAACCTAAAACGTAGGCACTTTACATGCAATAACAATAATTTTGAACGGAACTTCTGGACCTATGTCTGTGCAAATAGTCACCATCATACACAATTAAATATCATTTGCATTAATGTTAAATTTGTTGATACCAAAAGGAATAAATTAATTGAGATGCAAGACCGTGACGAAATTCTAGTGCTTATCAAGTTTGGATTTCAAAGTGACCGCTACATCATAAGCCTTGATTCTGTAGACAAGGTAAGAACTTCAAGACAAGAAATATTTTTCAATCAGCTAAAATGTACAGAAACATCCCAAATTCACCTCGAAAATATCACAACTCACAACACCATCACCGAGGAACAAGTAAACCCTAAGTAATTAGGTATCTCTCCAATCATGGGAAAAATGATGACGATTTTAGCAAAAAAACAGTTAAAGTAAGCAAAATCAAAATCCAATAGTGGATGAAACGCAAATTCCATAAAAAAATGAACTGAAAAAACAGTGAGAAATTGAAGAAGATAAGAATCAGCAAACCTCCACTCGCCTTCATCATACGGAGAGTAATCAATATCGTCTTTTCTAACACAATTAAACATCAAAGCCGCGATAGATGCAAATATTCCTTAAATAAAATTCGGCCAAATAATTAACACGAAATAGAAAATATATTAAAAAAAGAAGGAAAGTAATTAGGTGTACCAGGTAAATAGTGGACGAAAGAGATATTAACGGAGCTACAAACGACGGCGTCGACCCAAAACCACCAGCCGGCACCGAATACGGCGCCCGCGACACCGGGACCGAAGATCGCCCACAGCTCGCCTAAATCCATTTGATTTCTTTTT
Organism: Gossypium hirsutum; assembly: GCF_007990345.1. Taxonomy (NCBI): domain Eukaryota; kingdom Viridiplantae; phylum Streptophyta; class Magnoliopsida; order Malvales; family Malvaceae; genus Gossypium; species Gossypium hirsutum. The sequence continues at coordinate 112,494,146 of NC_053424.1, read as the reverse complement.
TCGAAATTAAACCAATTATTGAGAATAAAATAACATTTCCATTTTTCTTCCCTTAACCCTCCCTTTTCAAGCGCAGCCTATTCTCAACTGTTATTTTCCCCGCTCTCTCTCTCTCTCTCTCTCTCTCTCTGCCTCTTCCTTCGCTCCTTCCTCCGAATGCGTACATTAGTGTACATTAGAGATTTTCACAACAATATTGCACCTTTTTCTTTTCAATTATTTATACATCTGCTCTGTTTCTATAAGCTAAATCTCCACGTCAATAAACCGAAAACGATTAAAATTAAAATATATTAAATTATTTATTTTTATAAATTTTATAAATAATACAATAAATAATTTTGAGAAAATTAGAAGAATATACTGATTCTGAAAAATATTAGGGATATAAGCCGAAATTTTAACTATCTAAAGAAATAGATTGATTTTGTATATGTGGCATTTGTTACATACAAAATAATTTTGGGTACATCAATTAATTTTTTACATATAAAAATATAATTTTTAAAATATTTTATATTTAAAAAAATAATAATATTTAAAATAATTATTTGATTTTATAATAATAGAAATTATCATATTCACCATGTTGGTGGAGAAAATAAATATTCACTATAAAAGTTATATATAAAGAAAAATATATAAAAAAATTAGTTAATATTTTTCAAAAAAATAAAATATTTGTAACATAATACATATAATATATATTCTCATTATATAACTCCATATTTATTATTTTGTTTACATCAATAAAATAATTATTAATTAAAAATATTTTCAACATAATGAAAGATAGATATATTTTTATTGTACAATTCCATATTTATTATTTTATTTATATAAATAAAAGAATTATTAATTAAATATATAAATTAACAAAAATAAATGTGTTTGAGATAAGAGTTGAACTTGAGACTTAAAGGAATAAAATAGTAACACTTGACCATCTAACTAAAAAAACTAACATTTTAAGAGAAAAATATTTTTGTTAAGAAATGTTTTTTAAAAGGGCTTTCCTTAAAACGCGTTTTTATCATATTTACAAAAAATTGGTCTATTTTTCTAAATATTTAAAATTTCGATCTATATTCCTAAATTTTTTTCTGACATATATTCTTATATATTTTATAATTAAGAAAATTAAAATTAATAAGTGATAGCATTAGACCAAACGTACAACAAAGAAGGTAATTTAAAAATAATTAATATCGACTCATTATTTGGGATATATATTTTTAGAAAATAAATCAAATTTGATAAGTTATTTTTTTATTTTTTTACTTCATCTGGCACCTATCAAATTTGAGGGCATAGCATGCAAAAACTGATCGTACTTGTTGTTTAGATTGATGCCACTAGCTGCAATTACCACCTCCTTCTGGATTGGAAGTTTGATTATTAAAGTGACATTTTTACGGCTAATGGTTGCTTCCTTGTATGGCAAATGGGACGTAAACATTTCTGACTTTTATCTTTTCACCGAGGCGCCAATTAAATGTTGAATGATTTTCAACGTATGTGTAACATATAAGCTTAACATCTTTCAAATAGTTTTTTATACAATGATCGGATTCTAAGAAATATAAATTATGTTAGAATTTGAATAACTCAATATATCGATTGTTTTAAAATCATAGAACAATAATATTAAATTTTGAAAATTATTAAAAATATTTTCATAAATATTAAAAAATAAAAAATAATTAAGTTGGAATTTTTACGTAATTTGCAATGTGTTTACCCATTTTTTCCTTGAAAAATAAGTACAAAATTAACAAATTTTTTAGAGTAGGAGAGTTTGAGAAAATTGAAGAGTTTAGAAATAGTGAGTTTTTATGGGTGGAAGTCCAACCATAAAATGGCAAAGATAATAATAATCGGTGCTTGTCTGCTACCCTAGCATGATATTGTCTGCCGCCACTGGCATGAATTTTTAGGTTTTCTTGTTCTGTCTAGTATCTATTTCTTTTTTGTTTATTAGTTTTTTTGCAATCAGCGTCTCCAGTTCTTTTCCTTCTACGATTTAAGAAGATTTGGTCTTGTCTTCTGGCCTTTAAACCTGCAATTATGGAAGCCGAATTAGCCCAATTGACAATCAATGAAGAAGAGGAAGAAATCTTGCAGATTGAGGCAGATCTGAATACGAATAGAGAAGTGGGGGAGTTTCAACTAGTAGGTTGTTTCCTAACAGCCAGTATAATTCACTTCCCAGCCATGAAAAGTACTATGGCAAACCTGTGGCATCCTGTTCGTGGGGTTCAAATTCGAGATCTAGGAGATAAAAGGTACTTTTTTTCAATTTTTTCACATTATGGATATGGAAAGGGTTTTGAAGGGTTCACCATGGACTTTTAATATTTACTGGTGCTTTACAAATTAAAAATGGGGAAGGACCCATTAAGAGTACCATTAATTTTCACTCCTTTCTGAGTACAAATCCACGATGTTCCAATTGGGATGTTTTCTGAAAAGGTAACAATACAATTGAGGAATTTTGTAGGGGTTTTTTAGAATATGATGGATCAAATTTGGGGAAAGAAAATCGAAATTACATGAGAGAAATAGTGCAGATTGACATTAGGCGCCCTTTGAAAAGGAAGAAGAAGGTCATGTGCTGTTGAAGATGTTCATATGTCAAATTTAAGTATGAACGATTATCACTTTTCTGTTTCTTTTGTAGACGTCTGGGGCATAGCGACTCTTTTTGTGAGGCAAAAATGACGTTAGGGGTTGAAATCGCTGAAACAGCCTGGGACTTATCATTAAGGGCACAATCACGAAGAGTTGCATCAATGAATAGCATATGGCTATGAGAAGAAGGTAAAGGAAAAAGGGAAGGTAGCTGGTAGGATAATCGGATTCTAGGAAGTAGATCATGGGATGGGGCAAACAAAGAAAGAAGTGGGACATTTATTGATCCGATTTTGGGTTTTAACATTAAAAGGGGAATGTCAGCTCTTGAGCAAAGGAGGGAGAAACCTTGGCTGGATCAGTTGCAAACTGCCATGGATCATGACTTGAAAAATGGTATTTTAATAGGGGAAGAGGGGAAAAAGCGTAATCAATGGGAGATGGAAGGTCTGACAGGAAAGGAGGAAAGTGACAATGACACGGCAAAGAATAGAAGAATGGTTGAGTTTAACCTTGTATCATCGGCGGCTTCCACAAGGCAAGTCGACCGGGCGCAATGAAAATCATAAGCTGGAATGTTCGTGGGTTGGGGAGCCCACGAATGATTCGGAGACTTCGACATTTTTTGAAGTCTCATAATCCTAAAATTGTCTTCTTTACGGAGACAAAACTTTGTAAAAGACAGATGGAACGAGTACGTAGAAGTTGTGGCTTTGTTAATGGTATTGAAGTCGATTCAGATTGTACGAGGGGTGGGTTGTGTTTAGCTTGGAAGATTGATGCTAATATTACACTCCAAAATTTTTCTAGAAGACATATTAATGTGTTAATTGGAGACAATGAATCAGGAACCAATTGGAGATTTACAAGATTTTACGGATCCCCATACGCACAAGACAGGAACGATTCCTAGGCTGTTCTGAAAAGTTTGACTTCTAATATAGATATCCCTTGGTTGGTTTGCGGAGACTTTAATGAAATTATGTACAATTTCGAGAAAAAAGAAGGGCTGCCTAGAGATGAAAGAATGATGGAACAATTTCGAAGAACTTTGGAGGAATGTTAACTGAATGGCGTGGGATTTTTAGGACATTGGTTCACTTGGGAGAGAGGTAATTTACCGGAGACAAATATTCAAGAACGATTGGATAGAGGTGTTGCTAATGTAGTATGGATCACTTTGTTTCCGGAGGTGAAAGTTCAACACATGGTACACTTTTTTTCAGACCATTGCCATCTTCTAATTGATATAAGAAAGAATAAAAATCAATTGAGGAATTGTACGTTTAAATTTGAAGCATGGTGGGTTCTGGAGGATTCTTTCATTCGTAAAGTTTAGGTTTTGTAGGAGAAGTCTGCAGGTGGTCTTTTGCAGAAGCTAGAGTTTTTAAAAATAGAGTTAAAATAGTGGGCTGGGCAAATTCAAGTAGGTAGGAAAAAGGAAAAAAAAGGTCCTCATGGAAAAATTAGCCGAGCTGACTGAAGCTGATAGAGATGATAACAATTTAGCTGATTTGATTGACACGAAAATCTACTTAAATTTAGAGATCGAGAAAGATGAGCACTATTGGAAGCAGAGGGCCCGATTGAATTGGCTAAAATTTAGGGATAAAAATATAGCATTTTTTCACAGTCAAGCCACACAACATCGAAAGACAAATTTTATTCATAGGCTGCGAAATGAAAATGGGAGAGAATTGGAGGCCTTACAGAAAATTGAAGAGGCTGCACGATCTTATTTTCTAATTTGTTTTCAGCAGGGGATAGGGGGAACTATGACCATTTGATGACTAGGATTGATCGGTGTATTAATAAGGATGACAATTGAAAGCTTACAACAACATACACAAAAGAGGAGATTCAAGAAGCAGTGTTTGCCATGGGACCCACAAAGGCACCAGGAGAAGATGGATTCCAAGGTCTCTTTTATCAGAAATGCTGGCATATTGTTGGAGAGAATGTCACCTCCTTTTGTTTACAACTCCTTAATGAGGACACGGACGTGAGCTCTTTTAATTCTACTAATATAGTGCTTATTCCAAAAGTTTTCAACCTTTCAAATATGACACAATTTAAGCCAATTAGTCTATGTAATGTACTTTAAAAATTCTGGTGAAGGTAATTGCAAATCGGATTTGAGGGGTTGTTGAGAAATGTATTGATGGTGCGCAAAGTGCCTTTGTGCCAGGACGCTTAATTTCAGATAATATCTTATTGGCCTACTAAATATTGCATATGCTAAAACACAATAGATTGGGGAAAAAGGGCTTTATGGCAGTTAAACTCGACATGAGTAAAGCATATGATAAGGTTGAATGGAATTTTATAAAGGAGATAATGCTACGAATAGGATTTGACCAAATATGGGTAGATGATCTTATGAAATGTGTAACTACGATTTCTTATTCAGTGGCCATTAATGGGAATATTGGAGAAAATTTTCTGCCAACCAGAGGCCTTCGACAGGGTGATTCCCTAAGTCCGTTCCTTTTTCTTCTATGTGGAGAGGGTCTTTCGAACTTACTAAGACTTGCTACAAATGAAGGGTTTTTCAAAGGTGTTAAGGTTAGTAGAAGTGGTCCACCAATTTCCCACATTCTATTTGTTAATGATTGTATTTTATTCGGAGAGGCTACAACCAGGGGAGCAAAAATGTTTAAGGACATTTTACGCGAATATAGATCGTGTTCGAGTCAATGCGTGAATTTTGAAAAATCAACGGTATTTTTTAGTAGGAATACTACGGAGGAAAATAGAAGATTAGTTGTTAACTTAATAGGGATCCGAAGCTCGAACAAACCAGAACGATATTTAGGATTACCGAATATAGTGGGTTGGAGGAAAAATGACTCTTTTCAAAATTTGAAGGATCGCCTCAAAAAACGTATTGATAATTGGAGTAATAGGTTTTTATCTCAAGGCGGAAAAGAAATTTTTATAAAATCCATTCTCCAGGCCATACCTACTTATACGATGACCTGTTTTTTATTACCTAAAAAGCTATGTGATAAACTTGAAAGTATCGTTGCGAAGTTCTGATGGCAAAAGGGACATGGAAAAAAGGGCATTCATTGGTGCGTTTGGAAAAATCTTTATTTTTGAAAGAAAATGGTGGATTAGGTTTTCGAAATTTTGGTCAATTCAATATTGCATCATTAGCCAAACAAGGTTGGCGTCTTATTACTTATACGAATTCATTATTGGCCAGAGTTCTAAAAGCAAAATATTATTCGCGATCAAATTTTCTAAATGCAGAGTTGGGAAATTTACCTTCACTTACCTGAAAGAGTATTTAGGCTGCCAAGGGACTTCTCCAAAGAGGGCTGTGCTAGAGAGTGGACAGAGGGGATAACATTTCAATCTGGGATGATAGGTGGATTCAGGGGATCGACAAAGTGGAAGGACATAACAGAACAAAAAATGAGGAGTTACAATCAGTTTCAGATCCCATCGACATTCAAAATAAAAAGTGGAAGACGGAGCTGATCTATGATACCTTTTCAACGGAAAACTGCGAAGAAAATTTTACAGATCCCACTTGCAGAGACGGATCATGAAGATATTCAAGTTTGGAAAGAAGAACCATTCGGGGAATTCTCAGTTCGAAATACCTACAAACTATTACAAGGGGCTAATCTGGATCCTAGTAATTACTTATTACAAACCGAAACTACAAATTTTTACAAAAAATTATGGGGTTTACAACTTCCTTCAAAAATTACTATAACTATTTGGCGAATCTCCTGGGATTTCATCCCCCATCTAACAAATCTCATATATAGAAGGATTATTGCAAGTGACAGATGCCCCCGTTGCCGTGCTGGGGTTGAAGACAGTCCTCATATTTTCAGACAATGTCCTGTAACAATAGAAGCGTGGCAATGTTTACATCTATCTTGGGTCACGGGAAATATGAATCAAACTCTATGGGAGTGGCTCACATCGATTTTCAATAGAGGAACTGAGGACCAATGCCGCATTTTCTGTATTGCTTTATAGCTAATCTGGTTCTCCAGAAATCAACTCATGCACAAGAGGAAAGAGACGACAAGGAGACAACTTGTCCAACGAATATAGGGGTATATGGCAGAAAATGAAAGAGTGAGAGAAAATCAGACCCCTTTAAACACAAGTAAAAATTACAAAGTTCAAGAGGACATATCGAGAATAACGATCCAGTTTGATGCAGCGTTCGACAATCGAAACTTAAAATCAGTGACAGGTTTGGTGGTTTGGGGACTGATGGGCGAACTCCTAGTTTTAAAATCGACCCTTCACAACAACATCCCTTCCCCGTTCGCAGCAGAAGCATTCGCATGCTTGGAAGGTATAAAGCTAGGGATAACAATAGGTATACAATCGGTTATAATAATGGGGGATTCCAGAACCGTAATTAAAAAATTTCAGATGTCTTCAACAGATAAATTAGGGATTGGAGCGATCATAAAAGACATTCAGAACAAGAATTCATACTTTCAAGAAATTATCTTTAAGCACATCCATAGATCAGGGAACTGGCAAGCATACAGATTCTCAAAGCACACTCTACAAAGCAGAGAGATCTCTTACCTGGTGGGAGAGGAGGTGAATCGGCACCCTTTAGTCTCGGAGGGAAGATGAGCACGAAGGCCAGACTGAAGGAGAGGATGAAGAATCTGATTTCAAAAAAAAGGGATAGTAAATAAAAACTTTATCCTTGGTATTGCTATCGTCAAAACGGATACGGGCTTGGAAATGACAACTCAATTAATGGTAGTGGAGGCCAGCCGTTTGAGATGACTGAGTAGACAACTAGTTTCCTATTTTTATTCAGACGCATTTATTGTTTATTGTTTCTTTTAAGTTATGTTCATTTTTACAGCTTTTTAGGAGGGCTTTATTAATCCATAAAATAATGGGGCCATATTTGAATTAGGTTTGATGTAATAGGCCTGGGCTCAAGGGTCTTTGTTGGGTCTTTATGTCTTTTTTCTAGTCTTTTCTAATAATATACTCAGTCAATTGATTTCAAAAAAGAAAAAGAAAAGTCCAACCATAAAATGTGAATTTTATTGTAATTAAATAAATACATAATTTAATCTTTTAATCCTGTACTCAATTTTCGCGTGGATATTGAGGTACTCTGTATATACTTTACAATACTATCTATATACTTTACAATACTATCTCTTGACACGCATAGTAGGGATATATGGTGATTTGACATTATCCTGACTCATTCTTTCTATTATAAAGGACTTGACCAAATTAATCACTCTTTTATTAAATGGATCCTTGATACTTTATACCCGACTCAGTTGGTGGATCTGGATATAAAATGTCACATTCCGTTGCTGAAGCAACCTGCTTTTCTATCTCACTTTATCAAAATAAAAGTATAGTGGTAAAATTATTTCATTAAAAATTTCAACAACATCTCAACTTATTTTACATAAAAAAAAACCTTACAAAAAATTTCAGATTTCACAATATATTCATATTCAAATCATCTCCCAAATCAATTCTCAACACTTTGATATTTCAAAACATACACAAATTAAGCAATCACACTAAAACCATTTAATTAACTAATAACATTATAATTATTGCAACCAAAAGTTAAATCTTTCATTAAATCTTTCATGTCACATATACATAACTATAGCCAAATGACTATACTAAAAAAAGCTAAGTACATGCCAACTTGAAACAAAACAAAATATGAACTTTGTGGAGTCTAAGATTTGTCAGTTGGATGCTGACGACTCTGAGTACAAGATCTTAAAATAGACCTAACCTGCATATGAAAACAAGATCATTTGGTAAGTGATAATTCCAATAGTATTTCTATAACTCACTCAATATAACATGAAATTTAGATGACTGGACTTAGATGATTTGTTTCCTTCTAATACATTAATATACACATGTATCTCAAATAAACAAAATGTGATATTTCAACTAACCAAACTATTTAAATGAACTTATTATCACTTTTGCTAACATTGTATGCAACATTATTCAATTTTGTCTCATTTTGTCATATCGCATTGCATTACCAATTTAAATTAAACCATCGTTCATATTCAACATTTATATTCATTAATACATAGCTCAAACCCAAACTAATTTACAAATCTTACTAACACCGTAATTCTACACCCAGTGCCTCATTGGTACCACTCAAACCAAAAAAATTGCGCTCGATGCTCATCAATTTATTCGAAGCACTAATTATGCCTAGCACTCGTCAAAACGTTTGATGGTTAATGTGTCCAACACTCATCGACTCAGCCAAAGTAATACTTGTGAAAAGCCACAGTTGGGAACATACAAAAAAAAAAGAGTCTGGTGCTCATCGACTTATAGTCGAAGTGATTTCTTTTCAGGTGGGAGACTACGCAGTGAAAATGCGTCATGTAGGGTGTATTTTCCTTTCTCTCTCCAAAAACAATGTAGATCGATAAATTTTTAGGATTTCAACATAATTTCTCAATTAAGTTTTTTTTTTCAACATATATACATAAATTAACCAATAATAATTCACAGCCCACTTATCGTTCACTAAGCTTTATTTCAACAAAATCTAATTGTTATTTTAAGCCTTCGAATTAATTACAACTCAAATCCCTTTAAATATTCTCTTATTAAAATCTAAAGCAAATGAACTTTACAATTTAGTCATTGGATTAGATTAAATATTCCAATTAACTAAGTTACTTATCCTTAATTCGATTCATTTTTAACATAACTCCACAAATATTTTTATTTGTTATTTAGAACTCAGTTCACTAAAATGAGGCCCTGAAACTATAATTTTCAACATCGTTGTATCGGGTTACTACAGATCAATTTAGTCCATATACTATTAAAAAGAATAAAACAAAGCCATGTTTGAATAGAGTTAAACATTTACTATTTTAAAGTTTTTCATGATTTTGTAAATGAAATAATTTGTTTGGAATTGAATTGCAATACATTTTTTATACAATAAATGTTAACTCTATAATAATTTGGACTTAGTTGATTCACTTTAATAATATAAGGATTAAATTGATCTATTTAATAATAAAAAGATTAATTTGATTTAATCCCTATAATAAAGTGACCTTCTAAACACTTTAACCAATCATAAATAGTATTAAAATTACAATATAAATGTAAAAAAAAATCATAATATAACTTCCTTTGAATATAGTTTGATTATATATTCAAACATTTTATAAGAGTAAATTTTAATAATTTAACTCAAATTAATTAATTAAAATAAATTTAGAGGAGAATTGATATATGATTCATTTGATATGAGACTCAAACTTAACACTCAATATTTTAATATCAACGATACAATCAAAGTTTAAATGATGAATCTTTAATATTATATGAAAATATTTATATTTCTTTGTATATACCAATTTTGTTTAGTCTATTTGTACAAAAAATTATAATTCTTTAATGTTTATATTAATATTTTATTAATAAAAATTTAGATTATAATACCCCGGAAAATTTTATAGTAAGATATTATCTTTGATATAGTAAAATAAGGAAATAAAGTGACAAAAAGGAAAATTTTGAGTTATGACAACATTGAGAAGTAGATTATGATATCTTGATTCAATAAAGGACTAAATTATAAAAGCGAGAAAAGTTTTGTGGCTCAATAGTAAATACTCAAAATTTGAAGGATTAAAATGTAAATATGAAAAAGTTGAAAGACTAATAGTGCAAATATTTTAAGGGTGGAATAATCTAGAAACCAAAGGAAATTGATGAATTAGGACCAAATTGAAAAGGTGAAGAATCACGAGGGACTAAATTACAATTTTACCAAATTTAAATGATGACTCAAGGATGGAATTTTAAAAGATCATAAAGGGCAAAATGGTCAATTGGAAAGAGAGAGAATTCTAGAAGGCAATAATTATGCTAGAGATATTTTGATATTTTATAATTATTTAATTAGATAAATATTATTTTATTAATATTTTAATAAGATATTTTATTATTATTTTATTAGGAAGGAAAGATGAAGAATTTTCAATACCAATGTGAGGAGAAGAAGAAGAAAATAAGTTTTCATTTCTTTACAATTTGGTCTTTTTACCAACAATTCATCATTTTCAACCAAAAATCAAAAGAATTTCCATAGCTACCAAGAGAGAAAGATGACAAGGAGACTATGAGGAGCTAGAATATCAAGTTAGATTCAAGAAATAGAAGCTGGAGGAGAGAGAAAATCAAGTTAAGGATTGAAATCAATGAGACAAGGTAAGAACATCAAGATTTCAATATATTTTTAAGTTTGATATTATTGAAAAAGCATGGGATTGATGTTAATATAAAGTTCCCTTACATATGGTCCTATGTTCTTGATATGTTAGTGAAGAGAAAATGAGAGAAAGTGATGAGAAATAGTGTAGAGAAAGAAATAAGGGTGTTGTAAACGTGGTAAATAAACATCTTGCACTAAAACAGTTATGGACAGCAGCAGTAGGCTAACTTTGAAAAATCACCATAAATTGTGGAAATATAATTTGAGGATGAAAAAAATGTAATTAAATCTTATTGAGTCTAGTTTCTTATAGAAGAAACGATGTAAGCAATGGAATTATGAAGTATGAGAAATAATAAATTTTGTGAGACAATGTCAGAGTGACTTTGGGTTCCCCTAATCTAACTTTGGAAAATCATCAAAAATTGGAGAAAAATAATTAATGGCTTAAATTTATATGTTTAAAATCCTTAATTAGTCTATTTTCAAGAGAAATAAATGGTAACATCATTTGAATCCTGTACGAGGAGATAATTAATTTTTAGTGAAGAAGGGTCAGAACTATCAGACAGCATAACATGGGTGAATTTAAAGAATAAATTGTACTTATTGGCTAAATAAAAAATTCTGAAAATTTTATGGTAAGAAGATACTTAAGTCTAGTTTCATGGAAAATTAGTGGATCTTAATTTTGTGTTCTGTAACTCAAGATATAAATAATTTAGTGACTATGACGCAAATGGACAGTTTTGAATATACATATAAGTAAATAGTGAAATTTTTATTAAATAATATGTAAATCCTAATAATGCCTCGAAACCCTATTTCGGTAACGGATACGAGTTAAAGGTGTTACATAAATAGTTCAAGATGGATTTTAGTAATACAATTTTGGTTTATATGCAAATTAGCCCTTAAATTATATCCTAATTTTCAAATTAGTATTTGAAGTATTTTTTTCATTAAAAATGATACTTAAACTATTAAATTTGTCTCGCTTTATCTTCTATATATATTTTCAAGGTCAAGAGCAACCAATTATAATATTTGTTGAGAATTGTCCACTAAGAATTTACACAACAATTAAAGCTTATGCAATGATAACATTAATATATATATATATTTATATATATAAAGAATTTAAAGACAATAAAAGTAATCGATTAAAAAATTTAAGTATAACTAATTAGTTATAAATTAAAAATAATCTAAATGACTATGGAAAAAACATTTAAAGTTAAATTGATTCATTAAAATTGTAAAATATAACCATTAAAAATTAGAACATAACTAACAAACACCACCCTATAGATATAAGCAGTAAAAATATTGTTTTTTAATTATCCTATTGATAATATATGTATGCAACATTTTACATAAATAGATCAAAATACAATTCCAAGAAACACAATATTGATAACATGAGATTCTATATCCTAACTCAGTTTCTTATTAAAATTTATACCAATCTAAGAAATATCAACGTACAGTCTTTCATCCATGCACGTACTTGCAGTAGAAGATAATGAAAATCATAGTTAACATTATTTATGAAAAATTACAAAAACTAAAAGGCAAAATTAAAATAAAGAAGTTAACAAATACCAAACATATAAACTAAACGGTTCTAATGGTTCAACTTTGGGCATACTGAGCCATTGCCCTTCAACCATGTTGATTCCCCCCTCACTCACTCAGCCTTCCTCTCTCAAAACTTTGAATTAAAGCGTCAAATGCTACCATTTCAAGACAAGCTCTTCTTCGTAATTCAAGTAAAGATGCTTATATATGTATAAAGAAATATTGCAACATCTATCAAAATTAGTAACGTAAAATTTTAAAAAATACAACAATAGAAAAAAATTAAAAGATAAATTAAAGTATTTATCAAGCATTTAAAAAATGTAACTATTGAAAAGTAATAAAGAGAATATTGAAAGTTTTATTAATTAATTAAAAATGTAATAGTAGAATAGTCAAAAAATTAAAAAACTGAATCAATGATAAAAAAAAATTATAACAATAAATGTTAAAATTTTATTTAAGAAATTAATTAATTTTATTGGAATGTAAAAAAGATTCATGTCAGTACTTACAAAAAATTAAAATAGAAAATTACATGTTTGTTATGAGATAATTAATATATAATGATATTATTCTAAAATTTATATACTGATATTATATAAAAATAATTTCATTTTGATTAGTTATTTTTATATTTCTATTGAAAAATTATTATATATTTAAATTTGCATATCTATTTCACCTCTACTTATTCCATAAAATTTCTTTGGAAGTGGTTTTATATAATAAGAAAAATATTTTTTTTAAATGAAAGGTCTATGATACTATATAAAAATAACAGCATTTTGATATTATATAAAAACAATTATAATTCTAATAAAAAATTATTATATAAAATTGAAAGATCCATTTTGACCCTTACATTTAAGTTTACATACCTATTTTACCTTTATTTTTTTGATAAAGTTCATTACGAGGTCGTTTTATATAACATATAAAAATTATTAATTTTTAAAGAAAAATGAAAAGTCCTGTTTGATATTATATAAAAATAATTGCATTTTGATTAACCATTTAATAATAATTTAAAATACTATTATGTTTATTGTCTCATGTATGATTTAGGTTTGAGTCGCGGTAATCGTATTTGTTGTTCAGACTTAATTCTGTTGTAATTTCACTAAAATATTATTATATTTAAATTTCCATAATACCCATATTCGTAACAAAATAGTGTTGATAATTTACCCATTTTCCCCATTAATTTCTAATGATTGCGAATTACTACAACATCCCTATTTACTCCTAATGGCTAGACCTAATTATGGGTCGAGTTAAGTCGGTGTCGAATTTGAGATCTGCCTTTTAGGCTTGACTATGCTCGACTCAGAAATGGACATAAAATTTTACTCAAGTCTAACTCATAATAAAAAATGTTAAACCCAAGCTCGATTGTAATAAATTTTTGTATATAAAAATAAAATTAAAAAATATAATGCATTAAATACACTAAAAATATTAAAATAAATATTTACTAATAAATTGAAAATATAAAACAAAGTATAGGCATGAGATTCAAGCCGGGCTAGACCTGAGCTAAAAAAATTGCTCGAGGCTTGATCTGTTTAATTTTTTTATCCAAACTAATATTTTTATCCAAATTTTTTTATTTTTTAAGCAGACCATACATGTAACACGACTTATAATCAGGTTTATTAATAGCTCCTAATGAGCTGGTTTTATGGTTATTTATTTATTTATAGATAATGCGATTTTATTTATTTCATAAATAGGTTAGAGTTATTTATCATATTATTGATAAAGATATACTAAGAAGTTACATCTTATCCGGTTAAACAAATATAAGAATGCCACGTGGTGAAACTAGGCAACTGCACGAGTATACATGTTAGGTGTCATTACATGTTATCAAAACCCCACTTAAAAACAAAATTAAAAGTAAATAACCTCCTAAAACGAACCGTCCTTTCTGCCTGCAAAAAACGCGAATCTTTCTCTCTCTTATTTTTTTCCCTCCCCCTCCCCCCCTTTCTCACTCGCTATCTTTCTCTCTCTTCGAAATTCCCAAAAAGAAAAAAAAAAGTTCGAAACAAAACAAAAACAACGCAACACTTAAAATCGGATCCGAAACAAGACCCTAACCCTAGACGCGAGTTTATCCTCTTTGTTTCCCTTTTCTATGGCTATTCCCCCTTCTTTTATTTCTCCTTCGGAATGACTGATAGTGGAACTTGATTTTTAGGGTTAGGGTTTTGTGTTTTCCAAGGGCTGGAGATAGGATTAGGGTTAGGGTTAGACCTAGGGTTCGATTTTTTTTATGGAATACCAAGGGGTTGGTGGTACTGATGCTTTTGGTTGTCGTTGGTGATGACCGGAGCCCTATGCCACCGGCAGAAGAAGATGATGGGTAGGGGTGCGGACGGAGGTTGCGGCACCGAGGAGAGGCTTTGCCGCCCGATTTCTGGGGTCTCCAGTCGGAGTCCGGTGATCCAATCTGAGACTTCCGAGAAGCAATATGATGTTGGTGTCGATTTCTTTTCTCAGGCACGGAAAGCCCTTTGCCAACGTTCCCCTTTTGATGTCCCTGAAGGTGGTTCTGTGTCGGGGTTGAGTGTGCCAACGCTGCCCAGTGGACTGGCTAGTTTGTTGAAGCAGACTGATAGTAGGAAGAAGCATAAGAAGTCGCATTCGGGAGCAGATAAGAAGTCTTCCAGGCAGGGGGAAAAGGCTCGAGAAGCCAGCATTTGGGCTGAAACGGAAGTGTTTTTTCGGGACCTAGCATTGCCGGATATTGATGCTTTGTTTGAGATTATACCATCCAGGTTTTTAGCTGCTAGGAAGAAGTGTTTTATGATTCCTTATGTTGGAAATGAGCTAACAGGGAATTCAAATTTGTATGCTGAAGTGGATGAGAAGGCGAGTGTGAGTAGTGGAGAGAATTTTAATGGTGTGAATGCAAATGGTAATGTTGGTAAAGAAGGGAAGGAGGTCGTCAGGGTTGAGGATGGGCACTTAATGGAAATTGATAGCGTTGCAACGCAAGCTCAGTTTTCACCAAAGGAAACAGGACACTTTTTTCCAGATTCAACTAGTAGTTTAGAGTGGCTTTTAGGTTCTAGGAGTAGGATATTGTTATCTTCAGAGCGGCCTTCAAAGAAGCGGATGCTTGTTGGAGAAGATGCTGGGCTGGAGAAAATATTAGTTGCTCGTCCATGTGACGGGGATTCATCTTTATGTCACTTTTGTTGCACTGGTGATACTGGAAAAGGATCAAACAGGTTAATTGTTTGTAGTTCTTGCAAGGTCGCTGTTCATCAGAAGTGCTATGGTGTGCAAAAAGATGTAGATAGTTCTTGGCTCTGTTCTTGGTGTGAGCTGACAAATGATGGCGATGGTACAGTGAAATCTTGTGTACTTTGTCCGAAGCAGGGTGGTGCATTAAAGCCTGTCCAAAAGAATGATGAAAATGGTTCATCTGTGGAGTTTGCTCACTTGTTTTGTTCATACTGGATGCCTGAGGTTTATATAGAAGACTTGAAGAAGATGGAACCAATTATTAATGCGGGAGGAATAAATGACACCAGAAAGAAATTAGTCTGTAATGTATGCAAGGTGAAGAATGGTGCGTGTGTTCGGTGCAGTCATGGTATGTTCGTTGCTCTGTCTTTTTTTCCGTGGCATTCTGCTTCTATTTTTTTCGTGCAAGGTGTGCATTCTTTTATGCAAATCTTTGGCTGCTTTTTATTTCCATTAGTCTAGAGATTTGCAACTGGAAAATGTGTTCTTTGAAAGTGTTTCTTATCAAGAGTAATGGCTACAATTATTTTGTTGTTTATAAGTAGTAACTTCAAAAATTCAAATAAAATAAGGGGATATTTTGTCCATGGTGTCACTCAGTTTATGCATCTTGTTAGTAGAGAAATTTATTTTTCCTTTTGTTTTCTGTTCACATATAACAGGACTGGGAACTACCTTTTACAAAAGTTTCCACATTTCTTTTGTATTTTTTTAGCTGAAATGGTAGTATTATTAACATGGTAAGTTGGATTGTTCATATTAAGGAGCCTATCTAAAACTTTTTGCCTTTCTTTGCCAAGTTTGAATGATTATTTGCTGCCTCTTGTGTTATAAGAAGGATGGATATCTCTTCTCTATGTACTGGTGGCTTTCAGTCCATTTCATATTTTGGTGCAGCAATCTATTCAAACTGTCTTAGAATAGTTTTCTTTTTTAATTTTATCTTAATATGTGCATGAGGAATATCTAGTAGAGAGAAGATATACTCACTACAACTACTTGCATTTTTTAAGGTATCATTATGGGCAGTAGGGGGGAAATAAAGTAAGGTATTTGAGAAAATACTGGGAGTGAGGCCAGATGTTTAAATATCAGAATGTAATATGCTGTCTACAAACAAGTAAAATGGCTCTTGTGGTAGGTGTTATTTGTTCAAAATTGTGGTAATAATCTGTCAGCTTTCAGCTTATGTTTATTGGCTCCTTTAGGCTTATGATTGGTTTAGGTCCATATGGTGCGGAAGTTGGCAAAGTTCAATTAGGAATGGTTGTTTCTAGAATCCTTCTTATCTGTAGAAAGGTTTTCCATTCTCTTCTCTTTTTGCTAGGGAGGTAACATATGTGCAACTTATTTGGTGTGCCGTTGCAGGGTTTATTCCCATAAAATGTGAATTGATCTGTATTGTGACCATAAATTACCTGGTAAGGGAACTTGTAAAAGTAGAATGCTTGATGGAAACTATTCAGCATTCACCAACTTGAGTATCAACCTCCATTATCATTTTTGTGTCACTTCTGCTCTCTTATAAAAGTTATTTGATCTGGGAATTTTCTGAGTATATGAAGGAGGAGGCAAGGTAGTTTGAGAGTTGAGATTCCTCCTTGGTCAACAAACCTTTATAGAAAGTTCTCTTCTGATAATATTGCTATGGAGATAAACAGGTTTGGTCAAGAATCAAGAGCATATTTTTCTATCAGAGGCTACTGATTTGTTCAGAAAAGGTGTTTTGAAACTTGAATTTGTGCCTTCAAAATATTTAATGAAGAAACTGGAGAGGACAGTTTAAATGCTTTCTATGCTGACGACTTTTTGGGTTTTTCTTTTGATACAAGTGTGAGATATCACTTAGGAAGGCTGTTATGCAGAAGCAATTAAGAGAACCTAGGTGACTCTCCTTCTCTTGGGATAATGACTTTCTTGGATCTTGTGTAGACATTGGATGAAGTTAAGGGTGGTTGCAGCTGATCAGTGAAAGGAAGTTCTCATGAAAATATTATCGATGTGTGTGTGTGTGTGTTTCATACTTGTTTCAACACAGTTTATGGCACTGGTTTTCTTAGCATAATCTATCTTCCCAACATTTTGGATTAGAAATAGGCAATATAGATAAAATTACTTGTTCTTGTCTTCTGTTGAAAATCTTTTGGTCTCTTTACTTGGAATGAGAATGATATCATCATATCCATCCCCAATGCTGATATTAAGGAAGAAAAATGTCTGCTTGGGTGTCTTGAAGATCCAATAATTGGTTACCTTTTTTTGGTTAGCAAAGCTGTTGTCAGGAATTTGAGGAAAAGGACTTGAGTAGGTCAGTAGTATTGATTAGTACCCTCATTTTGGTTGGAGTCCAATCATGATAATTTTTGCTGTTGGAACCTGAAAATGATTATTTTATTTAAAGTTTTGAAGGGACTCCAATGAGTCCATGGATTTATTTGCCTTGTCACAGCGCTGCTATTTGTTGCTGGATAATGTTCTGAAGTCAAACTTCACCAATGCTTTCCAAGTTGCAATAGGTTTTTACCTATCATGTTTTGTGTAATGGGTTGGTAGTTAATTACATGGTGTATTTGCCTCTTCTGTCCAAATATAATTTTCTTTAATTTTTTATGTTAATACCGTCTGTAGTCCATAGCATATTCAATAATTTATCAAAGAGCGTAACTTTTGTTAAAGACAAACTATCTCAACATAAATGATCACAAAAGTTTTCCCTTGCACACTTCGGTTTCCTTGCTGCTAAATTTGAGCAAGTTTTTAACTTGATTCGTGTGTTGCTTCAATGCTGAGCTATCTGTTATCTTGACATGAGTTTATAATGCTTTTGGTTGTGATGGATGTTGGTCGTTTTTGCAGGAACTTGCAGAACCTCATTCCATCCTATATGTGCAAGAGAAGCCAGGCATAGAATGGAAGTTTGGGGAAGATTTGGGTGTGATAATGCAAGTGTCATTTTTTCCCTGAATATGGATTTTTTTGTTATTATTTATTTGTAACTATTTTGTTCTTATTTTGAGGTTTTCTTGTCATCAATACTCTTTATTCTTTCTACAGATTGAGTTACGGGCATTTTGCTCTAAACATTCAGAAATCCATGATAACAGCAGTTCCCCACAACATGGAGAACTTTGTGCTTCTGGCACAGACTCTTCTATCACCAACCAACTTTCGCTGCAATCTATGGACAATTCTCACAATTCAAAAATTAGCCAAAGTAACGGAGATAAAATTTTAGTGGGCATAGGTCTAGATGATAAATCTGGTGATGGTGAGTTGCAGGAGATAGACGTGTCTGGTACCAGATCAAATGCCCAAGTTGCATCAGAATGTGGTGAGGCACAGCATCTGGTTGATGTGGGGTTGTTGGAGAGGACAAATGATGATGAACATAGCCCATTTAGCTCTCTTAATTTTGCAATGATTTTGAAGAAGGTATTTGATCCAGTCATCCTTGGGTTGATAGTTCTATCAATGTTTTTAAGTTTCCAGATTGTTCTGTCTTACAATCTACACATGATGCAGCTAATTGACCGAGGGAAAGTCAATGTAAAAGATATAGCATCGGAGATTGGAATCTCAGCTGATTCTTTGAGTGCTTCATTAAATGTAATACCTGCAATTGTGGTTACTTTATTTGCCCTTGTTTTCTGAAAGCAGTTTAAGTTTGCAGCTTTCACCTCCATTTAATTTTCTTTGATGTTATTTTTGGTCTTCCTTTCTTCAGAATGATAGCTTGGCACCTGACCTGCAATGCGAAATAGTGAAATGGCTTAGTAATCATGCATATATGGGCACTTCCCTGAAAAATTTAAAAGTTAATATTAAGTCTTTGATTTCATCGAAGGATGAGACTGATGAGACTGGAACGGGTATTTCTGACGATATAATGGCCTCCAAGTCTGACATAGCAGATCTTGTAGCTGTCAAGCCTATGCCTCCTTGGAGAAGAACCAAGAATAATGTGAGGATTTTGAGGGATAACAAAATATTATGCTCCTCTGATGAAACTACTGATGATATTGGGGTAGTGATGGATGAAGTTAGGGTTGATCTGCTTGCTAAGGAAGAAACAAATGATTTAAGTAAAATATCCATTCTTGATGCCACTGGAAGGGTAATATACCAAATCGTAATGTTCATTTCGGAGGTTCTTTGGCAAGCTAACTTTTGGTTAATCGATTATTCTATTGAATTTTATCTTCGAGCTTGTATATACATGTTCTGTTTACTTCTTTGCTAATAATGGTTGGATATATAAGCTCCTCGTATTTCTCTGTGGTTAGTATTTTCACCATTTCCCTAATCTGATATACTGTTCCTTGCTTATTAGTAGCCTTTGCTAATCTGATATAAATGTCCTATGTTGCTGGAGCTTTTCTGGTTAATTAGAATTTTTAATCATCAACATTGATTTTTTTTGAACCAAAACTTCTTTTTGTGCATGTTGCTTTATATTTTATACTGCCATCTGCTGCCAATATCGTTTGTATATTATAACTGTGTATCTCCTTTCTTTTGATGCGATTGGAGGTTCTGGAGTAGGTTTAGATGCATTAGGGATTCTCTGTTCTAAGTTTCAGCTGTCTGGTTTCTTGTCTTGGGATTTCGTGTCATAAAAGCCTTCTTTTTTCTAATGCTTTGATTTTGAATTTGTTTAGTTTTTAGATATTGCTTTCCTGAATCAATTACCAAATATGTTCCAGTTGTGTTCCTTAGTATGTGATTGAACATTGTAGTTGCAGTTCATATAATGTCTCTATAAAGTTGTTTTTAAGCCGCTTTCACCAATACTCATTTGAGTCAAGTGCATAAATTTTTTTGTTCACCAATGCTCATCTGAGAATAAGTTGTGCAGTATGTTGATCTACCATGCGCCCTTTAAGTTGTAACAATTTGAAAGTGTTTCTTTTGTGATGTATGTAAAACCATTATTTTAATCTTACTAATATTAACACTGATTAATGAACTAAAAAGGATATATTTTGGTAGAGATTTTCATCTTCATCTTCGTCTTCATCAAAGTTGATGTTTAGATTTTTGTAGTCAGCTGTTTTGCCTTATTTTAAGGTTTGGTCGTGTAAGTATACCATGTGCAATGAAGGAAATGTCTTTTAATGAACTAAGAAGTGCAAAACATGAACTTGTAATGTATAATATAGTGTTTTAGTTTTTCTTCCTCTTATTTTACTATTAAAAACAAAAATATACTTTTTAAACATTAATATTTATATAATTTTTTAGTTAATACATATTTTCGTAATTAATACATATTTTTTTTTCCTGTTTTCACTCTGATTTAATTTTTGAGTGATCTGTGGATAACTTTCAATGCCTTGACTCTTACATATTTAAAGAAGAAACTGCTTTGGAAAGAGTACTTTATGTATTGTGTTATAGGTTCGGTTAATTTTATGCCTATACATTATCCGTTAACTCTTCTTCCATTTCTTAAGTGATGTTTCCTCATCTGTGTAGAATTCAGTCAACCCTGATGTTTCCCAGCACTCTCCAGAGAGGCATTTTCACACATCTGAAGGTACTCTTTGTTGAATTTTTTGCTTTATGTAATGCCTTGTTTGTTGGTCAAGCTATATTCTTGTTAAGTAAATATTCCTTGGTTGTTTCTGGACACTGTTATTTTTGTTAACATTTTTTCCAATAATATATATGCTTGACTTTGCGCTTTCTTATTCTCTCTGTTTTCATTTCACTACATGCCTAGACCTTACATATAAAAACTAAATGGTAGTTTATTATAAACTGTATTCTGGTTGGTTGTGTATAGAAGGTTCTAATATGCGTATATATGAAAGTAACCATGTCTGAATGTCATCATTCTTAAATAAACTCTATTTCTTGAAGAAGGTTCAATTTTTATATTTCTGCATTTCCAGTTAAAACAGGAAACAGAGGCTGAACACTTCTTATTAATTTAGCTTAGTGAACACTTTTGCTGTTAATCTTGCCTTGTTGTTTGTGAAAGTTCTGTTGCAAAAGAATTTCCCTCAGAGAATGAAGTATCAGAAGAGACAGAAATATTTATCAGTGTCATAGAAATTTGTTATACTGGAAATATTTGCCGGGAAAAGGTTTAAAATCATTGCCCCCACCCCCTTCTTTTCTTTTGGCTGAAATGCATGAGTTTCAATTGAGATATTTTCGTTGAAATTATGGCACTAAAGTTTTTCCTTTTTCTTTCAGAATTTTTCTTGAAGCAACTAGCTTTTAGTTTACTTTATGAAACATCTATGCCTTTTTTATGTTTTATCTTGTCCAATGCTAATCAGATGAGTTCTATTTTCTAGATTTATGCTTATTTGTTCATAAAAGCTAGTTCTTCATTGTACATTTTTGAGAGTTGTCTCAAGTCCCGATTGTTTTTGTTCGCTGGATTAAATATGTTAAATTTGGTTCTTGGATTTTATTATGGGTGCCATGCTGTCTTGTTCAAGAGGTATTGATTCCCACCCATATTCCTTTTTTCATGATATGTTTAAGCAGATTGCGACACGGTTGGCTTCTCATGCCAAGAATAATGTTAATAGCAATTGTTAGTATTGCAAGCAGTTCATGTGTCTTGTAGAATCAAGTGACATGCCAAGGCTGGTCAATCCATGAGCTATTTTTTTAAAAAAAAAATTGAGAGCAAATCCTTTAGCTAATTTAATGACAAGTGTTAGTGGTAGTATCCTATGATGGGGCCAAGTGTTGGACACGGCTCTGCATCTAGATGGGTATTATAAACTTTTTCAATTTTTGCATATATTTCGGACATCATTCTCTCATATCCATATATGGATATATGTTAGATATAGGTATCAGATTTGGTAAAATGAAGAATTTAGGTAACATGGGTAGAATCTGTGAATTTCTTTTGCAGTGTTAACTGTCAGTTGAAAGTTTCTGTTTGCATCTGTTTGGATGGCTAAATCACGAAGTTACGTGATAAGATTGCATTGTACAGTATTCATGAAAATATTTTACATTGCATTAAAATTTTTTTGGAAGTTAGATTTGACCTAGGGTGACCAAAATAGTCCTATGTTTTCTAGGAACTTGGGGCAGTTCAAATCAGGTCATATAGTCAAGCTGTCTTTTTTCTACTGTATGAATTATCAAGATGCTGGCGTCTCTTTATCATCAACAATGTCGCATCTGTGATTTGTTGTCTTTCTTTTCCATGTTTTCTTTGATTAGCTCAATCAATTTAATTATTCTTTATGATTCTGATGTGAATTGTATCCATAATTGTACAATTGGACAGGAAATTCAACTGATCTCTTAAATGACAGCCTTCATGGAAAGAGTCAATCAGAGAGGGCAATGACTCCTGAGAAGAAAACAGATCAAGGAAATTCTATTTGCTCGATTGTTAATCCAATTATCGCCAATCTCATGTAAATTTGTGAAAAGACTTCTCTCTATTTGTTAAACCAGCACCCTATAGCTCTTTTTCCCCTTATAAGTGTTTGTTATAATTTGAAGGAGATTTTCTATCTATTTTGATGAGATAATCTCTGATACTGGACAATTTTGTATTGCAGAAGAACTGAAGAATTTTCTAACTTCTACATTCACCCGTATACACAGAAGCAATTGCTGCAGATGCCCAATGGGTTGCTTTGCAAGAATAGAGTGGGTGAGTGTGAAGGCAGAAAGGACACATTAAATGAGTTCTATGGCAAGTTTCATCTCACTATTTAGATTGCAGTTTCTTCTTTCTTTCTGCTTGTCTTTTTGAGTAGGTCTAATAAGTTCCACTTTACAGGTACAAAGGAGGGAGATCTCTCTCGTCTGGTGGCATCTTCTAATGCTAGTGTTTGCTGCAGTCACGAAAGTGAACATTCAATGTGCAATGAAAAGAGTTGTCTAGTTGATGATTTAGAGCTGTCAGTTAAGGCTAGGAAATTGAGAGCTCTCCAATTTTCTCCAGAGGATGAAGTGGAAGGGGAAATTATATTTTATCAGCATAGGTTACTGGGCAATGCAGTTTCAAGAAACCATGTTACCGGTATTCATCTTTTCTGCTTTAGGGTTCTTTCTGTTTACGTGTCTTGTCATAACCTATATCCTGCATTTTGTGTGTTTCTGCTTACAGATAATTTAGTTTCTAGGGTTGCTAAAAGTCTACCACAGGAGGTTGAAGCATCAAGGATAAAGATATGGGATACTATGCTTGTTAATCGATATCTTTATGAGCTAAGAGAAGCAAAGAAGCAGGGCCGTAAAGAGAGAAGACATAAGGAGGCACAGGCAGTGTTGGCTGCTGCAACTGCTGCTGTAGCTGCTTCCTCCAGGATTTCATCGAGAAAAGATGGCTTGGAAGATTCTAGTCATCAAGAGGTTATTCTTATGGATCCTCTTTTGCATTTATTTTTCTCTGCTCCTAGATATGGATAAAATTTCACTCTATTCTCTTGCAGAATGTATTGAAGCTGAATGCTTCTGTTGGAAGGGCCGGCATTAACTCTCAGACAAGAGCAAAAGATGCACTTTCTAGGAATGCTGTCTCAAGGACTTCATCTGAAAAGTACTCAGATATTGTTCAATCAGTTACAGATTTTTCTAAAGGACATCCTAGGTCGTGCGATATCTGCAGGAGATCTGAGACAGTACTGAATCCTATTTTAGTCTGTTCTGGCTGCAAGGTTTTCTAGCCTAAAACCATTAGTTTTACTTTAATGGGAAATTTTAACTTTTATCTGTTTGGAATTTTGATTTAGTCCTGTTCACAGGTTGCAGTTCACTTGGATTGCTATCGCAACGTTAAAGAATCTACAGGTCCTTGGCGCTGTGAATTATGTGAAGAACTGTTCTCATCTAGATCCTCCGGAGCTCCATCTCTAAATGTTTGGGAGAAGCCTTATCCTGCTGCAGAATGTGGCTTATGTGGTGGTACTACTGGTGCTTTTAGGAAATCTTTAGATGGCCAGTGGGTACATGCTTTCTGTGCTGAGGTGATTTTTTCTTTCTTGTGGGGGTTTTTAATGTTTCATCTCTTGCCAATGAAATGAAATGACGTGGCTTTTTGTATTTTGTAGTGGGTTCTTGAATCAACATTCAGAAGGGGACAAGTTAATCCTGTTGAGGGAATGGTATGTATGCATGTTAAGGCATTAGATAATCACTACTTGGAGAAAGTTCTATAGATCTTATTTGAATTTATATTGAATGGAATATCAGCATTTGGCTTCAAGGGGGGTTGACGTTTGTTGTATATGTGGTTGCAAGCGTGGTGCGTGCATTAAGGTGAGATATATATTAAAATTACTTTTTTTACTCAAATTGTTAACTAGAAATTGTTGCAATTAATGTACCTTGTATCTAAGCAGCTGCAGTTTTATTCTTTGCAGTGTGGTTATGGTCACTGTCAGATCACTTTCCATCCCTCCTGTGCTAGAAGTGCTGGCTTCTGTATGAATGTGAAGCTTGGTGGTGGCAAATTGCATCACAAAGCTTATTGTGAACAACACAGTGTGGAGCAGAGAGCAAAGGTTTGAAAATTTTGATTTCTTCTAAAAATACCGGAATTTTTTGTTGCATGTTATTTTTCCTGTATTGTTTATATGTTCAATAACATATGTAGGTTGAAACTCATAAACATGGAATTGAGGAGTTGAAAAACATGAAGCAAATTCGGGTAAGGGCTTTCTTGCCATCTTTTGGGTTTGCTTGGATATGTGCTATGTAATAATTTTGGTGTTATAATGTATACTAGCGTATGAATTGTGCGGTTGTTGAGTTGTCCTTGGATTCTCCTCTACAGGTTGAACTGGAAAGATTACGCCTTCTTTGTGAAAGAATAATCAAACGTGAAAAATTGAAGGTGATTTTTTTTAATGGTTGTTTTTATTCTCTTGTTTTCCAGTGCAATTGCTGCTGTTGGATAGTTTTTCTATTTTATGAATAAATCTTGGAATGTAATTTGTGAATGTTTGCAGCGAGAGTTGGTTCTTTGCTCACATGAAATACTTGCCTGTAAAAGAGATCATGTTACTCGTTCAGTGCTTGTTCATAGTCCCTTTTTCCATCCGGATGTTAGCTCCGAATCTGCAACAACTTCTCTCAAAGGCCATACAGATGATAACAAATCATGCAGTGAAGCAATGCGATCTGATGATGTAACTGTGGACAGTACACTTTCAGTGAAGCACCAAGCAAAGGTTCCTGTGCCTGTGGACAATTATCAAAGAACTGATAACAGCTCCACTTCCCAAAGCCTCTGTGTTCGGAAGCCAAATGAGAGGGTGCCATTTTCTGGGAAGCAAATCCCACACAGATATTCTCTTGCATCTCGTAATGCTTTGGATAATGCAGAATGGAACTCAAAATCCAGGAAGGTAAAATTTGTTACACGTTCTCTTATGCATGCGCATAGATAAAGGAATATGGCTGATGCTTGCCTTGTGATGAATCTCAGCCAATTGAAACATTTGAAAAGGAGCTGGTAATGACATCGGATGAAGCATCAATGAAGAATTCACGGTTACCAAAAGGATATTGTTATGTTCCTGTCGATTGTCTTCCCAAGGAGAAGCACTTCACACGAGATACCACTTCTGATGGACAGTTGGAGCACAATGGTTAGGCTTTGTCAATACACCGGTTGTGGATTGCCTTATGGAAGGGTGACGGCCCATCTGTGCCTAATGTAACTGTTTTCTGTGCGGAACTGGAGGTGTATGTTGATGAAGGCAGTTGAGTGGCAGAAGCAGTGGTGAGATGTTGATTAGGGCCAGTGTGGCCTCAATGCCATATGAGCCGCGTGATGTGACTCGGGATGGGGAAGTTTTGGCATATCATTTGTGGTATATCTCACAAGAGTAACTGTACAGTGGGTGAGAATTTCATTCCATCAAGGTTTGCCTAGAGGCTAGAAAAAATTCAGTCTTGAAGGGTCGTTAGGGATTGTGGGACCAAGGAATGGAGATTTGCTTATTAAAAAGAAAAAGAAAAAAAAAGAGAGAAAGGGTCCTACTGTGCGTGCTCTGAGTCTGATGTATAGTGTAGCTGTTGTACATTTTTTTTTTCTTAACGTTAACCTGCCAAAGAAATGTTGCTCAACCAGTGATTTTGATGCGTACAAAGGCATCATCTCGACTCTCGTTTCGTACTGTCTGCTCAGATATTATAGAAGTTTATCTTCCCCTGGATTGTACGAGATGACGACCACTAATTTCAGATCAAATTAACTCTTCCTCGTTAATTTTTAATTTATTTAAGTATATAGCAAATGAATTATTAAAAGAGATACCAATACCATTGATCATCTGATATCGATTCATTCATTTGCTATGATTTTTTTGGTTTAATTCTATCAAGGAGTTTACGTTACCACTCACTATCTTGATCATTTATATTCTACCATATGCAACTGTGACCTTTAAGTAGAAGGATATCACTATGAGAATTGTTGATTATTACATAATATTACGAGAATGGTGACTCGCCATCTAAACTCTTGATGATATTTTGTCATCAATTAACTGCAAATCAATCTCAATATATTATTGTTGTTTTGACCGATAGTGATACTTGATATTGAAATTAATCCGATACTCTAGATTCGTTTGTGGAAGGCCCGTGGCAAATTCTTTGGAATCTATCACTTCCGCCTAAGGTGATAGATTTTGTGTGGCGTTGTTTGCGCTCCTTTGTTCCTACAAAGTTCCATTTGTTGAGCAAGGGTGTTGTGCTGTCGCCGGAGTGTTCTCATTGTGGGGGCATTGTGGATCTTGATCATATTTTATTTGGGTGCGGTTGCTCTGTAGTTTGGGGCGCTGTGGAGATTGCTTATGGTCAAGATTGTGCGTACCAATTTCTTGTTGAGTTGTTGGGTGCTTCGTCGATGCATTTGAAAGTTCATTGATCTCGTGCTTCTGTGTTGTCTCTGGTTTGATCAGAATTTAAACGTGTGGCAGAAGAAGGATTTGAATTTGCAACAGTTGTTGGCGTTTGCTTATGCTCAGGTGCAGTCGTGGGAGGCAACAAATCGTGTTTTTGCTGCTTCCAGTCAGCTTCGATGCAGCAACAACCTGTTGCTGATGATTTGCAGGGTGTAGGCGAACAACAAGTAGTGACTGGGAATGGTTCGCGTCAGTCGGATTGTCCGGTCCCTCGCTAGCAGCCACCTCCCCCGGGGTTGTTGAAGTGCAACGCCTCGAGTTCGGATCACGGTATGGCTGTTGGTTTTGGGGCGATTATAAGGGACAGTGGGGTCGTATGGTGAGATGCTATTCGGGTTTGAGAGAGCTCCTTATCAGGGATTTAAATAGCGGTCCGTTACCGAAATAGCAGCCGTTATATAGCGGTAACGGCACCGTCCGAAACCGTTACTGCCGAAACCCGCTATACCCGCAATACACAATAAGTAATGTAAAATTCACGACCGCGATACCTGCAATGATCGCAATAGCATCCGTTATGTCCGCAACCGCGATAAACGCAATGCGACCGAAAACACGACCGCGACCGCAATTTAAATCCCTGCTCCTTATGGTCCCTGTTTGGCTGAGGCTTTTGCAAATAGGGGACGTCCTTTTGTGGTTAAAATCTCTCCGGATGGACAACGTAATTGTCGAGTCGGATTGCCAAATGCTGGTGAAGGCTCTTTCCCGCCAGACGATGGATGTTTCAGAATTTGGGATGTTGGCACCAACAATTGCTGAGTGATCAATTTCAACACGAATTGGACACTTGGGGTTGATAATAAGGTTGCTAAATGATAGCATTTTTACTTTGCATATTTTATGTGCTCAAATTAATTTGTTCTTGAATTAATTCTTATTAATTAGTGAATTTTATGTTTAAATTTTGTTAAAAAATTAAATTCGAATGTTTTAATGTAAAAACAAACAGAAAAGGATTCAATGGAGCATGAACAATAAAAGAAAGGCTAAATAAAATATTTGGAGACATTTAATTGCTAATTAGATTTTTGAACTTATAAAAACTAAATTTAAAAAAAAAACAGATATTTTATTTCATGTAATTAGTGGGTAGGTGAGATTAACCTAATTTTAATATATGGTTTGTATATAAATAAGGTGTATTGTCGATTTGAAAACACACCTTGAATATCTGAAAATTGAATAAATAAATCAATTCATTTCTTTCTTTGGTTGCGTGAAATAGTAGCAGGCCTCTATGAACTTTCTTTTACTTTTTAATGTTTAGGGTTAATTATTTCTCAAGTCCTTCCCTAATTTCACCTCCCACCATTTCCATTTAAGTTATTCACATAAACGAACTTTCTTTTACTTTTTAATATTTAGGGTTAATTATTTATCAAGTCCTTCCCTAATTTCATCTCCCACCATTTCTATTTAAGTTATTCACATAAACCAACAAAATTACGATTAATTTCATGCTTCACTAAATCTCTTTTTAGCTTTAGGCTAATATTTTTTCTGGTAAAAAATTATGAGAAACGTATCCGCACTAAAAATCTTTCATAACGATGTTCACCGTATCTTCAGAGTATTGTGATTAACAAATTCATCCCTTAAAGTTAACTCGATTTCAACTTAAAAGCGTGCGTTGAGTTGAAGTCGTTTTGGCGTATAGTTGGAAAGATGAGTCGGTCGTGCTATATTCGAATTCCCGTGAATAAATTGGTGTATCCTGTTGGGGTCATACTAGTGGGATTTTTGTAAAGAGAGATGATGATCGAATTTAAATGTCCTACATGGTTGAGACCGTTAATCTGAGTTAGGTTCTTCAGTCGCAAGGCTATCGGGGTCTTGAACTGCTAACGCGTGTGTCGCTATTAGACAATCAATAAGGGTTGGTTTGCAAGACATACCGAAATCAACTACGAAAGGAAAAATTAGCGGTTAGGACGTTCTTAGCCGTTATAACTAGCTTATTGTTTGGAGGAGAAAACTCATTTTCGAGGATTAATTCAAAAACCAGAATTCGTTGAGTCTAGGACTAAGGCTTTATAATTCTATTTACGAAATTCAAATTCATTTTCTAATTTTGTTTTATTTTCGATTTATATATTTGTTTACTTTTGCTATCTCACTTATTTAATTTCCAGACATTTTCAACTCTCCTAATTTATTTTATTTATTTTTCAGCAAATTCTTTTGAGTCGTAAGCATGATTATTGTCACGACAAAAATTATGTTCCCAAGAAAAGGACGAAAGTTGATTACAATAGCCAATCCCTATAGACTCGACCCTACTTCTCTTTATTACTGTTTAAAACTATTTTATATAGAATTTTTATTTGATGTTTTTGACGCCCATTACTTAATCTTTGGCTCAAGTAGCCTTAATGACTCGAAATTTGTTTCAGATGCAGATTTTTCTATGCTTTTTGTTTTTAAGGATAAAGACTTTTAAAGACCCAGTGTATATGACCAACCTAAGTTGGGTTAGTTTCTTTACCTTTCAAATGTATTTGCATTGAGCACATCTATATATTGTATAAATTTAATGTTTTCAAATTAAATTAATTATATGAATATTCTTATATAATCAATCAATTTAAATTATATGAAAGGTTAAATATAATTTCAATTTTTTTTTGAATTCTAATCATTTCAACCATAAGGTGCGATTTAGTAGGATTTTGCAAGGTTTGCACTAATATTAAAACAACTCTAATATTGCAATCAATAAATGACATTTAGAAATACATCACTATTACTTAAGTTGTAGGAAATCATAATTAGACATAAATTTTTCATGATAATGTTACTATGTAGTCCATCCTTTTGTCTGTAATATCTAAATTGAACAAGTCACAAAATAGTAATATTTGTATAGTCTAATATTTTATTTCTTGAATCTCGAATAGCCTGATATATATAAATGAGTTTTATATTTTATATCGACTCAATTGAGCATAACAATGCATTTTTAATTCAATTCAATTCATTTATATTTTATCTTTGTCACTAACATTGCACCCTATAGTTTGCTGTATATGCAATAACTACCATCATATTTTGGAAGCCATAGAATAGTTGGATTTTAGTGTAAATATTTGTAAATATTTCCATAATTACTTCAATTCTCACTCTCTTTAAGAATTGGAGAATATAATTGGGGTGCTCTAATTACACTTAATGCGATGAGACTCACTAATTACAATGATTACCTGAATATGCTACAGACGTGTAATTATACGCAATTACACCTAACTCTAATTACTAAGTGGCTTTTAAAACTAAATTACATGATATTTGTTATAAAATATTTATACTAAATTACTTAGTATTTATTACACTTGGTCAATGACCAATCAATGATAACAAAGAGTATATGTTTTATGGTAGAGAGAGAATAAACCAATAAATATGAAATGTTAGAGTAATTAGATAAAACTACATACAAGGCTTATTTTTCTTGTTAATTTTATTATTAATCATATTGTCGAATACTTTCTCTAGTTTGTTATTTTAGATACTTTTTTCTCTAGTATTATTGATAATTTTTTATAATAATTATTTTGTTAAGAATTTAAAATAATTTAGTTATGTAATTACAAATATACCATCAAATATGACATAAAAAATCATGACATAGTTGCACTTTATCAACCAAATAAGTCGAGACAAATAAAATTTATCATATGTAATAAATAGAATTAACGGTAAGAATGTAAATAAAGTAAGTCGGTTCAAAAGTAATTATTTTAAAAAAGATTATAATATGTCACATATCTCTATATTTTTCGTAAATTTGAAATTTATTTATTATACTTTTACTTTTAGGAATTTTGTCAATTTTATTTTTAGACTTCAAAATTCAGATCTAAATGTTAATATAGTTAAAATTATTTTGGACTTAAATTTTAAAATCTAAAAAGTAAAAGTACAAGACTACAATTTAAGGAGAGTATAAGGACTTATCACATTTTAACCTTTCCAAAATTCAAAGTTTTTGAGTTTGCCCTAGAGTTTTCACATTTTCTCTGCAATTCGGCGTATAAAGCTGCGTGCTTTTCTTCATTCTCTCCCATCAAATCCTTACATTCTCTTCTCAAACTCCCAATCTTTCTAAAAACCCTCCTTTTCCCATCTAATAAAAGGTATGATTCTTCCGTATCCAATTTTATTTCTATTTTGAATTTGTTTGATTTAATTTGTTATTTTTGTATCGTTTATTTTATTCTCTGATGTCTTTCTCCAATATCTAGGTTTATGTTTTCTGTTGTTGAATCGTTATAGATCTGTTTATATTTTTATATTTTATGAGCTTATATAGGTTCGGATTTGGATTGATGATCTGATTGATGTAGTTTGGTTCTGGCCTGATGGATTGTAGTTCGATTATTCATTATCCTAATGAAGATTTTTCCGTATTTAGATGATTCCACTGCAGATATTATATATATATGTTCTGTTTAGTTTTTTCATTATTTAACGCTGAAAGGATTGTTTAGATTATCTAATGCTGAATTTGCAGTACTTAATAGTTCTTTATTTAATCTATCTCATAACATTACTAAAGGTTTTGGAACTGAGATTTTACTTTTTTCAATTTTATCTGTGTAATTTTGTTTCTTTAGATTCACCCTGAAATTTAATAGTTTTTTTTTTTAACTTTTTGATTGCTATTGCGTGTCTAGATTAGTACTGGAATCTGTAGGCTTTAGGAAATGAATATTTATTAGTTGTGATGTTTTGTTGGCATTTGAAATTTTTGTATATATCTTCATGTATATGTAACATTCTAAATTGTATTCTTATGTGTCATTGTTCCTTTACTGTTAACTTTTTATTTGTGTCGATGCTTGCTATTCGTTGCCAAGTGTTATTTTCCTGGTGTGGATGAGTTTTCTGCCGGTTATCGATATACTACTCTTCAACCTTTGCTTGGATTGACTGGTTTTATTTCAGGAAGTTGGCAGCTTAATCTGCTGTGTCTTCTGCTTGTCAAAGTGGAGATAGATACGATTGAATCTTCTTTTATGTCTGAACGGGCCTCTCTCTTTTTGTCGTCATTTGGATTACTCGGAGAGTACTGTCCCAAGTCTAGAAAAAGAATATAATTTCCTCTTCTGAAATAATCTGCATGCATATTGAGGCTAATAACACACACTGTCTCGGTTGCCATTGTGCAAGGAGGCTGTCTGGTAAAAACTTTTGCATTGCGATCGAAAACACAAGTATTTGATCTGTCCTTTCTGATTAACGCTCACCTACGGTTCTGATCAAGATGGCTTTGCAAAATATTGGTGCTTCAAACAGTGATGATGCCTTTTATAGGTATAAGATGCCCAAGATGATAACTAAGATTGAAGGGAGAGGAAATGGCATCAAGACTAATGTAGTTAATATGGTTGAGATTGCAAAGGCTTTGGCTAGACCTGCTTCTTACACTACAAAGTATTTTGGTTGTGAACTGGGAGCTCAATCCAAGTTTGATGAGAAGACTGGAACTTCACATGTAAATGGGGCCCACGACACTGCCAAGCTTGCAGGGCTTCTTGAGAACTTCATTAAGAAGTATGTTCAATGCTATGGTTGTGGGAACCCTGAAACGGAGATAATTATTACCAAGACGCAGATGATTACCCTGAAATGTGCTGCATGTGGATTTGTTTCCGATGTTGACATGCGAGATAAGCTTACAACATTCATTCTTAAAAACCCACCTGAGGCAAAGAAGTCAACGAAAGACAAGAAAGCGATGAGGAGAGCTGAAAAGGAGAGACTCAAGGAGGGTGAGGCTGCTGATGAAGAGCTGAAGAAGATTAAAAAGGAGGCAAAAAAGAAAGGTTCCTCTACTACTTCAAAGGTTGTTGCTTCCAAGGGTGCAGTAACCAAGAAGAAAAGCAAGCATTCTGATGAGGATCATTCCCCTTCACAAAGCCAGGTTGATGAGAATGAACAGGTAGCCAGTGATGACGACGATGATGTCCAGTGGCAAACAGATACTTCACTGGCGGCTGCTCAACAAAGGATTCAAGAGCAGTTAAGTGCTGTTACTGCAGATATGGTGATGCTATCTACCAATGAAGAGAAGAAAAAGTCAGTGAAGAAGACTCCGGAGTGTGATGTCAAGGTACATGAGAAAGGTTTCAATACCCATGAGAAACTTGTTAACGAGATAAAGGAACATCTCAAGAAAGGGTCTTCTCCAACTCAGCTTAAATCCTTCCTAGGTTCACTCTCTGGAACTTCCCAAGAAATCATGGATGCTCTTTTCACAGCACTCTTTGAGGATGTTGGGAAAGGGTTCGCTAAGGAAGTAACTAAAAAGAAGAATTACCTTGCAGCAGGGGCAGCGGCAGCAGCTGCAGCCAATGAAGAGGGATGCCAGATGATGCTTCTACATTCTATGGAGTTATTTTGTGGCAAGGCCAGCCCTGAGGCAGCAAAGGAGGTGGCTTTAGTTATTAAAGTATTGTATGATGATGACATATTGGAAGAAGAGTTTGTCATGGAGTGGTACCAGAAAGGTATAGCTGGTAGTAATAATAGCTCTCAGATATGGAAGAATGTCAAGCCCTTCATCGAGTGGCTCCAGAATGCTGAGTCTGAGACCGAGGAGGAGTGATTCTCTAGCTCTTGTTTTGGTTGCATGGCTACTTCTAGGTACAAATATGTTTCTCTCTTGGTCTTGTTTTTTAAATAAAGTACAGTGAGCACGGCTCTACATGCTCTCTGTGATTTGAGTGTCTGGTTTTTTCAGCTGCTTATCCTTAAGACATCTTTTCCGTTTGCTTTATATGAGCAAGTTGAATGCAGTTTGCTATTTTAATTTTTTATATATTTCTTTGTGCGTTTATTTTGTTTGATCAATCTCCCTTGATGTTGAGAAATTTTAATTATGCTATGTTGATAATTTTATTAATGATTTGTGAAAATTATATGGAATTGATGGTTACTTTTAAAGAAAATCTTAAAAAAAAGAAGAAGAAGATAAATATTAGATTTATACATAAATTTTAATTTAAAGTGCAGATTTTATATAATTATAAAATGAGATTTTTTTTAGTTCTTATAAAACTTTAATTTTTATTCAATTATAGATATTCAAAGTCCTGTCTATTGAGGAAAATGGTTCCAGTCCCTTTTTTGAGTCGAAGCTTTTAATGAGTCAACCATTCTTGATTTTTACAAAAGGTAAAATTATACAATTAGCCTGTTTTTGTTTTTGCTATCTAAGTATGAAAATTTTCAATTTAGCTAAGGATTTAAATCATTTTTATTTTGGTCACACGTTTTACATCGTTTCTATTTTGGTCACTTTACCTTAAATGGTTCAGCAAAGTGATAGATGTTGGCTTTTTTTAATTGGTATAATAATATATTTAGTACTTAATTTTTATATATTCTATCAATTTGATCTTAATTTTAAATAATTTAATAAATTTAACTCTTCACATTTACAAATTAATATTTAGCTTCTCATACTCGACACATTCTCTCAAGTGGGCACTTATAAATTCTTTATTGTCTTAAGTTGATACTTCAATTTTCATTCTGTTAGGGATTTTGATATTTTTTTGTATTAGTGTTAAATGTAGGACAAAATGTACTCTTAAGTTGTAACATGTGGTATTGATCATGTCATAATTTTTATAAAAATGTTTTAAAAATTAAAAGAAATTATATAAACTTTATGGAATATAAAAGAAGCTATAAATTATAAAAAATGTATGTATCTAAAAATTAAAAATATTACAAAAATAAAAAAATTCAAGTTAGAAAATCGAAAACCTCTAAAATTTAGACATTTTTCTAAATAAATTTCAAACAAATTAAATGAAGATAAATTTTACCATAATTTATTACATTATTCTTCAAGTTGACAAGAATGCAAAAAGTTTATGGAAAGTTTTTCCATTATTCTCTTTATTTGTTAATTATTTGTTAGGTTTCAGAGGAAAAATTGGATTCCTTTGTTGAATGCTATGAGCATAACCATGAATGAAGTTTATAAAGATCACAAATTTACAAGGCAGGTTTATCAAAATTTCATTATTTGTTCAAATATAAATATAATTATATTTAATTATATGTTTGAGGATTGAATTGGTAGAATTTACAAACGTGGAGGACTAAATCTACCGAATTATTTAGAATTAAAATTGAATTGATAGAATATATAAGTATTGTGGATTAAATATGTTATTATAGTAATTAAAAAAAAGGCTACATAACTACTCCCATCAACTAACCAAAATAGAATTAATATAAAATACTATTAACAAAATTGAAAATTTTCATAATTAAATATCCGAAATAGAAATATATTAATAATTAGGCAACTATCTCTATAGTTTACCCTAAAAAAGTATAGGGACTACCGCAATATTTCCTGAGTTTAATGAACACAGAATTTAAAGCCGCTAATACTGATATATTTTCATTTAAAAAAATCGTAGCTGTCAACATTAATTGGTGGTAGTTTAATTAAATATCTTTAATCAATAACTTAATATAAAAGCTACCCCTACGTTCTAGTTGACAACTAACTAATGGATTTCTTTTGTTTTGGTGTGATAATTTAATTTTACTTATTGAATTAAATTTTAATATTATAATTTTTAAAAATACACTTGTAATTTCTGCACTATTTTTATTCTTTTTTAATTTATTATATATTATCAATTCTATTTATTTTATAATTTATATAAAAGTACAAACTAGGAAAAACACTTTTAGATGGATAAAAATACTTTATGATTTGACAACATTAATTATTTAGGATGACTTTAGTTTTTTATTTTAGAAAAATAGTTTATGTATTTATCATTTTAGGTGAACCAATTAACCATATAATGCTAGAAATTTAATACAAAAAATAGCGTAATTAATTGTAAACATAATTGCATGCATAATTTGGGCTTTTTTTTTTAATGTTACATGATTATATTCAATAATTTTCATTTCAAAACAATAAAAATATAATTAATTATAATAAAAAAACATTTTAATGATTATTGAATTAAATTATATTTTAGGCTTAATCATAAATTGGTATCTAAACTATACCCTTGTTCACAACTTGGTACTGAAACTTTTTTTTGATCACAAGTGATATCTAAACTACTCATTTTTCTGAAGTTGGTATATTTGTTACTCAAATTGTTAAATCTATTTTAAAAAGGAATTAACCCACAAATTAGTACTTAAACTATACCATTTTTCCCAAGTTGATACCTAAACTTTTTTTTCACAAGTGGTACCTAAACTTTTTTTATGTTATTCAATTTACACCAAAATGCTATATTTGTTAAAAAAATCTAGCTAATAATAAATCCATGAATCGATATAAACTGATTGAACCAAGCTAAAAAAAATCAATTGAACCGGGTTTTTTTTATTTTCAAATATTTTATTTTTATGAATTTTTTAATAACTTATTTGATTAAACTAAACAAATTGATCAGTTTGGAAATTGGTGGCAGTCTAGTCCTAAAAATAGAAAATATATATGAGAAAAAAATACTTTTTTTCTTTTTTGCCATATGTTAGGCTATTTTTAAAAAAATAGACTTAACGATTTAATTAAAGATTGAACTAGCAGAGGTATCAACTTGAAAAAAAACTATTTAGGTACCACTTATGATAAAAAATGTTTAGTAACTAAAATGGAAAAAAATAATTTAGGTATAAATTTTTGGGTTAAGCCTGTTTAAAAATAGATTTAACAATTTGACTAATTGAAGTACCAACTTAGAAAAAAAAGTAGTTTATGTACCACTAGTGATAAAAAAGAAGAAATTTAGATACCAATATGAGAAAATGATAAAATTTAGGTACCAATTTGTGTGTTTTTTTGAGGAAAAACAAAATCATTAAAATGGAACACTAGACCATTAATCAAGCAACTATATCAAAGCCATCATGCTTACCCAATACACCTAAATCTAGCTCCCTCGTTATCATCCATACTAGCCAATCTCTCGGCATTAACAATACCAACAATAAAGAAAGGACAGATAGTATAGTCCATGTAGTTCGCTCTCAATAAAGCTACTCTTGCCAAAGTGTGTGCAACTTTATTAGCATACTTATGAATACAACGGAAGGAGAATGATTGAAAACCGAATGCAATATAGACACAATTCTTTAGTAATAAATCTAAGTCAAAAGCATCCATATGACCATAATTGAAACCCTGTCTTGACTATCAGTTTTCATTATAACGCCATCCACGTGCAAAAACTAAAGCTAAGAAAGAACCTCACGAGTAGCCAAAATTTCAGTCTTAAAAAGATCAAGTTTGCTTTTCATGAACCTCGAAATGCACCTCACAAAATCACCCATGTCATTGTGCATAACAATAGCCCATCCCATACACTTGCTGTCAACAAATGAGGCATCGTTGTCGACATTGCATTTGTACCTCCCCATAGACGACTTATGCTAACAATCATCGCCTTCTCGAACCACTAGTTGTGAGACCACTGAGTAGTGTGAACCAATTTGTGTTTTAAGCCTATCTTTTAATATAATCAGATGTTAAATAAAATATATTTTTCAATTTATATATGTAAGTTTATTTTAAGTTACAAATACATACATATTTACAAAATTGACATATATATTTTTTAAAATATTTATTTTTTAAATATTTTACAAAACCTTTATAAGACACTTGTCAATCCTCTAATCTTATTTATAAATTCAAAGTCTCCATTGACAATATACAAAATAATTTCCCTTAAAAAATATCATATTTTAGTGATCGAATTTCAAAGCCCATATGATTTTATATTTATTGAATTTAATTAAAAATTTTAATAAATTGTTGACTGGATTTTAGTTTGATTAGTATGATATTATTGTCAATGCAAGAGAACTTAAATTTGAATGGATTGAAGCATATTATCTTCTTATTTATAGGTTGAAAAAGATCTATTAATAATTCTAAATATTATATAAAAAAATTAGAAATAATCCAGATTCAAATTTTATTTTTAAAAAAATTCACTTGGATTGTGGACCCCACCATTTTCCACCACCAACGACGCGATGTAAAAAAAGGCCGCCAAATTTTAAGGACTTGGCACCGGCGGCGGCACACAAAGAAAAAGAAGAATAAGATAAATGATATATTTTATTGTTTGAATATTATAAATTTGTCACATTTGGTGAATTTTCAAAATTTAAAATTTAATTAAACAATATTAAACTTATAAATAATTTATTAAGTAACAAGGTGTTAATTTTGAAATTAACGAGGTGCTAAAATTTTACTCGCATGTAATTAATTTTTGAATTTGAATTTTATTTTATAAATTTTAATATATTTTTCGATTTTGTAAATGTTGAATCACAATTAGCTAAAAACAAATTGATAACAACTCTTTTTTTTTAATAAAATATCTCGTTTTTTTTATAAATGTTGAAATTTTTATAATTTTAAGGAAAAAAATGAGATATATCCAAAACTAAATTAAATAAAGTTATTTATTTATAACAAACTGAAGAATAAAAAAGATACATATATTAGTTTTGATTTAAAATGTGCTTGCTAAATAGATATTAGGGCTATGAAATTTTATTCAAACTTAATGGGTAAAACGGTCATTGTAGGATAAATGTATTTTTCTTTTACAGGGGTTAAGTGTCTTTTTCTTTGACTAAACAGTTGAATTTTAAAATTAAATAATTCACAAAAACAATCTTGGTTAGAGGATGAAATTATAAAAACTTCCAAATAAAAGAGATTTACAAGAGTTGGGTGATTCTCCTATTTTTACATATCTATCTATCGCCAGTGTTTACTCATTGTATACTCGCCTTTTACTTCTCATTTCTCCTGTTTTTTCCTTTCTTTTTAAGGTAAGTTTCAATCCCAAATGATTGAAACTTTTTTATTTTGATTAATATTCTGGATGTTGTTATAAGTTCAATTCAACTAGGGTTCGTTTTGCATGATTTTTTTTTTTGATTTGTACTAGGGGAATTGAAATGGATTCTGCAGCTTTTCACGAGATCGATTCGTTCTTCGAGTCAGCTCCTCCTCTCAAAGATTCCGCTAAAATCACTGACAAGTTGAATCAGTTCATCCAATTTGATTCTCCTTCTGGTACGGTACCTGTAGCGAATCAATTCTGCATGTCTTTCCGTACCGTATATTTGTATGTATATGTATACCTTTTCGTATTTTTCAGGAGAAGTCAAAGGGAGGAGGGTTGTGTGCGTGACATCAGGCGGAACTACGGTTCCTCTGGAGCAGCGGTGTGTTCGGTATATTGATAATTTTAGTTCAGGGAATAGAGGAGCGGCTTCTACAGAGTAAGTAATGTGAAGGAATTTTGAACAGTTTGAGATTTTTGATTGAATGGTGGGCTCCTTTTTAACTGAGTGAACTATTATTTGCAGGTATTTTATTAAGGCTGGATATAAGGTTATCTTTTTGTATCGGAGGTGAATTTCATTTTTGTTGATTGTTTATTTACACGGTCGGTTATTTTTTGTTGGTGTTCAGTGGATATTTGTATTGATTCTTCAACTTGTGTATGTAGGGGAACCTGCCAGCCGTATTGCAGGTCTCTTCCTGAGGATCCTTTGCTGGAATGCTTTGAGCTCGCTGATGATTTCAATTTTCAAGGTTTGTGGATTATCTTTACCCCAAATTATACAGTTTTAGTAGAATCTTTCTCTTTATTTTATAATTTGATAACGGTCATGACTCGACTGCATTAAATTGGCTTTTGATAGGTTATTTTGTATCACATGAGTTATTGAATTACTTCATTAAAGAATTCTAGAAGGGGAGGGGTAATCATAATTTAATAGAAATGTGCTTCTTTGTTTCATGTTGTTTTCTATATATGTTATGACACTGATCTGCCAAATTTTACCTGCAATATGTGCTAATAATGTGCTGGAATTTCCTACTGAGGTTACTGGGTTATGTCTAATATTTCAGTGCGGGAATCACATTCTGAAGCAGTGAAGGGGGCCATTAGAGATCATCATGCTGTATGGCTGTCAACATTACTAATTAATCGTTCTTCTAGTTTTATCTTTGATATAGCTTGTGGCTTTTTTAGTGAATGGTTGCAAGCCTTATCAACATTGTTTTAACAGTTGGCCTCATCGCATTTTCTTGCAGGCAGTAGCAGATGGTCTCCTTTTGAAGCTACCCTTTGCAACCATATTTGAGTATCTTCAGGTTGTCTTCAATAAACTTTCATATGACTCCTTGAGGTTCATATTAATGACCCATTGCCAATGTTGATATATTTGTACCTTTGGGAACTCATAATGCGTATTTTGTCGGTGAAGCTTCAAGTGTACAGTTAAATATATTTAAAAGTTTGGCCTTTATTATATCCTTTTTCCTGGGGTAGCTATCATTTTGGTTAAAAAAACTTAATACTTAATGATCTCTCCTCTTTGCTTTTGGCAAAACATGGTGATAGCTTTAGCCATTATTATATGCTTTTTCATGGGTGAGCTACCATTTTGGTTAAAATTGCTTTAACTTAATGGTCTCTTATCTTTGCTTTTGGCAAAGCATAATGATAGCTTTGGCTGAGGCCACGACCACTCTATGTTGATGAATGCACTGGGAGAGATATTCTGAAGTAAATTTTAGGAGAAAATGTTAGGCACTCTATTTTTTCAGTTTTTCTTCAGATTTGGTAACCATATTTAGTTCTCACTGTCATTAGATAAATAGCTTTTAAGTATGCTCTTTGTTATGACACTGAAAACATCTGAAATTCATCATATACAACAACCATCTCTTATGACCTGAATGGTTTTTCTTGCAAGTGAAGATGTTAAAGATCATTGCCTCAGCAATCAGAACCCTTGGACCTCATGCAATGTTTTATCTTGCTGCTGCTGTCTCTGATTTTTATGTTCCTTGGAAGAGCATGGTATTGGTTCAATATAATGAAATCATCTTCCTTTTCTAGACTGAAATATTATTTTCATTTGAATACTCATTTATAATCTCTCTCTTCTTTGGCAAAAACACTGATTAATTGCACAGGTAGAGCACAAGATTCAGTCAGCATCTGGCCCTTTGGACATGCGACTTATGCAAGTGCCAAAGATGCTCTCGGTGTTAAGGACGGAATGGACTCCCAAGGCTTTCTGCATATCCTTCAAGGTCAGACACAGTGGTGCACTTGCTTTATTGTTTGCTTTGGAAGCTAGAACTTATTGAAAGTTGTTATTCAAATGAATGCTCTTCCGTGTCATGCATCATGAATTGATTGGCTCCATTTTATCTGGTTTCGATCAACAGCTTGAGACAGATTCAAAAATTCTCCTAGAGAAGGCCATTATGGCTCTTAAAAAGTACAAAATGCATGCAGTTGTAGCCAATGAGCTTTTGACCCGGAAAGAGGTGGTCACAGTTGTCACAGATAATGGAAATATTTCAGTTCACCGGGATAAGACTTGGGCTGGGTCTGATGTGGAGGATCCACTGATTGAACTCCTTGTGAACCGACACTCAACTCACATAAAAGATCCTAGCACTTGATCTTGTCTCTAGGCAAGCAGGGGATCCCTTGATATATTCAACATATCTTTCATAAACACACGTTACGTTTATCCTTTGAAGGTAATCTAACATTAACACAGTTTTTGTTTACTGTTACAAAGTCTGTAACAAATTGTTTTCATTTCCAACACTGTTACTAAGTCTGTAACGGGTTATGGCTAATCTCTGTTAGCCAAAGCTTCTGTTTCATTTCCATCTTAAGGAAAACAATGGAGTAATAAATGCCATTTGGAATTTTCCTATTTCCGGTGTCAAATTTTAGATGTCCCCTCTTTCCAACTTTTAATTAGCATTCTATGGCTAAAAAAGGGCTAGATTTTGCACCAGCACATGCAGTTGCATGCATTCACCATAACACATACACCCGCATTGGAATAACAATTTCTTTCTTAAACTTGAAGCAATTTTATATACAGTTTCTGTATTTCCTTTGGAGTAAGCGCAAAAGCATGCATCTATGTATATGCGGGAGGGATCTAATAAGGAGGTACATAAAGAAATGAATATGTACAACATAATATATTTCTACTGAGATTCATCATCTGTATCGAGTTCAAGGCCTTCTGCAGCTAAAAGCTGATTTATAACCTTTTTCTTTTCCTCTTCTGCTTTCTTGCGCATTAAATCCCTTTTCTTTAGCACAAGCGTATGCCGCTTAAGAGTACTGTTAAAGTGTTCCATTGATGCCTTTTTCTCTTTTGCCAAGATTCTTCTCTCTTCATCAGGATCTATCTGCAATTTCACCCAAATACATATTTTCAGATATTTAGCAACTACGCTGGAATGAAGCACCATCTGTTTGACTGAAACATAAAAATTAATGATATGAAGTTGATCGTGTATAGGGTAATGAAAAATAGTAATATTAACAGTCTTTCAGATTTTGAGTCAACTCGGAATTAGTTTCAAGTTCATTCAATTTCTTCAATGCTAAATGTGTGTACTTCAATTTAGATTCTACTGCTGTACACTGGTTATAAAACTAAAATTTACCACACATAAGGCGGCAAACCAGGAAATGTTTATTTAGGAAGTCCACCGTCGTACATTTATATTGTTAGAGAAGTTTCAGAAGTAGTTAGTTACCTTAGAACGGGAAAGACGGCGGACACGGAGATTCAGCTCACGCTGCTGCTGCTCAGCCCAAGCAGAAACAGCCATATCTCCACGCTGATCCCAAGCTTTCCGCTTTTTTATAAGCCACTCCATCCATGCTTGAGATGCCTGGAAGAAAGGATTAAAAAGAAAAGGAAATGCGACTCTTAAGAGTGTAGCTGACAAAGAGTAAAATGAGGGGGACCAATCCAATTTGTTCCCAAGCAAATTTGGATCGAGGATATTAGGTCTCTTATTGCACAGCTTCAATCTTCAATTTCAGAGAGGGGGGAAAAATGGTGATGACAAATCACTCGGAAAATGCACATCTAAATAAACCCAGTTCCCAAACAAAGTTCGATTCCATAAAATTGCATATCGTACCTTCATTGGATTGACTCGATTATCCATATCATACTGCCTCCGCCTCTCCCCATCTATGAGCAGTTCATATGCCGCTTGAATCTTAATGAATCTTGCTTCAGCAGTCTCACCTTCTTCAAGAGTCCCTTTACCATCATAGACTTCAAATTGAAAAATGATCAGTTAGTAAGAATAGATGCCACATTTTTAAGAAATCGCTGAAATGCCAACAAATTTTCAGTACTCGATAAAAACACCTAGCATCCAAATTTAACCCAACATAACATCATTACACTCTCCTCTCAACCGTTTCAGATGCTAATTTCTTATATAATACAGTTAAAAGAATTTCACACGGAAACGTCCTACCAAGGGGGATACCCCAAATAATTGCTAAGGATAAACTCTCCCATTACCACATAATAACCTTGCAATCTAATTTTCTGTTACTAGACAAAGGGCTAATGGTGAAACCATAATGATGAGAAAATACATAAAAAGAATTTACTGTAATACTGAAACCATACACACATATATATTTTTGCTCGGCCAAAGTAAAATTTTATTTAAAAAAAAAAAAATCAAAGGTGGTTACAGTGGTAAAAAAAAAACAAAAAAACACCTCAAACCTTACAAAAATTCTGCGTAACAATCAACAATTGAGCATCCAAAGCAACATTACCTCCAAACATCATTCTAGCAGCTCAAATCCCCAGCTCCCTTAGCTTATACCAATGCCCGAATAACATGGAAATCCATGGTAACAACAAAGAATTACCCAAACATGAACAAAAAAAAGTTAACCACAAAAACCAGTTAGAAGGGATCACCCCACCCATGAGACAACTCTGTAAGAACTCCTTGAACAATGCATGAAACTAAAGCTTTCATCAAAGTGACTTCAAAAGGCATAATAA
The DNA here is from genome assembly GCF_007990345.1 of Gossypium hirsutum. Taxonomy (NCBI): domain Eukaryota; kingdom Viridiplantae; phylum Streptophyta; class Magnoliopsida; order Malvales; family Malvaceae; genus Gossypium; species Gossypium hirsutum. Next base: position 112,449,599 of record NC_053424.1, on the reverse strand, counting down.
ACTCAAGAAGAATGACACCAAAGCTAAATACAAAAGCCTTTTTCGGGAATTGTTGGAAGATAAGACAGAAATCATCACAAACAAGCGTGAAACAATTAAGATCAATGATTTCATCTCTGCCAAAAAGTCTGCAAAACAGTTCTCCCAGCAAACATGTAAAATCACAAGTCACCTTTCTTACCAACCAAAAACTCCTAATATCTCAAATAATTCAATTCCACCTGAAAGCCCATTAGCTGAAACTGCAAGCCATACAAAATCATCTGAAGGCCAAACTCTCTAACTTTTTAGAACATCAGAACTCTTTATTTTTGTTTCTGAGCAAAAGCCACCTTCAAGGGCAATTAAACTCTTACGATATTACCTTAATCCCACTACTTAAAAGTTAAACCCCTGTGGTTCCTTGTTGTTCAGCTCATTTTATAACCCTCAACAGTAATCAATAAAACAGAGTTCACTATAAACAACTTCTATTTTTTAAACTTCTAATCACTTTACTTAAAGACCTACATTTAATTTGCCCAACCCCCAAATATTCCAACGCAAAATTTTCATTCTCAATCACAACACCAATGCCCAAAAGATGGAAGAAAACAAAATCAAGTCAGTAAGAACACATATTTCACTTATGAAACTTTAAAGGGACGCATACCATCAGGATGATAGAATTTGGCCAAACGTCTATATGAAGTCTTTATCTGTTCTTCATCAGCATCCCTTTCTAACTCTGTTGTTTAGAAATCAAAGTTCCAATATAATTACAATTAGCAGACCCAGAAAAAGAAATTATTAGAAGTATTTTGTTTTCTGGAATATAACCAAACGATAAAAAGAAAGGCGCTTTTCTCATCGAGCTAATAGCGGATAAGGACTAAAACAATTACCAAGAGTTTCATAGGGAGACTTTTGATCGGACCAATTCGATGCCCTAACGACAGTTCTTCTTTGATTGACCCGAAACCAAGGCTCCTTCCTCCTCAAATCTCTGGACAAATGAAGCCACGGAGAGAAGGAAGATGACCTAAAATCAGGGTTTCGAAAGGCAACTCTAGTTCTGGATCGAGCTTGATGGAGGTAGTGGTGCCTGCTACTACACATCAATGAAGTGAAGACCATGTGTGGTCTACAAACAGTCCTCAAATTGCTCATTTCCTTTTTCTTCTTTTTCAGATGGGTTATGAGCTTGAGTTATTAAAATCAAAATTAAAGGAAACGAAAATAAGATTTATTAGAAAATTAAAAAAATTAGGGTTTTCTGGATAAGAATTGGGGATTTTGCATGGCAGAGCCGGTAAATTGAAAAGAAGAAAAGAAAGATGACGTGAAGGAAGTGAATAGGTTCTGATAACCGATATTTGAATCTTCACTGTCTTTTCTTTTTCAATAAAAAAAGTTCAATTTTCTATTTTTCTTCTCTCTCTCTCTAGGGGTTTTTTTTTTCACTAAAATTATTTTCATTTGTTCACATAAAAATAAATATTTTAATGGTTAAAATTGGTTGGTAGTCCCTGTACTTGTATAATATTTGAGATTTAGTCCACATACTTTAAAAGTTAAAAATTCAATCCTCTTATTTTTTAAATTTAAAAATCCTAATCCAATCATAATATTGTTAGTAGTTTTTTATCAAAATTTGTCAATTTAACCTATTTATTTTCTATCAATCATATGCCAAATTATATGAAAACATTCTAATAAAAATTCTAAATTGATAAAATTCCACAGATAATACTTGCAATTTTAATGTCTGGACTAATATTTTTCAATCAAAAAGATGGGAGGACTTAATTTTTAACTTTATAAAATAAGGACTAAATATTAAATTTTGTCAAATTATAGGGACTAACAGCATATTTTAACCTATTTTAATTCCTTTTACCTGAAAGCTTGTGGACAGCTTCGGTCTATAGCAGTTAATTGTTTTACTTTAATACAAGGTTTAACCTCCGCTTCCGCTGGGTTTCTAATTTCCTTTACAAAATTTTAGTTAATTAAGGATTTTTTTTATGAGGTCTGAACTTTAATTCCACATACAATGTTGTACGTGAATTTTTTGTTTAATTTATTATTCATAAATCATTAACAACATTATCGAATTATCATTATTGATATGTAGCACACATAAATAATTATATTAATCTAATATGAAAATGAATACACGTATTCATTTCACTAAATGTGTACTATTAAATCAAAATCAAAGTTTATATAGATATATATAAATTACAACTCAAGTTTCACGTATATAATTCATTAAATCAACGTTCATATATCAAATTGCATGTTTGAACAAAATTCATATATAGATTTAATGTTTATCTCTATTTTATTATTAACAAAAGTGAGGTTATTATTATCAAACATGCCATTTAATGATTATTCAATAATATTGATTTATTTTTATTATAAATTAATACATTTCTCAAAATTAATATTTAAAGTATGTTTAAAATATCTGATAAATATTTAAATTGAAATATAATTTTAAATTTAATTCGAAAGTATTTAAAATAAGTTTAAAATTAAATAACTTCTATGATTTTGTGGCTAAAAAAGTATTGTATTAAAATAAAAAGAAAAGAGTAATCTTATCTCAAAAGTTAATTTTAACTTTCTAATTATATATGAAAATTTTTAGAAATTACATTCGAAAGAAAAATAATTTCCAAAATATACGAATCATTCTCCCACAAATTAAATTCTATAAAAAGTAAGGACTAAATTACTAAATAAAATTATTTTTTTAATTACGAAAATAGACCGATATTTTGAAAAATTATGAGAATGGGTCAATTTTAACAAAATGTTTTCAGGAAGTAAAATGTTTCTCGTTGAAAGTGTTTTTTGCCACATCAGCATTAAAAGTAATAACACCAATTTTTTTTGTGCTACATATTAATGTGAAAATAAAACTTATAAAGCAAACTTTTATATAGACCAAAAGTTTCATTTCCTTTATTTTTTTAAGCAATGTGAAATATGAGATGTGTATATATAGACAATGTGGGATTGCTTTCTTTTTTTGACTAACAATATAAAATTAAAGGCTGCACTATACTTTATAATTTTTTTACTTGTAGAGTTTAAATTTTTTCTTGAAAATGTAACAAATGTTTATAGTACAAATGAGCACGAATAATGCATAATTATGTAAAATTTGTTACATTATCATGCATAATTACATTACTAATATACATTTGTTATACACACATCTCATCTATAAATTTTCGTGCTTATGTAGTAAAATTTGGTGTTGCCTGTTGAGCCCAATTTTTGCCCGGGCCCAATCAAACCAGCCTAAATTAAACACCCTACTAAACCGACCACTAACTCCATCACCCTACTAAACCATCTACTACCTCCATCACCCCCACACCCCCTACTAAACCATCCACTACCTCCGTCACCCCCACTAACTCCATCACCCTACTTGTTATAAGTTGTAAAATTTGGCTATAAAAGCTATGGAAAAACTATTGTAAGGGGGGAATTTTTTTAGAGAATACACATACGAAATCAAAGAGAATACAAATCAGATTTTTAAGGTAACTTTTTATATTATTCAATTTTGTTTACTTTGGCGTTCACATTTTTTCTTTACACAAACTAAAGAAGGGAAAAGAGAGGGAGTTTACCTCTGATTTTATTTCCTTTCTGATTTGGCCCCAAAGTTTTCATTTTTAATTCAATTTAACCCCTTTTTTATTTTTGTTATTTTACTATTAAATTAATTAATTTGAGCTTTATTCTCATTATTTTTATATTTGTTTTTTATTATTTTCTATTAATTTAATTAATTTGAGTTATGTTTCATATTATTATACTATTTATTTATTATTATATATTTATTATGTAAATATATATTTTTAAGCGAAGTTAATTATTTTAAATATAAATTTCTATTATACATAGACTTATTATTTATATTTTTTATACCATTGTTCATTATCGATTACCATTTTTATATCAAATTATTATTATTTACTATTTCTCACTATTACTAATTTAACATTGTTATTCTAATTTTTTTTTTACTATTATCCCCCATATTTAATGTTATCGTCAACATATTTTTTGTTATTATCATCATGTTTTTAATATTATTATTAATACTATTAGCACAATGTTTATTACATTATTGTATTTATTATTACTGTTGTTTTATTAATTATTTCTATTAATTTCTATTATTATTATTTTTTATTATTTATATATGGTTAGCATTATTCTCATATTATTATTTTAATGTTGTCTATTATCATCATTTTAAAAAAAAATCTATGTCCTTAATTCATTTATCCATTGATTTTCTTTCAAAAATTTTCAAAATAAAGGCAATGTTCGGTATTTAAAGAATTCGAAGAATCGTGCCCTAACGTACTGGGTTTCGCTTTCTTTGTTTGTCTTGAATATTCGAATATCCTCTTACCAGTTCACTTTCAAAAATTTTCAAAATAAAGGCAATGTTCGGTATTTAAAGAATTCGAAGAATCGTGCCCTAACGTACTGGGTTTCACTTTCTTTGTTTGTTTTGAATATTCGAATATCTTCTTAAGGCAAAAATGCACGTTTTAAAGGCAAGCTCACAATTAAGGGTCAAAAATGTTGTGTCCTAACGTACTGGATGTAATGTTTTACCTTGAGGTGAGATGGTCTTTAATACACATTTGACTTACCTAAATGTTTTAAAAGCCAATAAAAGGAGGATCGCATTTTGAACTCTGTCCAAATCTTTAATTTTCGACATTAAGACACTAAATAATCAATCAAGTACCAATTTTAGGCGTGTCGAGGGTGCTAATCCTTCCTCGTACGTAACTGACTCCCGAACCGGTTTTCTATTTTCGCAGACCAAAATCGTCGTTTTGAAAATTTTATTTATTTATTAAAAACGACTGTGTTTTGAGGTGATCCAATCAAACCCTATTAAAAACGATTGGTGGCGACTCCCAACTTTTCGTTTTCAAAAGTCGATTTCCCGGTTTCAAAAAAATGGTTTCGATAGCTTGGCGACTCCACTGGGGACATCAGAGAGTCGAGCTGTAAATTGATTGTTTTCTGTCTTCTTGTCAAAAATTGGAAATTGGGTTTTTAAATCTACGATCCTCTCATTGCATTTTCTGTGTCTTTGTCGGTTTTTATCATGTGGGTTTTACTTTATTTGTCGAGTCTTTCGATATATTCTTGCATCATATTGCATGACAGTTGTGGTCGCACCTTTTAAGTTGGAGTGAGGAACTATGCCTTCGTGAGGTTTTCACCTCCGCATGGGCTAGGGGATCGCTTCCGGGATACATCCGTACCTATGTCTTCGTGAGGTTTTCACCTCCACGTGGCCATAGGGAAATGTATCCCCCTGAACCAAACTTGGTCCATATGAGCCTATAATGGGTGAGGATTGAGGAATCTGCTGGTTCAGGTACCCCTTTCTTTAGAACTGAACCACATATAGTAAACCCTAGGAGCCTACCCTAGTTAGGGCTACGCCAAACCTTAGTGGTTACCTAGATAGGTGTTTTAGGTTATTTATTTCTCCTGTACTAACGTGTTTCATTTTGTTTATGTTTGCATCACATTGCATAGCATTTTCATCATAAAAAGGAGGTGTCGATTCACGGTTCGGTTACTAATAGAAAGTTTTTCCATGGAGAGCGAATTCCTTGATAAAGTGGAGGATAATGTGGTTATCCGGAAATGGTCAGAGAGCACACGATTAGAAAAGAGCGGCAGAGTTGGAGAAGGCACTACACCAGCATCGTAGTCACAACTCGGTAAGGGAATTTAGCGCCAAGCCGTATATGTAATCCACTTTATGTAAAAGATTTTGTTTTCCAGTAAAGTTTTCTAAATGGAATTGAATCAGAGTCGACGTCTTCTTTTGTATTCATCCCATGCATTTGCATTACATCACATCATGTGCATTAATTCAAAAAAGAACCCTATTAACTAGAGGTTATTTCTAGTTACCCTGGAACATCGCTATTACACTCGAAGAAAGACAAAAGCCATGGATCAGAGGTTGAAAAAATTAGAACATATGCAAAAGGAAATGTAAGAGCAGCTGCATTTACAGATGCATGAACAGTTGGCCAGGATCTAACAAGAGATAAGGGATCAGATGCTGGAATCCCAGAGAAGCATGCTAGAATCCTAGAACAACATGATAAGTCAGCTGACACAGCTGTTTAGGGGAGGGTCTGACAAAGGAAAAGGCTCAATAGTTGATACTGGGAATGACAACGAAGACTCTGCTTGTCCTACAAGCTTTGCCCCAATGAACATGCAAGCACAGCCACCAAGGGTGTCTGTTAATGTTAAACCCCTGTATCAAACCAGCACTTCAGCACCAGTAAATTTCCCAATAAGTTCGAGTTCATACCCTGGAGACCATCCTATAACCCTCGATGTCCTCGACTTCGACGATGCAGCAGAAGAGGAAAAAGCAAAAGCTGAGTTCCCAAAACAGTTCGAAAATCGATGCAAATGGTTGGAGGAGAAGTTCAAAGTATTGGAAAGTGCTGATTACCAATGTGGAGTGGATGCTAAGGAGTTGAGTTTGGTCCCAGATTTGGTACTCCCTCCAAAGTTCAAGATGCCAGAGTTCGAAAGATACAATGGGATCAGCTGCCCCGAGGCCCATATTACAATGTTCTGTCGAAGAATGACAGGATATGTCAACAACGACCAATTGTTGATTCACTGTTTTCAAGATAGTTTGATTGGGGCTGCGGCTAAATGGTACAATCAGTTGAGTCGGGCTCAAGTCAAATCATGGAAGGACTTAGCACAGGCCTTCATGAAGCAGTATGGTCATGTAACGGATATAGTGCCCGACAGGATTACACTCCAGAATATGAAGAAGAAGTCAAGCGAAAGTTTTCGGCAGTACGCTCAGAGGTGAAGAGAGGTCGCTACATAAGTCCAACCACCGTTGCTAGAAAAAAACAACCATACTCTTCATCAATACCTTGAAGGCACCTTTCATCAATCACATGTTGAGGAGCGCAACTAAGAGCTTCGCAGATATAGTGATGTCTGGTGAAATGATTGAGAATGCAATAAGGTGCGGGAAAATAGAGGCTGGAGAAAGCACGAGGGGGTCAGCTCCAAAGAAGAGAGAAAATGAAGTGAGTAATGTGAGCTCAGGATATTCAAAGCCTTTCATTGTTAATCAATCGAGAATGGTAGTCACAGGCCAGCAAGTTGCACCAAGGCAAGAGCCTAGCACAAAGAGAAATACGGAGATGATACAGTTTACCCCTATTCCAGTGACATATAAGGAGCTATACAAAAGATTATTTGATGCACATGTTGTAGCACCGTTCTACTCAAAACCCGTGCAACCTCCATACCCTAAGTGGTACAATGAAAACGCCCAATGCGAATACCACGCGGGAATCACGGGACAGTTGATAGAAAATTGCATCCCTTTTAAAAAGTTAGTCGAAAGGCTCGTTGAAATGGGTATTGTGAAGTTCGACAACAGGTCTGGCGTAGAAAATCTATTACCCAACCATGCTGATGAGGGGATAAACACAATAATCAATGATGCAGAGAAAAGAATTTGACAGGCATTCACCTTTGCATACTTGGGAGTGTTTTAAACGATGAGACGGTGGAAGAGATCCCTGTATTTTTTAGGGCTAATCTAAAGTCATATTCAAAATACACTTGTTGCTTTAAGCCTAGAGGTAATAAGAATCCTTTTGTGAAATAGGCTTATGTCTAGCGTCTTTATTTCAATGAAATACAATCTTTTGTTTCTTATTTCAAACATCTGTTCTTTACCATTTCATTCATGATCATACCACGCGAGTAAATATTCTTGGTTTCTCTTGTTCTTCAAATTTTCTTTCATCCTTATAACAGGTCTCCAGATATCAATAATATGAGTGACACTATTGTTAACTTAGAATCTCCTTTTGAGCTAGATATGTGTTTAGTGGGACCTCAAGACTTTGAAGATGACTAAGATTGTAGCTTATCTCCTGATCTTTTGATGACGGTGAACAAGATGAGAAGCAAACCTCATGTTGCAAAGAATCAGTGAAACCCATAATCTTCTTCTATGTGGGGCATGTGTGCCGTCAGGCTGATATCGCCAAAAGCCTCTAACGAGTATCGATTCTTTTTGTGGTCGTCGATTATGTTATCAAGTGGACAAAAGTTGCCTCATATGTCAATGATGCGAGGTCAATAGGCAGCATTTTCTATGTTAGTATGGAGTACCGAAAGGGACCGTGTCTGACAATGTACTAAATTTAAATAGCAGTACGATATCTGAAGCATCCAGGCTGCTCAATATTAAATACCATATCGCCCGAAAATGAACGGTGCAAAAAAAAAGATCACGGGAGCCTCTATCAGAACTTCCACCGGGACAACGTTTTTCATTGATTTATGGAATGAATGCAATTTTGGCAAGGTCTCTTCTCCATGAGTTTCGTCAGAGTTGAGTAAATCCAATTCCGATGATCAAGTGAACCTGATTGAAAAAGGAGGTCGAAAATTATCCGTTACGGTCAAATGATACGAAGTGATGACGGAAAGATCATTCTAGAAAATTTCATCAAGGAAACTTATTTTTGAGAAAGATCCTTCCCATACAAAAGGATCTCAGTGAAAATGGATGCCAAATTGGGAATGAACTTATCCCCGGTGGGGGCATTGGTGTTGATTAAGATAAATGGCAAGAACTTGCCTGACCCTGTGAACTTGGATTTAATTGAAGAATACTTCACTTTTAAAAAAAAAGAAGAAAAAAAGGAAAGAGAAAAAAAAAGGAAAAAGAAGAGAAAAACAAAAAAGAGAAAGAAAAGAAAAGCAAAGGAGAGGGCAAGGCGAAAACCCGCAAAGGGCAGTTTGAGACTAAAGGGGATTTGAGTTGAAAACCTGAAAAGGGCGGCTCAAATTTGGATCGAAAGTGGGGCATACAGTAGTCTTACTATGCCTGAGTTAACAATGAGGAAGTATGCTACATCTTGGGGCATTGAAAAAGTACTTCGGATCACCTAAACACATGTTGAGCTCAAATGGTCATCAAGAAGTTTGTACAGAGAAGCTTAGGCTGCGATATCTGGGGCATTTAATTTTCTATCTTACCCATGTTAACTATCATTGGTTGCCTTATTCTTTTCGAGATACGCCCCAATCATTTTTATTTTATTACCTTGGATATCTCCAATTACTTTAATTGTTGCGAGCTATGCTTTTAATTAATTTCATTATTATCCCTTGCCATGATCTCTTTCAAACATTTCACATTGAAATATAGATTAAAATATTTCCACAAAGGAGATTCTGCTTATGACTGTAGAAGTTTCTAAATAATACAGGAACCTGAAACATGACTGTTGTTTAGAATTTACCGAGCCTAAGGGTTAGAATTGTCTGAGGGACTACCCCTTAAGATTTTCTGTCAAATATATCAGAGACAAATATTGCATCGAAGGTACAATCTTGACGAATAGCAAGCAATGTCAACCCAAGCTTTAAAAGGGGATCATTCTCGAGAGAAAGATGGTATTTTGCATCCATGCAAATATCAACCATATACATCTGGTCATGACACCCAAAGAATGGTGTAGCAGACCAAATTAATGGAAGAAGAGTCAAATCCTGTACTCTTAAAATTGCAGGGGAATGAATTGAAAAGGAATCAGATTATATTCCCCCGAGTTGCAGTAGGAGAGTTTGAAGATGGTGCAAGCCTTATATCCCATGAAGTACAGTGGACTGGACCTTGAAATTATAGTGGGGCAAACCAGTTGAACAAAATGGATTGTTTCTAAGAGTTTTCTGTCGAAAAGTAGCAGCTGAACAAGAAAGACTCATGTCAGTGAAGCGATAGCCTTAACAGACAGCGAGTAATGGTAGCCCAAGCATTAAAATGGGATTATTTTTATGACATTCTGCATTCGTACAAATGTCATTCATAATACATTTAGTTAGGGGCATTTGATTCATGTTGATCATAGCATTCTAATCATTTAGCATAAGCATAAACCACAGGAAATCACTTTTACAGATGGATTCCCCAGTCGACAGTGTAGCAAGATTGATTAAAATTACGGATTTCGGCAAGCCTTATCCCACTGAGCAGGAGTGGAACAGGCTAAATATAGCAGATCTCATCCCACTAGCAGGAGTGAAATAGATCAAATTTCGACAGATCTTATCTTCGCTGAGCAGGAGCGGAGCAGATCAAATTTTGGCAAATCTTACCTTCATGTATCGACAATGGAGCAGATTTCAGCCACCAGCCTTATCTTCACTGAGCAGGAGTGAAGCAGGCTAAATATAGCAGATCTCATCCCACTGGCTGGAGTGGAACAAATCAAATTTCGACAAATCTTATCTTCGCTGAGCAGGAGCAGAGCAAATCAAATTTTGACGAATCTTATCTACATGTATCGACAATGGAGCAGATTCAAACCACCAGCATTATCCCACTGAGCAGGAGTGGAACAAGCTAAATATAGCAGATCTCATCCCACTGGCAAGAGTGGAACAGATCAAATTTCAGCGGATCTTATCTCCATGTATCGACAATAGAGCAGATTCAAACCACCAGTCTTAACCCCCTAAGCAGTAGGGTAACAGGCTAAAAACTACAGATCTTGTCTCCTTAAGCAATAGTGGGACAGATCGAAAATAGCAGGCTTTAACTCCCTAAGCAATTAGGTAACAAGATGAAGATTACAGATCTTATCTCCCTAAGTAATAGTGGAGCAGATTAAAGATACACGCTTTAACTCCCTAAGCAATAAGGTAACAAGCTGAAGATTATAGATCTTATCTCCCTAAGCAATAGTGAAGCAGATCAAAGATACACGTATTAACCCCCTAAACAGTAGGGTAACAGGCTAAAATTTACAGATCTGGGCTCGCCGAGCAGTGGCGGAGTAGGTCGAAGACTCGCCTTAACCCTCTAAGCAGTAGGGTAACAGGCTAAAGTTTACATACTTGGGCTCGTCGAGCAGTGGTGGAGCAGGTCAAAGACTCGCCTTAACCCCCTAAGCAGTAAGGTAACAGGCTAAAGTTTACAGACTTGGGCTCACCGAGCAGTGGTGGAGCAGGTCAAAGACTCGCCTTAACCCCCTAAGCAGTAGGGTAACAGGCTAAAATTTACAGATCCTGGCTCTCCGAGCAGTGGTGGAGCAGGTCGAAGACTCACCTTAACCTCCTAAGCAGTAGGGTAACAGGCTAAAATTACAGATCTTATCTTCGTTGAGCAAGAGCAGATCAGATAAAGTTCTAACAAATCGTATCTTCATTTAGAAGTAATAGGATGCAGTGGGTTGTGATAAGGTTGCACCAAGAAGCCAAGATCTGACAAGACCGGGCAAAATTGGCCTTTGTAATCTTTGCTTCGTTCCCATTACATGACAACGAGCAAAGAGGGGCAGCTGTTGAGCCCAATTTCTGCCCGGACCCAATCAAACCAGCCCAAATTAAACACCCCACTAAACTGACAACTCTATCACCCTACTAAACCATCCGCTACCTCCATCACCCCCACTAACTCCATCACCCTACTTGTTATAAGTTGTAAATTTTGGCTATAAAAGCTATGGAAAAACTATTGTAAGGAGGGGAATTTTTTTAGAGAATACACATACGAAATCAAAGAGAATACAAATCAGATTTTTAAGGTAACTTTTTATATTATTCAATTTTGTTTACTTTGGCGTTCACATTTTTTCTTTACACAAACTAAAGAAGGGAAAAGAGAGGGAGTTTACCTCTGATTTTATTTCCTTTCTGATTTGGCCCCAAAGTTTTCATTTTTAATTCAATTTAACCCCTTTTTTATTTTTGTTATTTTACTATTAAATTAATTAATTTGAGCTTTATTCTCATTATTTTTATATTTGTTTTTTATTATTTTCTATTAATTTAATTAATTTGAGTTATGTTTCATATTATTATATATTTATTATGTAAATATAAATTTCTATTATACATAGACTTATTATATTATTTTTTTATACCATTGTTTATTATCGGTTACCATTTTTATATCAAATTATTATTTACTATTTCTCACTATTACTAATTTAACATTGTTATTCCAAATTTTTTTTTACTATTATCCCCATATTTAATGTTATCGTCAACATATTTTTTGTTATTATCATCATGTTTTTAATATTATTATTAATACTATTAGCACAATGTTTATTACATTATTGTATTTATTATTACTGTTGTTTTATTAATTATTTCTATTAATTACTATTATTATTTTTTATTATTTATATATGGTTAACATTATTCTCATATTATTATTTTCATGTTGTCTATTATCATCATTTTTAAAAAAATATATGTCCTTAATTCATTTATCCATTGATCTTCTCTCAAAATTTTTCAAAATAAAGGCAATGTTCGGTATTTAAAGAATTCGAAGAATCGTGCCCTAACATACTGGGTTTCGCTTTCTTTGTTTGTCTTGAATATTCGAATATCCTCTTACCAGTTCACTCTAAAAAATTTTTAAAATAAAGGCAATGTTCGGTATTTAAAGAATTCGAAGAATCGTGCCCGAACGTACTGGGTTTCGCTTTCTTTGTTTGTTTTGAATATTCGAATATCCTCTTAAGGTAAAAACGCACGTTTTAAAGGCAAACTCACAATTGAGGGTAAAAAATGTTGTGTCCTAACGTACTGGAAGTAATGTTTTACCTTGAGGTGAGATGGTCTTTAATCCACATTTAACTTACCTAAATGTTTTAAAAGCCAATAAAAGGAGGATCGCGTTTTGAACTCTGTCTAAATCTTTAATTTTCGACATTAAGACACTAAATAATCAATCAAGTACCAATTTTGGGCGTGTCGAGGGTGCTAATCCTTCCTCGTACGTAACTGACTCCCGAACCGATTTTCTATTTTCGTAGACCAAAATCGTCGTTTTGAAAAAATTATTTATTTATTAAAAACGACCGTGTTTTGAGGTGATCCAATCACACCCTATTAAAAACGATTGGTGGCGACTCCCAACTTTTCGTTTTCAAAAGTCGATTTCCCGTTTTCAAAAAAATGGTTTCGATAGCCACTTTTAGTGCTGATACAACAAAAAACGCTTTCATCTGGAAACATTTTACTGGTAATATTTTTGAGTTGGAAGTGTTTCATCAAAATCGGCCCATTCCCGTAATTTTTCAAAAAATCGACTTATTTTTATAATTTAAAAGAAAAAAAGGCTTGATTTGGAATTTCACTCAAAAGTAAGTAGCAAAGATCCTTTTTACAGTAGAATTCAAACGTTTCGTTTACGGAGGAAATATGACAAGTTACAACATAATTGTGCTAATTAATTGTTATTTTCAACCTTTTTCTTTAGCATTTTTAAAAGGAAAAAATAGAGAATGTTACACTTACCTGGGGTGGCTTCTACTAGTTAATTGTCTAAAGTTATGATTAATTTTTTTTAGAAAATTCATTGTGTTAATTCCACATGCCTAAATCCTTGTGTATGCAATAAATTTGCAAACCATTGAATTTTATAGTGTGAAATTCTAATATTGCTAAATTTCTTGTCCCACTAACTGAAATAACCAAAAATTGCCGAAAGTAAGATAATCACAAGCTTGCTAATATAATTCTCCAGCTTCCAATGAATATAGAAAGTACTATACAGCATCAGTAAGTCTAACTTTAATGACCTAAAATTCTTCTTGAGATACAGTATAAGGGTTCATATTTACAAGTTTTATGCCCAAGAAGTCTCTGAAAACTATATATATACATACATATATATTGTGGCTCATAAAACAAGACCTCCAAAAATCCAAATGCTTACCAGTTGAGGAACAAACTTCTGGTGAATACAGCCTAGACATATTGATGGTTCTCATGGACGAGCAGCTGAAAGTGAGCTGAGAGCACGTAGACGATGAAAGTATTCCCCCATGGCAAGTAAACCTCGAGCTGCTTGACGGGCTGTCAGGATTCGAGCCATCTGCTGCAGCGTCTGCTGGCGAAGGTGATCAGCCTGTTTTGGGAACAACACATGCAAAATCCAGTAAACAAAGTGCACATCTTAGGATAATATACTAACATACACTTGAGAATTATTCAAACAATTCTAGACTTAGATATGTTATATATTTCTACATAAATTGTCATGAAACAAAGAAACTCCATTCTCCCTCCTCTCCGAGCTGTGAAAGCCGTTAAAGTGGTGTCATTTCATATCGTCAGTCTTTGATTGCTTGTGATCATAATTTTCAAGTTTGGCATCAGTTGGTTTTAGGTTAAATGCTAAACAAAAACATCAGTGGCTCTCAAGCTTTGATTTTTCATTTAAAAGACTGAACTCAATATTTAAGTTCAAGTGATCAGATACAACTGATGAAAAGCAAAGAATGTCATACCTGGCTTACAAAGTTCTCTAAGGCTTCCAATTTATCTATTGCAGCAACCATCTGAGCTCTGTAGTTTCCTGAACACAAATCAGATGCTACACTCTCGGCCAAACTCTGCTGCAGTTTTTCTACTCCTTGGGAAAGAGCATCTTCAGCTTGCTGAGAAGATTGTCGAAGATTACATACTTCCAAATGCTGTTGATCAGTCAACGGCTCAATTTGTGGCACCACAACCTGAACAAACAGAATTCCAAAATCCATAATTCATGAGTAGAAAAGTAGATACTATTGGTGCATCAGCCCTACATTATTTGATTATCATGAGAAGTTATTGACCTCAGTCGGTAGCTCATATGGCATCTCCAGGAAAAGACAAAAGAAACTAAAGATTTGAAAATATCCAAATAAAGCTTCAGATCGTTGAGGATGAATGTACTTGTCTTCACTTTACTCTTTTACTCTTTACTAATGCAACAGTTGATATCAAGTGGTGAAATAATAGGCAATAGTTTCTGTAGTTGGTTTTTGCAAGTTCATGAGGATCTGGACATGCTTCTCCGAAGAAAATGTTTCCTACATGGAAGATCTCCATGATTCTATGTAGGGTAGATATCTTATGAGAGAATTTGGGATGACTTTATTCATATTAATCGAACGAATTGGCAGCCTTCCAGAAAAATAAGAGTTATATGAGATTGAGCATTACATTTAAAAGCGCCGATGGGCGGAATCCTCCGATCCAGTGGAAAAAACGCTCGGCTGAAGTTCTCCATATACCCGAGATCAAATAGAAGACATCTGCCTTAGCAGCATCAGCTTTCATGCAGAACAGATTGTAATAGTGGTTCAAGCCACTTTCTACGAGTATACGGAGCTCTATATCAGTAACGTGTGCCTGGACTGCAGTTCTAAGTTCACAGATCAGTCTATTTTGCTCTTCAACCCAGTGCCTGTATTCCATCTCAAATGAAGTAATCCCTGCCAAATTCAAATGAAAAGATTCAAAACAAGAAAGCAAGACATATGCACTTTACATTTACACGAGAAAAATGTGAAATTCAAAGGGAGGGAAACCTTTGCTCATTGGTTGCTAGTTAATGAAGCATAAGGTAAAACAAGTGTACTTTCTTTGAAAGCTATATAAATTAAATCTTCCATCACTTATGTGCTTCGCATTGTGATCTATTGTTTGAAATGACAACTAGATTACCGATTCCAATTATGCAATATCATTATTGTGAATGTCAAAATTACAAAAGAATGAAAATTATACAAAATTTATGCTAATAAACATGCGAGCATAATAACTTTCATTCATGACTTTAGTGAAGAAAGCCATTGAACTATAATAACCACTTTAATTAAGGAAATATTTCAAAAAAGTGCTAATAAGATGATAGAACTTTCTCATATAAAACAAATATATGGCAGTGAACTAAGATGTCGGGAAGGTTAATATTGTGCAAGTCAATCTATAAAGCAAAAACAATGATAATTGAAGTAGATTAGATCACAAACCTGAGTTTACAGTTCCAGACAGTCCAAAATAACCAGCATCGGATGCACCGGCTATGTGTATACCCTGCATTAAGGCATTAGCTAATCTGTTACATATGCCACATTTATAAACATGATTAAAAGAGACATCTTTTTCTTGAAAATAAAAAGAAATGCCTTGTTGATAAACAGAGAAAACATATTTTTTTGGGGGGGACGCGGGGGGGGGGGAGTTCACTTCACCTGCTGCCTAGCTCTTTCAAGCTCTTGCTCCAATTGAGCTAGTTTCAAACGACTTGATTCTAGTTGTTGAACATAGGCCTATAAGATAAAATCAGTTTACAAGTACTTGTATATGTTCAATCAATGAAATAACTGTTCATCTACCTTTTTCCGCATTCGGCTTTTACGAGCAGCTTCACGATTTTGAGCCAAACGTCTCTGTATCTGCACATATTATGCTTCTTTAAATAAAAGATAAATACAGTTGAAACAGGTAGGAGATGCGGGGGTTCTAATATATTTAAAATGTAAAACAGCTACACAACCGCAGAACAGGAACCGCACAGATTGGATTTTATAATACTTTCCTTTAAAAAGGGTTCAGGGTTATGTCTGGACTTTGAAGCATGCCTTAAGCAAAAATGCTCACACAAGTAGGCATTAGCACATATGACGGAAAAAGAAAAGCTATTATTTCTTAAATGTTATTGAGGGAAGATGTGTGTCTTGCAGAGAAAGAGCAAATGCGGCAAATTCATTACCTTATCGGTGGGCTTGTTGGTTTCTTGATCACTAATGGATGGTTCAACTTGCTCACAGGGTATACATTCAGCCTAGGATTTAAATCAGCATAAATTAGTTATAGCCTGAAACTGAAGAAAATGCTCAACCAACCAAGAAATAAAACTACGATGCAACTTCACCTTGTTCTTTAGCCTGACATCTGCTGGAACAATTGTGGATGATCCAATATTTGGACTATTGTCACTATTGAAGGTGTCTGCCCATCTGCTTATATGGTGGAATTGCTCATATATCGCCATCCTTCTGGTAAGTTCAGTTGATGGAGAGCTCATACTCTATCAAGCAACTGGAACAGAACCAAAAACCAACAAATAGCTTACAAATCTTATGCCGAGGACAGAATCTGAGATTTCAACAATGCTTTCATTGTTTCCTTACCTCTATCTATGGATCAATCTCCATGGGTGGAAAACAATGTAGTGATACAAATGCTGAAACGAGAACACAACAAAGATCATCTCAATACTAGCAAAAGTCCCAAGAACTACAGAACATCTAAGCTGTATGTAGGAGGGGTCTAATAATTTTTCTTGTTTGGACCAATTGAGTTATGTTAAGAGTTTCCCTCTCTTTCAAGCGTGCATTACTATTAAGGATGTTGGATGAAGGTTTCTAGTTTTCTCCAAAGGCAATAAAAATGACTAGAAAAAGAAATTACTAACACTTCTAAATGAATATCTATAACTAGCAAACAGGCATGGGGAAACATAGCAAAGTTATAAACAAGATGTCCCCTCTATCTTTCTTAAACTCAAAACAAAGAAAATACTATTCAACATTTTCAAGCCTAATGAAATTCAATTTCCCTTCACATGAAAATCTAGATGAGAAAATTTGGGTAAAAGTACCAGGGACGCCCCTGTACTAAGAGTTAGATTGCATTTTGCCCCCTTTACTGAAAAAATGAGCAAATAACTCCCTGTACATTAGATCAAAGAGCAAACTGATCATTCTGTAAAAAAATTCATCCATTTGTACTGTTAAAAGCTAGTGTGATTGATAGAATAACCAAACAATGATACATGACATGCCACATGTAATAGAAATAGATGAAATTTTTAGCATAAGGACCAATTTACTCTTTTATCTAACTTGCAGGGACTAATTTACTCAATTTTTTGAGTAGAGAGGACAACATGCAATCTATCTCCTAGTATAGGTGTTACTTTTACCCTCATGATTAAACATTAGTTCACTGCACAATGATGTACCAAATTACAAGACAACCAGCTCTCCTTTTACATTCAGTTCTTGCTCTTAATAAGTAACTAGACTCGGCTAATGCTCTTAATTGGCGCCAAAGTTACATGTTACAAATTACAAGCATCCACAAAGTATACCAAACTTCCTGCATGGCCATCATAGATTACACCAACCCAGTAAAGCACAAATTTACTAAACTGATGTGATCAAAGAAGGAAAAATGAAAATTGAATCTCTCAAAAAGTTTCAAGTTTCTCGTCAACCCAGAATAGAAAACAACAGAAGTAGAAATTTAGAAACTTAACTAATCTTAATAAATAGAAAATTGAGCCTTTCAAAATTTACAAAAAAATAAAATAAAATTGAGAGCTGAGAAACTTTACTAACCTTATGGATCGACAAAACTTCAGATAATCAAAGTCCTTCAATTAAAAAAGGAAAGAAAGAAATTGAACACTCAAACACTCGGTTGTTGCTGTAAAAACAGCATTTTCAACCACTCCATGAAAGCAAATAAAAGAAAACAACCCAAAAATTAAAAATAGTTCATAAACAGAAAGAATTTATAAATATATTTATTTCTAAAAATCTCTAGTCAAACGTTAACGTCTGAGTGTTCCTACAGCAGCAAAAAATATAAACAAGGAAAAAGACAATATGCTCATTAACTTTTTTTTTTTATCCTACGCACCTTAGTCTCCCTTAACCTACGCCACTTATTCCCTCGGGCCTCAATTAGTGTCACCATAACTGACGTCATTTCCCGGTCCAAATTATAACGAACCTTTGGCCCTTTAAAGGATTTGCTGGTGGTCGTCCGTTGGGGACCCACGCGGTGGAATATGATTGGTTGGGAAGTTTGTAAAGATAGCAGACAGCCACTCATCCTTTCCATAGTCCTATTCTTTTTATTTCCAATAATAATACATTTCTAGAAACCAAAGGTATTTCTTTTTAACAATATTTTCTCTTAGCATTACAAGTAACACGACACAACTTTTACTATATGCTTCAAAATATTTATATATAACAAAATTTTTAACACAAATAAAGTTAATGATTTTAAAGAATCTCATGAGCTTCAATTAAGAGATTTGATAGGGTTTTGTTGTATTTCTAAGCCGAGGGATTTTAGAGACAGCATATTATTTTTAGTCAAGTTGTGTTAACTATCTAAGGAGTGAGAAGATTTAAGTAAAAATATAGACTCCAAAAATGAAATTGGGAAAAAAAATAAGTCCGCCTTGAGTAAGCTCTTTTTGGCCTCGACTCAAATTTGAAAAAAAAGATACTATTGCATTTTGATGCCGTTTTGCTATTATATTGTTACTATTCTATTGTTATTATTTGGATATTGTATAACTATTATTTTATTGTTAATTTTACTACTATTTTAGATGTATTTACTTGTTAATGTGCATTTATCTCGGTGTTATTTAAGTATAAATATTTTTTAAATTTATTTTTAATTTGTTGAGAAATATTTATTTTAATATTTTTAGCGCGTATTTGATGTATTATATTTTTTAAATTTATTCTTATATAAAAAAATTAATACGGGCGAATCGGGTCAGACTGAGATTTTAACATTTTTATCCAACCGGACTTGAATAAAATTTTAAACCAATTTTTCGAATAAAATTAAATTAAAATCTAAAAAAATAGACTTAAAATTTATTAAATCCTCGCTTAACCCATAATCTCCTCCAATTTTAACGTGGGTCACACCAGAAAAATACTCTATAAGTTGGTTATAAAGGTATGGGTGGTTGATTAGTATGTGATGGGGGCAACTTGAGGAGAATGTATGAGAATGGTATAATAATTGACCCTTAGTGGAGAATAAAATTACTCTATTATTGTAACAAGTCTCTACGGGCCTTTAGTATGGTGAATGCTTTAGTAGGCTAAACTTGACGAATTCTCTCACCATCTCCAAAACCATAACACTAAGTAATCTAGATTTTTAGTATTAAAAAAACCACTCTATATATAAATTTGTGCTTCACACATATGTGAAGAGTTTGTATAATTATGGAGGAAAAATGAAGAATAACAATTAACACTCTTATTAAAACGTCAACGTTTTGAAAATATTTAGATTTCAGATTCAGATTTTATTTTAAATAAATATTTAGATTTTCAAATTTATTTTAATATGTTTTTGTAATAAATAAAAAAATAAATAAAAGGAACAGGTCATTCTTTTCCTTGGGAGGGGGGGTTGGGGCTACCCCCATGAACCACATTATCTCTTAAATAATACTACCAATTTGCATGTATAATCTGCCTATCTCTATCACTCCTTTACGCTCTCACTTTCAACACATATAGACCCACATTATTACGTTGCATTTACGTAGCAAACCATTTTCCCTGCCCAAAATGTAAATCAATAATATTTTATTAAGTTGGTTATTTAATTTTTTTTAAATGAGTTTTAATTTGATTGACATAAATATTGTTATCAATGCAGGAAGACGTGGGTTCGAGTACATTGAAACGCATTATCTTTCTATTTATGGGTTCGGGAGGGACTATAGATAGCTTTAAGCATTATGTCAAAAAGAATAGATATGATCAGAATCTATAATGAGATTATTCAATATCTTGAATCTTAAATTTTCAAAAGTATGTGCTCTTTTTGACACAATGTCTAAAATTACTCGTAATCCCTCCTCAACCCATAAATAATAGGATAATACCAGCACTTTCGAACTCATATCCTCCTACATTAGCAATAATGCTCACGCCAATCAAAATAAAACTCAATCAATTTTATTTTTATTATTTATTGGTGGATAAATGATTTTTCTAGAAACAAAAAAAACAAAAAAAACAAAAACAAAAGGAAAACAATGGGGAAATGGGCTCTATATGTTAATGCATGCTTTTTCCCCCTAGATGATTGCCACTATATATGAGAGGAGCACTAAATTTTCTTTATAGGAATCTTAACATTATTATAGTTAATTAGATATTATAGGTAGCAACAAATGAAAGCACCTTTTGAGTCCAAAATGAGTTGCTCATATTATATGTACTTTGGGTTAAGCTAATTAATTACGATAAGGGAGAGGGAGAGGGAGAGGGAGAGGGAGAGAATCAGTGTGTAAAGTCTAAAGAGGAAAAGACATCCACCATAGAAATTAGGTCACTTTTTCTTTAATGCTTTCAGGTGGGAAGTTTTAATTTCTTTCTTTGCTTTGCTTTTAACTTTTAATTTTTATTCTTTGAATTTAGCTCCCTTCCCTACCTCCCATAATCCCATTACTCATGGGATGGAATCCAAGTGGCATTCTTTTATATAAATTCTTGCTTGCCAAACATATATAAAAGATGATTTTAAAGTTTTGGGCTCCTGTAAAGCAATTTGATGACTGAATCCTTAGTTAACGACCTGCAAAAAAGAAAAAATGCTTTTTTAAGGCATGCAAATGGACAAATATTCGGAGTTTTTTTTTATTTAAGAAAATATTATTATTAATAGGAATGATGAATAATAATAATATAACGATTCAATACATAATATAAACAATAAATAATTTACTATAAATTAATGCACAATTGTTATATCTGCAAAGTAATCTAAAGAAAAGGATAAATTGACAGTAACTGTAATATTGGAATAATTCATAAACAACCCAGAGATACATCAATTTGATCAAATCGTTGAAATTTATATCCTAGCATCGCCATCATCAAATTAACCTGATGATGAACACTAATCAACCAAGAAAAGATTGTCAAAAGCCTCAAGGGACCTACTGTATCAATGATGCAAAAAAGACTAGGTCTTAGATGGCTTATCATTCTCCTCATCGTCTTAAATTTATCATCATCATTATGATATATCATGATAAAGCTCTTCGAGAACAATTCTTAATAGATTTGGTGCGCGCCTTTATTTTGGAAAATTTCACATATAAGTCAGAACATAACTAAAAATTAAAAGTAAAAATAAAGTTACCTCTACTTTCAAAGAAAATAGAGTAGACAAAACAAAAACTATGAAAAATATATACATATAAATATACTTATTTTATTTTATTATTTTTGTCTGAGGCACTTTGGCAAGGACTAAACTACATCTATGGTGGATAGTATAAATTTGAACATAGTTTATCCCAAATTAGAGCCAAACTTAGTTGTAAAATTTTTAGTTTTTATAATAAAAAAAATGAATTTCTTCTCCAAGCATTTGAATCTAGTTCAAATCTTAGAGTAATCGTTATTGAAAAGGCTTTACTAAAATTCCACTCTCAACCTGAATAAGATTAATCTCAAACAATAAAATGATATCTATAATTATATCAATTAAAAAACTTAAGATTCAAGCCCTTCCAATAGCTTGCTCTTTTTTTTCTTTTTTCTTTTTTTTTTTAAACTTTCTAAATTCAAAACTAACTATAGGCCAATATTTGGTGTTGAGAATCAATCGAATAGCAAAAAAACGATGATATCAATTAATATGTGGGCCCTCCAAATGTTTTACTTTGGTTTCACCTCAGACAAAAAATGAACCAAATCACTCCATTCGATTTTTAACTTTTAAAATTGAAATCAAAATTGTACTGAATAAAAATCGAAATATTTAAAACCAATAATTGTGATTTGGTTTGAGGGTTTTAGTGAATTTGGGGTTTGTAATATATATACATATATAACATTGTTTTGGAAAAAAAAACTAATATTGTAATTCTTGATATTTTTTTCCAAACAACAATCATGATACATGCTCTGGATTCATTTATATATTTATAAAGTGCATTGAAAAATTAAATTAATGTCATAATCATCCAAAATTGTTAAAAGGAAAACTAATACATAAATCATTCTTATACCTAATGTTTTGATGTGTCATTTCTTTTTATTAGTTATAACCGAGTCATTACAATATGCCATATAATCAATTAAATTCATAAATATCACATGCATATAATTAACAGCGAATAATTATTTATTTTATAAATAAAATATTATAAATTTTCATACACAATTTTTCTAAAATTAGAATTAGCTTATAATTATAATTATGATATTTAAGAAATAATTTGCTTACTCTAATATAAAATTACACTTTTATAACTTTTTTTCTATGAAATATTTTCATAACTTTAACTTTTTGTATGATTATATCTAGTTTTAATAATAATAATAATAGTTGGATTAAATGAATTGACCTGAATCCCATCACTTGTTGAGGAAATAAATACAGTGACAAAATAAGGGGATTTGTGGGGGCAAAAGGCCGAGGGCCATAGGCCATACAACATAAGTTGAATCCATATAGAACTATCTTTTTTCTATTTGACTTTGATTAGAACATGATTTTTCAACCCTTAAATAGATGTAGTTGAAACTTTTATTACATCATTCGTTTTTCAATATTAGTGAATTTTCTCCTCCTTTGCCTGTGATTTTTTTTTCCGAAAGGGTTTTCACATAAATATGTGTTTTTTTATTTTCTTATTGCTTTGCGATCGTTCTACCGCCATTATATTATTTTATAAGAATTATTTCTTCATTTAGTCTTATTTAAATAAAACGAGTTCCATGTAAAAAAAACTAAACTTGAATTGAATTATGCGATTTGAATAATAGCATTAATCCAAAACTAAATTAAATAATATAAAATTTAAATCGAACTGAACTGAACCGAACCGAACCCAACACATTAACTCGAATCATTTACTTATATTCAATTTAAAAAGTATTTCTTTTGTAGTTGCATAGGATGGGCAAAAGATAAAAACAAATTGATGTAACTTTTGTTCATTAATATAAATGATTAGATCAAAAGATAGGATAATGCTTTCCACTGCCACTGAAACGTCTTCTTTTTGTTGCCCTTTTCCTTTTTAACCAAATTTTAGAACCTTTAAAAAAAAAAACAAAAGCAAGCTCATCACCTCAATAATTCAATCCAATCCTTATTTTCCATACAATAATATTTATGCCTAGAGTTGCGTTATGGAAACGAGATCTTTGGGTATGAAACGGGAATATTCTAATAATTTAATGTTACATTGATAATTTTATTTTAAATTTTAATTTTTTTTAAAAATAAAAATATTGATATAATATTAAATTATTTAAAAATAAATACAAATGAGGTGACTTTTATGTTTCGTAATATCCTTTTTCTGATTACCAATTGTACTTATACAAGATTCACTTTTCACCAATACAATTAGTGAAACGTCTTCAAATGAAATTCTCTAGGGAGCTCAAGGAGGTTGTCATTCGCTCTTTAATTCCTTTAATCGTAGTGTTTCATTGATTAAAGCAATCATATCTAATCATATATGTTACCAAAAAAAAAGTCAGTCATATATATTATAAAAAATAGAAAAGTATATGGAAAATTTGAGTTTTAAGTTAATTTTTTGAATTAAATATTTTTTAATAATATTTATTTTTAAATATGATTTTATTAGTATTATTGAATATGTATGATATATAATATAAATATTTACAAATTAAATCATTAATAAATAAATAAAATATCCGACATATATAATGATATAGACATTTTTAAATTGATATTATATTATGTGACCATTAATTAATACAGAATCATATTATTAACAATGAAAAATTACATTAAAATTGTTAATTAGTGAGGTAAACGAAAGGAAGAAGATGATGGTTTGATGAAGAAGGAAAGAACACAAGTTGGGAGGAAGTCTTAATTTTCTTGGGAGAGATGGAGATTTGGTGGGTTGTCTAGGTGAGTTTGTGAGCTATTTGTATAGCTCTTTTATAGTAGAGGACAATTTTGGTAATGTCTTAAGATAGTTGGCGTGAAAGTCTGATTTGATATATTTGATAGTGATAATGATTTGATGTTTTAGGATGAGATATGTTACAGTGACTTAACAGTTAGCTATACCAAATTTACACATGATCCTCGTATAGTTTTAGAGTTACAAAGTTCATCAGGTTTAGGTTTGTGAGCTAATTATAAATGAGGAGGTACATAGTTCGCCAAGTTGAGGTTCACGAACTAACTATTGATAGGTTGTTAGACCCGTTATATGAGATATAACAAAAATAACTATCAAAAGTAAATTTTATTATAAATTTACTTCAAAAAATTACTTATAAATTAGATACATTTTATTTAAAATAAAAATATTTATAATAATAATTTAGAAATATAATGAATATCTAACTGTTTCCATTAGATAAAAATATATACACACAATAAATGGGAATATCTACGATAAATGAAGGCATGCAAATCAAGCTCAGGCCTCACTTATAGCGGTGAACACCAAGCCATCACATAAGGTTCCATATATATTTTTAATCAACAAACGGGCTGGGTTTTATGAATAAAACAAATAGATTAAAACAAAAGCAGTATAAGGCCCAAAACAAACAGGCCTGCAGGCAAAATTAAGGAAATTAAAACTCAAAAACACCTGACCCAAACACGTACACCGAAAAGACGTTACCAGCCCCATTTGAATGGAATCCCATTATATTAATCATATATTTATACCGAATATTTTCATTTATTATTTATTTTATAAAATAATATTTGGTACATTATTAATAGAGTTTTTAGACTTTACTAGTAGGGTTAGAAGGATTGGCAAGTGTCTTATATGGGTATAGTAAAATTATAATAAAAAAATATTTTAAAAAAGAGAAACAAATGACAATTTTTTAAGATTGCTTGTGAAATAAAAAAAAATACACTCTTATTACCTATTAATCTATTTCATGGGAATAAAATTATATTAGGATCATACTAAAAAACATAATTTTTAGGCACTAATAAAATAGTGCCACGTCATTAAATTTTAAAGATAATAAAGTATTATTATACACTCATCTATATCTAATATCTTCTCCAACTTAATTTAACTTGAATTAAATTACTTAAAATAATTAATTTTTTAAATTATAAACAAACATCTTTTATTCTTTTACAAATTTTAATTATTTTATTTTTTTATAAGTTAATATTTTTTATTTTTATGCAACTAATTTTTTAAAAAAAACCAGTAAATTTTGTGCAATTTTTTTCATGCTATTGACACATAATTTTGATAATTATTTTATCTTGAACCCTGAACTTTGATGTTCAGGGCTTCAGTTTGAGATTTAAGATTTAGAGTTTCAATTTGATATTTAAGGTTTAGGGTTTGGGCTTTAAGTTCGAGGTTTAACGCTTAAAGTTCAAATTTAGGTTCAAGGTTACAAATTATGAGTTCAAGATTTAGAGTTCGAGTTTAGGGTGCAAGGGTTTGGGGTTCTAAATTTTTGGGTCAAGATTCGAGATTCTAAATTTAAGGGTCAGGGTTCAAGGTAAAAATAATTCTCAAAATTATTTGTCAATGACATGAAAAAAATTATTGAAATATTATTAAATAATTAAAAAGGGACCATAAATAATATAGTGGAAAGGGTCCGTAAAATAATTTATCTATTGATGATTGTATAATAATAATTTCATATCTTTCAAATTTGATAATGTGGCAAAAAACTTTAATACCTAAAAACCTTAATTTTTAGGATTATTCTAATGTAAGTTATTCCTCATATTACATATCATGTTTGTATTAAAACCTTTAACTCTTCTTCTCAACAAGTTCTGGAGTTTCAAGAGCAAATGAGAGATGTAAGAGATGAAATGATGAACAACAGTGCCAACAATACTAGGAGTAACTCTGCCAAAATACTGAAACTATAAAAGAGTAGAGGGCAAGTCAAACCCCCTTCCCTCCAAACCCAACATGATGAAGCTGCTTTTTCTCTAAATGCCCAAGGTTAAGCTCATAATTCCCACTCAAAATCTTTGAACACAACGTTTCATTCCATCACAACAACATACATGTCACGATGAGATAGAGGTATTAAGAAGAAACATTCAAGCTTTAAGGCCCGAAGATAAAGAAATGGACTAGGCCTTTTGTTCTGATTTGCCTGTGATTGAAAGTGCTGATTTGCCACAAAGGAGACATTCATGCAACTGTGCATTTAATGTAGTATCACTAAGACAACAACTAACCGATTACCACCAGTAATGCCTACCATCGTTAGCTTAAATCAAGTCAGTTTTGTTGTTGGGAGGAATATGACTAATAACATCATTATAGCTTAAGAGATTATCAATACCACGAGGATGAAGAGAAAGAAAACGATTTAACTATGAGAATTATTTTAATGTAAACACTAACTTTGTGTTAGTTTTTTTATATCGGAAGAGTGATTAACTTTAGGTAACAGCCAAATAAGACGACAATTATCATTTTTATAAGTGATATTAGTATGGTTTATAATCTAAGTCTCATTTTGGGTTAATTATTTATTTATGTTAAATTATAGAGTAAACCTTTGAAAGTTAAAATATGATTTAAACCGTATATTCAAAATTTAGTCCCTATTTTTATTTTTAAGGATTCAGTTCCTCTATTTTTTGCTTTAAAAATTTCAAATCTTTATTAAAATTATTCTATTAAATTTACTAGTGCACATTTTTAAAATAAAATAAAATATTTACTTGTTAGTAATGTTAAAATTATAAATGTGGATTTTTTTAAAAAAAATACATATTCAAACTTGTCATAAAACTTTTTTTTTTGTTAGAATAGTGTCTTTTTAAAAAAAATGATGTTAGCTTTGATATTGTTAACAGGATTAACTATTTACTAATGATATTCTAAAAATAGAGGACTAAATTATGACAATAAATAAAATATATAGATTAAACCTCAAGTTTTAACATAATATAAGGGACAAAATTGAAATTCAACCATTATCTTATAATATATATATATAAGAGCAAAGCAAATCACAAAAAAAATGAGAAGTTGTGTATCGGTCTTTAAGATCCTTAGAACATCCAAATTATGTATAACTATATAACATTTTAATTGAAAAATTAACAATATTAACTATTTAGGCTAATTAATAATATTGTGAAAATATAGAGATAAATTATACTAAAAAATAAAATATGGAGATTGTAGACCCAATTTTTAGCCTGGCCCCATACACATACAAAAAAACAAAAAAATAAAACAAGATATTAAATAAGTCAATTTACAAATAATAGCCGGCCCAATTACACTAAATAATAAACCTAATAAAACCCACATAAAAATCCAAAAAAGTCCAAAAATTACAAAAACAACAAACCCAATTATAAGCCCAAAATAAACCTAACCCTAGAGCCCAAACAGCCCAATACTAGACTAACTTTTCAGCAAAAAAGGAAACAGTTGCTGCTCCCCTCCACCACGTGCGTCGGCACACCGAGCACGACCCCCTGGCTCACGCGTCCACGCCCCATGATCATGCACTCCTCCACAACTCCACAGCCTGCGATATTGAAGCAAGAAAATGGCCAGAAAACCGTTTGTATTTGGCTATAAAAGCTTTGATTTTTTGTTTGTAAGGGAGGTTTTTTTTTACTTTTGGTTAGAGAGAATATAGATACAAAATCAAAAGCAAGTAGAGATCTATAATAACAACACTTGTTAAAGGTGATTCTTGAATTTTTTTTTCCTTTTACGGTTTTACTATTTTTCTTTCCTTTTTCTTTTATGTGTAAAAGACGATCCGAGAGAAATTCACTAGACGTCGCACTCGCACCATGGGGAAGCCTTGCTCCGGTCGTCGCAATCAGTCACGGAGGCGATCGAAGGCTTGGTGTTAGCCTTGTTTGCGACTGGAAAAAAAAAGGAAGTGGGGAAGAAGAAAGAGTTTGGGGTTTGTTTTAAAAAAATAAATCGAAGTTAAAATGCTTTCTTTCAATTAAAAATTGATTTTTGTTAAAGCAGGTTTTAATTTAAATGAAATAAAGTAAAATAGCATTGGGAAGGGAAAAAGTTAGTAGATGACTTGGTCCACGTGCATTTGCTTTTTAAATGGGGAATTTCACTTTTAATCCCCCTCCTTCGAGCCCACTTCTAAATTGGCCCAATTCACATTTTATTGTCTTTTAAAATCTTCCCTGAAGTTTGCATACTGTTTTAATTTGGCCCATTCCTGGGTGCTGCGTTTTGGAGATCTGGATCATTTGCGTTTTCTGTCCTTGTGAATTTGTGCGCATTGAATTGTGGTCCTTAGTTTTAATTTGATGTTCTATTTAATCATAAATTATTTCTTTAAGTTTGGTTTGTTTCAATTGAGTTCACTTATTATTTCAATATGTGTTTCTTTTATTTTAATGTGTTAAATTTAAATATCCCCATACTTTTTTATATTTTCACATCATATTTTCACATCATTTAGCTTTATATATGTATGTATATTACTGATGTTATACTATTTCATATAGATATATTTTTTCCCCTTTTTACAATTTTTTTTATATAAACCTTATTTTGTCACTTTTATTAATTCAAATACCTTTTATATATTTATATTCCTATGCGCCAAGTATTTATATTAAGCCTCTTTATGTAAATTAATATGTGTATTATTTTGTATATTATTTATGTTATATTATTTATTTTAAAAAATATTCATATGTTATTAAATAATACATTATTCATTTATATCTTTATTTTTTTTTAAAAAGCTGTTGTATATGTGACTTGTTTTAAAATCTTTGTGTTGTTAGTGTAGCGACATAAAAATTTAGCTTGGTCGCTAATTAGGGTGTTTGATTTTGAAAATTTAATGACCGAGATTTGATTTTGAAATAAAAGGGGAGTCGCCACTGATCCTTTTTATAGGTACGATCAGACACCTAATAAATTTATTTTTAAAACAAAAATAAGGCCGAGTTTAGGTCTACGTTAAAAGCCAGATAAAATTAGGGTTCGGGAGTCGGTTACGCGCGAGGAAGGTATTGGCACCCTCGCGACACCCAAAATTGGTATCTTATAAACACGAGTTGTCTTGATTTTCAAAAATACGAGTTTAATGAAAGGTTTAATCGTAATCCAATTGAAAAGACGAGAAATTTTAATTTTTATGTTTTTGAGAAGGATATACCGTTTTAACCCGAGTCATTTGATATTCACCCAACATAGCGATGAAATCGATGACATGGTGTTTAAATCGGTATGTTGTCTTGCTTATTGAAATAAATGAAAACACGAATAAACCTTTTGAAATAATGAACAACGAGGTAATGTATAAAAATGGGCGAGAAACGAAAGATAATAATTGTAAATACATCAAGGCACAGAATACATACGACAATAATATTAAAAACAAATACAATGCACGCGATATTAAATGTAACAATAGTATCAAATACGAGAACACAATGAGAACACTACGAATATACCTATGTAAAAAAATGACATTAAGAGTATATACATAATATATATTTACATATATATATAATTAGTAGTAATGTTGGAAATATACTACTTATAATATTCGAAATATACATGAAGTGATGAAAAATATACATAACTATTAATGTTAAAGTATATTCATAATGATATATATATTGAAAGGTGTATGTGCATAGAGATGAAAGATGTTTACATAATAATTCTAAATATAGGTACCTAATATAGATATATATATATACATAATATATTTAAAATGAACATATACACTAGACACATACTAATAATAATAGTAAAAATAGTAACAATAAAAAGATAGGTGTATGCCAAATAACTTAAAATAATATTAAGATCATGAGTGACAATTTAGAAAAGAAATAATAAACATAATAACATATGAAAATGATACTATAAAAAATATAAATACATATAATAAAATATATGTACTAACATTGGTATCAATAATAAGGATTATATAAAAAATACCTACATGAAATAGTATGCGAAAAACGTACAATTAATTAAAACACATGCATATGCGTATTACAATACATATATAATAAAAATAGAAACACGCCATTAAAGATACATATATACACACATGCGATAACACACGCTAATATTAATAATGATGATAGGAGTAATGAAGATATATACACGATATGGTATAAAAATATATACATGGAATAGTAAAGAAATAATATATATAATCTAAACATATACAATATATACATATATTAGAGATAATAATATAAAAAAAGAAAACTATTAGTACAATACATAAATACAAACACGTAGACACATACATAAATATTAAGTGAAAATATACATTAGTACTAATAATATTATTAATAAATATAATAATAGTATATTAATAACAACCATAATATAATAATGTGGTAAAATAATAATAATATAGATAGTAATATTGAGATACAAAAAGTTGCTATAATAATGAAATTATAAAAATAAAGTAATAGAACATTACTACATATATATATAAACTATACACTAATAAATAATAATGATGATAATAACAATAATAATAAAACTATAACAATAATAAAATTAAAGTAGAATAACGGAAAAAAGTAAAAAAAAAGGACGAAATTGAATTGAAAAATTAGCTATTGGGGCCGATTTGAAAAAAAATAAAAAGAAGAGGACGAAATTATAAAACACGCCTAACCTGGAGGGGCTAAAAGCACAATAAACCCCTTGGTCAAAACGAAGCGCAACATGGGGGATCAAATTGAAAAGCGCTAAAAATTATGGGGCCAAATTGAAAATGAAAAAACTTGATTGTAAAACCCCAGAAAAGCGGAAGGGTTAAAAGCGCAATTAGCCCTTCCGTTTTAAAAACACGCGGATCCTGTTCGGAGCAGGTCGGGTCGACCCGACCCGGGGCTAAAACGACGTCGTTTTTGTTTAATGAGGGGACCAAAACGATGCGTTTTGGTTCCTATAAAAGCCAATTTTTTTTAAAAAATTCATTATTAACAGCAGAAGAAAAAAAAGAAAAAGAGAGAGGGGAGAAGAGAGGGAGGGGAGAAAGGAGAGAGGGATTCCGGCCGAGGGGGGTCACCGGCCGATCGTCGGCCACCGTCCGTCGCCAACGCCGGCCACCGTACACGGTGGCCGGAGAGGTAAAAAAAATTTAAATTTTTTCCTTTTATTTTTTATATATTTGTTATGTAATATATATATATATATATAGATTTGTAGTAGATGAGAAAAAAAAGAAAGATTCGGTTTCTTTTTTTAAGTAAAATCACCTTGTGTTTGAATCTAGTTTTTGTTGTTTTGCCCTTCGATTTGCTGTTTTGTTCTTGCTTTGGAGTCCCTGTTTTATTTGTATTTAGAAATACTATGTTTGTATTGACTGGAAATTTGGCCGACCTCCCTTACAACATTTTGATTCGGCTTTTATAGCCTTACAATTTATTCTCTATTAGTTTCTGTATTGTCTCTTTTTCTCTTTGCAGGAGCAGTTGAGAGGTGATGGGGGCACAAAGGGCAGGTGGCCGGTGCTGCAGGCTTTGGCAGAGGCAAGTAGGGGGGTAGTTGCGGCGCTGAGCAGGTTAGGGTTTCAAAAACTGAAACCCTAAGTCAGCATTTGGGTCAAGAATTTGGGCCTCTAAGTTTTGGGTATTATTTGGGCTATTAACATTTAGGGTTTGGGTTAATGGTTTATGTTGTAAATTGGTCATGGGGTTGGCTGATACTTTAGTGGGCCATTCGGGTTTTGGGTTTAAAAAATGGGTTAAGGGGTTTGGGTTAGAAATTAGGTTAAATTGGGTTGATGGTTGTAAGTGGGTTTTAGGGGGTTAGTGAGTTTAATTGTAATTGGGCCTGGGCAATTTGGGCTTCTACAGCTGCCCCTCTTTGCTCATTGTCGTGCAACGGGAATAGAGTAAAGACTTTCAAGGAAGACCAAATTTGCCTGGTCTTGCCAGGTCTTGACTTGCTTTGGAACTCTTATTGTTTAGGTAGTCTCTTTCTAGTCCAACGTATCTCGTAGCTTTGGTTCAATCCACTGTATCTTCTGATATATGCCTTGTAGATTCAATCTACTCCAATGTAACTTCAAAGATATGAGATTTGCGACTTCGATCTTCTTTACTGTAACTTCTGAAAGGTGAGATCTACAACTTCAATCTGCTCTTCTATCGCTTCAGTGAGATAAGGTTTGTGGTCTTTTCTTTTGCGACTTCAGAAAGGCAAGCTCTGATATCCTCGATCAGCTTCACTGCAACTTTAGGGAGACAAAATCTTGTGTCTTCAATCTACTCCAATCTTTATTCTTTACTCAACATGTGATCTTGAGCTCAACTCATTTCTCGCAATACGAATTGACTCTTTGAAAACAGACATTAAAACAGAAATTGAAAATAGCTCAGCACGTGAGCCAAGACTCAACTCACCTCTCGCAATATGAGTTGGTTTTTTTGAAACTTAACTTGAAAAGCATATTTTGAAAATACATTGACATGTGACCTGAGGCTCAACTCACCTCTCGCAATATGAGTTGACTTTTGAATAATATAAATTAAAAGGTTCAACTCACCTCTGGCAATATGAGTCGATTTTTGAAAAATAGAGATTAAAAAGGTTCAACTCACCTCTCACAATATGAATCGATTTTTGAAAAACAGAAATTAAAAATACCTCGGCGTGTGAGCCTAGGCTCAACTCTCCTTTCGCCATATGAGTTGATTTTTGAAACATAGAAATTGCAATTACCTCAGCGTGTTCTGAGGCTCAACTCACCTCTCGCAATATGAGTTGATTTTTGAAAAGTAGAAATTGAAAAACAGAAATTGAAATTACCTCAGCGTGTCCTGAGGCTCAACTCACTTCTTGCAATATGAGTTGATTTTTGAAACATAAACTGAAAATACCTCAACGTGTATTGAGGCTCAACTCACCTCTCGCAATATGAGTTGATTTTGAAAACAGAAATAAAAACATCAAAATACTAAATCCTGTCATCTGGTGGAATTCAGGTGTCTTTTCCTTTGATTCAGTACAGCTATCATCACATCCTCTTGCTCTACTGGAGTACCTGTATATGTCATGCATGATGTCATTATGATTTGCACATGTTTGTCTTAAATGTCTTTATGCCTACATGATTTTGCTATGCACCTCAGACATGTTTGTCGTATGTCATTTTTCATCACGATTTTTGTGATGATTTGCATTCATTACTTCGGCTCTTGACTTTCTCTTTAGGCCCTGTACCTGTCCTCAAGCTTCACGAGTAATCTGTATTTCTCAGTTATCGCTCTTTTGCCCCTGTTTGAACTTTGTCCTTACTTTGAAGCTCTTGTATTTGTCAAATTTTCATCCAAGTAATGCTTAACATTTCTTTTGTTTAGAGTATGTCATTTCACTATTTATCATGTAAATAAACACATAATGATATGCATGAAAATGGTCAGGTAGGGGCAAAAAAAGGCTACCTCATATTTATTTATTTCAAATGTATCAAACAAAGAAAGTTAATCAATGATAGTAAAAAGTGTCATAAAGAGAAAAGGGATTGCATTCAACGGATACAAATGCTCTAGATATTCAACACATGAACTCTTCCCCGTTCCTTAATCCAGAATATTTTCGAGCATGGCTTCTTGCGTAAAAGATTTCGAGCTTTCAGAAATACTTCAAACACTATAGTCTTGCTGTTTGACCCACTATCCGACCGCCTTATTCTTTAAGCCCGGGCTTCTTTTATTAGAACGCCCTTTCGAGTTTTCATCCTAATCTTTTGTGTTTAATCAAGACGCCCTTTTCGAGTTTTCACTGTAGAAGCCCAAATTGCCCGGGCCCATTTACACTTTAACCCACAAAACCCTTAACCATTAACCCATTTACACTTTAACCCATAAAACCCAAACACAATACAACCCAATTACCAAAAACCCTCAACCATTAGCCCATTTACAACATTAGCCCATTAATCCCAAAACAACCCACCAAGCTAACCCCAATACCCTAACCCTAAGCTAGCCCCACCGAAACCCTAACCCTCATCTGACCAGCGCCGCCCTAGCATTTTGACTTTTAGCCTCCCACTTGTGCCGCTACTGTCACCAAGGTCTGACCACCGCTGACCTAGCCATCTGCTCCACCTCCAAGGTCACCTCAGCATCACTTGCACCTGCAACCAGTGAAGCGAAAAGACAGATAATAATAGGAAATAACTTGTAAAAGGGTTATAAAAACCCGAATGAAAAATTGTAACAGGATTTCGGCAGTTTGAAAGCACAAAGAAATAAGAAATTCATTTCAAATCCAAAAAGAAAATAGAACGACCCAAAACAGATTCAAATCGGGATCCAAAGGTAATTTTCATACTTTTTTTTCATTTCACATTTATATATAAACAAATAAAAAGAGTAACATAAAAGAAATAATAAACAAAAAAAATTAATTTTACCTTTTCCGGCCACAGTGTATGGTGGCCGGCGCCGGCGCCGGTGAGCCTCTGGTGATCGGACGGTGGCCGGCTTCCCCCACCGAAAATCGCCCCATGCTACCCCTCTCTTTTTTTTTTCTCTTTTCCCTCTCAAAGTGATTTTTTTTTCAGAATTTTAGGCTATTTATAGCCTACCAAAACGGCATCGTTTTGGTGCCCAAACTCAGACTAAAAAGCGACGTCGTTTCATTAGTGGATCGGGTCGACCCGACCCTATCCCCTAGGATCCGCGTGTTTTTATGCAGAAGGGCTATTTGCGCAATCCGCCCTTCCGCTTTTTAAACGTTTTACAATCAAGTTTTTATATTTTAATTTGGCCCCAGAATTTTTCTCGTTTTTTCAATTTAATCCCCTGTGCTACGCTGCGTTTGAAAACAGGGAATATTGCACTTTTAACCTCTCCAAGTCATGCGCGTGTTATAATTAAGTCCCTTTTCTTTGTTTTTATTTCAAATCGGCCCCAAAATTTTGTTTTTAGTTTGATTTTAATCCTTTCTTTGTTTATTTTCATTTCTTTATTAAATATTCTTGTTTTTTTACATTATTATTATTATTATTATCCTTATTGTTATTATTATTATAGTATATGTTTTGTTATATATGTATTTTATATATATTATGTATATTATTATTTTTATTATATGTTATGTATATGTTAAATATTGTATCATCCATGTATTTTACTATATATGTACATAACTTTAGTATATATAAGTATACCTTTATGTAATATTAGTATTATTATTAATTTTAATATGTATTTAACCTTGTAATCATATGTGTATATATTATGTAAATGTTTTAATGTCATATTATATATGTATTTTTTTTATGTATCACATGTGCGTACTTTTTTTTATATTGTGTTTTCACGTATCATGCATATATTTCAAAAATTATATTGTATTTTTACATACTATATCATATATATATTCCATATTTGTTATGTACATATCATTTTCAATATCCATTTTATACATATGTATATATCATGTATATACTTTAACATTAATAGTTATATATATTTTTATCACTTCATGTATATTTCAAATATTATATATATAGTATATTTCTAATATCATTATACATATATGTATACCCTTTTAGTATTGCATTTTTTATATCACGTATATTTCAAATATTATATAGCATATTTTCAACATTATTAATAATTATAGTATATACATGTATAAGTATATGTTATATATTTACTTTCAACATCGTTTTTATGTATATTCATTGTTATCTTGTACTTGATACTA
Organism: Gossypium hirsutum; assembly: GCF_007990345.1. Taxonomy (NCBI): domain Eukaryota; kingdom Viridiplantae; phylum Streptophyta; class Magnoliopsida; order Malvales; family Malvaceae; genus Gossypium; species Gossypium hirsutum. Next base: position 112,413,211 of record NC_053424.1, on the reverse strand, counting down.
TTATTATATTTAATCTTGCATGCACGGTTATTATTTTTAATATATTTGTCGTGTTCGTTATTTGTTTCAATATATACCTAGCTCTTTCATTTATTTATTTTTATTCCGTATCAGTTGTGTTTTACGTTACTTTGAAAATTACATTCCTGTTTTCTAATCAATTTCAATAATCAAGGCAACGTCCCGGTTTAACATTAAGTCGTCGATTTCATCGCTATGTTAGGTGAACATCAACCGACTCGTGTTAAAACGGTATGTCCTTCTCAAAAACTAAAAAAATCAAAACTTCTCGTCTTTTCGATCGTATAACGACTAAATGTTACATTGAACTCGATTTTTGAAAATCAAGACAACCGGTATTTATACGATACCAATTTTGGGCGTCGCGAGGGTGCTAATACCTTCCTCGCGCGTAACCGACTCCCGGACCCTACTTTGCTCTAATTTTAGCGTAGACCTAAACTCGGTCTCCTTTTGTTTTAAAAATAAACTTATTAGGTGTCCGATCACACCTATAAAAAGGATCGGTGGCGACTCCTCTCTTTATTTTGAAATCAAACTTCAGTTTTCAAGTTTTCAATAAACAACCACAATTAGCGACCGAAAGCAAATTTTTACGTCGCTACATTCACCTTGATCCCCCTTTTTTTTTAAGATGCCCTTTTCGGGTTTTCATCTTGGTTTCCTTTTTCAAGCATAATATTTCTTTATAGCATCTGAGTTCACTGGATTCGATAACTCCTTCCCATCCATCTCGGTGAGAATCAAAGCTCCGCCCGAGAATGCCTTCTTTACGACGTATGGACCTTCCCAATTTGGTGCTCATTTTCCTCGGATGTCTTTTTGTATTGGGAGAATCTTTCTCAGCACGAGTTCTCCTTCGTGGAATTCTCTTGGCTGTACTTTCTTATCATGGGCTGCGATCATTCTCTTCTGGTACATCTGTCCATGGCAGATTGCCTTCAGACGTTTTTCTTCAATAAGGTTTAACTGGTCATATCGAGCTCGAACCCATTCTGCTTCTTCTAGTTTTAATTCCATTAGGACTCGTAGAGAGGGGATCTCAACTTCGATAGGTAGCACAACTTCCATCCCATAGACCAGAGAGAAATGAGTTGCCCCCGTAGATTTCCGTACAGATGTGCGATATGCATACAAAGAAAATGGTAGCTTTTCGTGCCAATCTTTATATGTCTCGGTCATTTTCCCAATGATCTTCTTAATATTCTTATTGGCTGCTTCAACAGCTCTGTTCATTTTCGGGCGATAGGGTGATGAGTTATGATGCATTATTTGGAATTGTTCACACACCTCCTTCATCATCTTGTTGTTCAGATTCATGGCATTATCTGAAATGATTCTTTCAGGCAAATCATATCGACAAATGATTTTCTTTTTCAAAAACCTACAAACTGCAGTCTTCGTCACATTGGCAAACGAAGCTGCTTCTATCCATTTTGTGAAGTAATCAATGACCACAAAAATGAATCGGTGTCCATTAGAAGCTTTTGGGGAAATTGGCCCTATAACATCCATGCCCCACATAGAAAAGGGCCACGGAGAAGTCATGACGTGAAGGGGCGACGGGGCTACATGAATTTTATCACCATAAATTTGACATTTGTGACATTTTCGTGCAAAACTAATGCAGTCACTTTCCATCGTTAGCCAGTAATAACCGAGTCTCATAATCTTCCTGGCCATAGTGAAACCATTAGTATGTGTCCCACAAATTCCTTCATGGACATCTTCAAGTATTTTTCTAGCTTCAACCGTATCCACGCATCTTAAGAGCACTTGAGCTTTTCCTCTTTTATACAGGATATCCCCATCAAGAACAAATCCCGTTGCCATTCTTCTAATTGTTCTTTTGTCGTTCTCCTTTGCTTGCTCGGGATTCCTTTGATTCTTAATGTATTCTAAGATATCATGAAACCATGGCCGTCCATCTGGCTCTTCTTCAATGCTGAAACAATGTGCAGGGACTTTATATATGCTCATTTGAAGAGGTATTATTTCTGTTTCTCTGTTTACTTTAAACATTGAAGCCAAAGTGGCCAGGGCATCAGCTAACTGGTTTTCTTCTCGTGAGAAGTAATTAAAAGTTATTTCTTTGAATTCTTTAATCAACCCTGCCACGAGATCACTGTATTTGACTAATTTTGAATCCCTCACTTCCCAATCTCCACAGATCTGATAAATCACCAATGCTGAGTCTCTGTATACCTCTAAAGTTTGGATGTTTCATTCAATTGCTGCACGAAGTCCCATGATACAGGCCTTATATTCCGATATGTTATTGGTACAGAAGAAATTCAGTTTGGTAGTGAACGGATAATGGTTCCCTTCTGGTGATACTAAGACTGTTCCAATCCCATGCCCCAATGCATTCGATGCACCATCAAAGCTCATCTTCCATGACTTTTCTTTTGATGACTCACATTTTTTTTCTGTAATGCACATCAAGTCCTCATCTGGGAAATCAAATCTCAATGGCTCGTATTCCTCCATTGTTCGAGTTGTTAAGAAGTCAGCTATTGCGCTCCCTTTTATTGACTTTTGGCTCACATAGACGATGTCATATTCTGATAGTAAGATCTACCCTAGTGCCATTCTTCCCGAAAGTGCAGGTGATTCCATCATGTACTTTATTGGGTCCAACTTTGAAATTAGCCATGTCGTATGATACAGCATATATTGCCTGAGTCTCCGAGCTACCCAAACCAGAGCGCAATAGTATTTTTCTATGGACGAATACTTTGTCTCATAATCAGTGAATTTTTTACTGAGGTAGTAGATCGCATTTTCTTTCTTTCCTGACTCGTCATGTTGCTCCAGTACGCAACCCATTGAACTCTCGAACACAGTCAAATACAATATCAACGGTCTTCCCAGCATTGGCAGTACTAGCACTGGAGGACTAGACAAATACTGTTTTATCTTGTCAAAAGCCACTTGGCACTCCTCGTTCCATTCTCCGGGATTATGTTTTCGAAGGAGTGGAAAGATTGGGTCGCATTGGTTGGTCAGTTGAGCGATGAACCGAGCGATGAACCGAGCGATGTAGTTCAACCTCCCTAAAAATCCTCTGACATCTTTTTGCGTGTGCGGAGGTGGTAGTTCTTGAATGATTTTTATCTTATCTGGATCAACTTCAACGCCTCTTTCACTAACAATGAAGCCTAGCAACTTTCCCGAGGTAACCCCAAACGTACATTTGGCCGGATTGAGCTTTAGCTGGAACTTTCTCAGTCTGTCGAACAACTTCTTCAGGTTCGCTATATGCTCTTCTTCCCCTCAGGATTTAGCAATCATTTCGTCGACGTAAACCTCTATTTCTTTATGCATCATGTCATAAAATAACGTCACCATAGCCCTCTGATATGTTGCCCCAGCATTCTTTAACCCAAATGGCATCACCTTGTAGCAAAATGTTCCCCACATTGTTACGAAGGTAGTTTTCTCCATATCCTCAAGGGCCATCTTGATCTGATTATACCCCGAGAATCCATCCATGAAAGAAAACAATGAATGTTTTGCTGTGTTATCCACCAACGTGTCAATGTGTGGTAAGGGAAAATTATCTTTAGGAATTGCTCGGTTCAGGTCACGATAATCCACGCACATTCGTACTTTTCTATCTTTCTTTGGTACCGGGACTATATTAGCCACCCACTCTGGATATTTGGAGGCTTGTAGGAAGCCAACATCAAATTGCTTCTTGACTTCCTTTTTTATTTTCAACAACATCTCAGGTCCCATCCGTCTTAGCTTTTGTTGAATGGGTTTGCATTCTGGCTTCAATGGGAGTTTATGGACCACTACATCTTCATCCAATCCTGGCATATCCTGATATGACCATGCGAATAAATCTTTGTACTCGAGGAGCAAAGCAATCAAATTATGCCTGGTACCCCCTGAAATGGAGGTCTCAATCTTCACCTCTTGCTTCCTTTCTTCAGTTCCCAAATTTATTGTTTCAACAGATTCTTGATGAGGTAAAATCTGTTTATCCTCTTGTTCAACCATTCTTAGCAAGTCAAGAGACGAAACATAATCTTCAGCATTTTCTTCGGCTTCGAATTCTCTTAAACAAATAACCTTCTCAAAATCGATTTCAGGACTTGTAACGAGTTTGTTCATGCCATTGATATCTGAGTACCTGAAAGTTGAATAGAAAAGGAAACTATAAAGGGGTATCCCAGTATTGGAACCAACAAACGAAATGTTATGGAATGGTATGAGGCAAATGTACAGATAGGCTATGAAATGAGGAGATGATTATAAAATTAGTGATAATGCGAAAGATTGTGACAAAATGCATCTTCATTGATATTCATTTAAATGATAAAGAGCAAACGCAAGCTCTTACAAAAGAATTCTATTATATCTAAGGACACAATAGAGGGTTAATGTTTGAGCATTACTCTGAAGACTTATAAACTACAAGAAGGTCCTCGGCAGTCCAATTGTTCAACATGAAACCAGGAGGACAATGGCGTATCGTTGGAACATCTTTAATGACCCTACTTCCTTTGTCAATGACATTTATACTGACATTCTGAAGACCCCTTTCAATTAATAACAGTGTGCTTTATATATTATCTTGTCCGGGGTATATCATCCCTGCAGATGTAAATGTTTTTGACAAATGAGGGTACGTTATGGGCTCCCATTTTATTTCTCGGCCCAAAGTTCTCGCAATCCTTCTCTCCTGATCCTTCTTTGACGCACATCTGGTTGGAACCCTATTGTGATGTACTGGCTTTAAGGCCCTAACTATTCCTTGCAGATACCTTCCAAACCTTTCCTTGCTCGGGCTCCCTTCCCTATAGTCAACTTGACACCCATCCTGGTATTTCTCAATAATTTTAGCTCGGGAGTTCTGTTTCCCTCAGCGACGAATGTGGCATTAACAAATTCAAGAGATCGGAAGGAACATTCCATAGCATCTTTACTCACTTCAATGTATGGTGCGTCGGCAGAAATAGATGCTACAATGTCTTCTTCTCCCTCGACAGTGACCAAATAGCCATCTATGATAAATTTCACCTTCTGATGGAGGGATGACGGGATTGCTCCAGCAGAATGGATCCAAGGTCTTCCCAAGAGACAATTGTATAATGGTGTAATGTTTATGACTTGAAATTTAACATCGTATATGTAGGGACCCACTTCTAAAGGGATCTCGATTTTTTCCATGACTTCACGTCTTGTTCCATCAAATGCCCTTACTGTGGAATGGCAAGGCCTTAGATAGGACAAATCCATCAGAATTCTAGAAAGTGTGGCTAAAGGCATGACGTTGAGTGCCGATCCATTATCGATGAGCACGTTCGGTATTATATAACCCTTACAACGGGTTGTGATATGCAATGCTTTCACTGAACCTCTACCATTGGGTGATATTTCATCATCACTAAAAGAAATGAAATTATCCGCATTCAAGTTGTTCACCCACCTATCCAGTTTTTCAACGGATATATTGTTTGCCACATAAGCTTGATTTAACACTTTCATCAAAGCGTTCCGGTGTGGTTCTGAATTCAACAGTAGAGATAATACCGAGATTTGCGCTGGTTGCTTACTCAATTGTTCTACCATGTTGTACTTACTGTGCTTGATAAATTTTAAGAATTCCTGTGCTTCCTCCTCGTCCACAGGCTTTTTAGCTTCTTGTTCAGGCACAGTTTCATACTCATCTTCGATCACGTGCATCGGTGCTTTTCCTTTCTGTTTCAAGTCACTATTCTTCTTCACTGGTTCGACCTCTTTCAAATAACATCTTCCACTACGAGTGAAATGACCTACTTCCCCAACGCTTCCAATCATGGCTTTGGGTTTTTCATCTTCAGGTGTGATGATATTGACGTCATATTTTCATGGTACTGCTTTACTGTCCTTGTAGGGGAAAGGATATGGTACCTCGATTATCACTTTTGGTTTTACCGGCTCCTTCTTCGCGTCATAATAAATTATTAACGGTCGGTCGGCGCTATACGGGAAACCTGACGATTGATGGTCAGAGGCACATATTTCTCCTCTATTGGCCTCTTCGCCTTTATAAAAAATCTCAATCTCCTTATTGTCCATCATATTTTGTAGTAATCTCTTAAACTCTTCGCAGGATTGAATGTCGTGCCCCTCAATACCATGGAATTCACAAAAACTTTGATCTTTTGTATTCATTCCCTCGAATACTCTGTTAAGATGACAGAGCAACCCCTTTTCAACTAGCACCTCCTAAATTTTCTGCAGAGGTATTCTTATTTCAGAAACTCATCTTCTATTTTGTCGTTTGTCCTCCTCTTCCACTGCGCTCACATTCCCTTCGACGTGGTTTGGGATGGATTCCCTGACGTACCACCAGTGCCATCAAATCACAGAATACCCGCGTTGATGAGTCCTTGAACTCTCCTTTTGAAGGCCAGACAATTTTCCGTAGAGTGCCCCTATTTCCCGGCATGGTATGCACAACTAGCATTTAGATCGTACCATTTCGGGTATAGAGGTTTTAGGGGTGCCATGTAATTGGGAGATATTAATTGCTTCTCCAGGAGTTTTGGGTACAGTTCCCCATATGACACAGGAATAGGGGTGAATTGCGGTCTCTCGGGATTGGGTCTTGTTAGTCTTGGTTCATTTCTGGGTTGGCTTTGAGCGGGTAGAGTGTTTTGTGGGAATGTAGTGACGGGCCTATGGTTGTTCATGGCGTATACAGGGTAGGAAGGAGGTGGTGCTTGATAGTAAGGAGTCTGAGGAGGATAATAGAAATTCGAAGGAGGATAATTTTAAAGTCGTGGTTGGTTTGGATATGGATTAGAGGTATAACAGCTTCCCATTCCCACCATATGGGCTTCTGGTTCTTTCTTCTTCGTGGGCGCTGCCCTTTTTGAACTTTCTAAACTTTTCATCCTCCTACTTTTGATGGCATTCTCAATAAGTTCTTCGGATATTACGATATCCAAAAAATCCTTCGTAGCACTTCCCACCAGCTTGTCATAGAATGGTGCTCTCAGACTATTGATGAAAAGGACTGTTATCTCAGTCTTAGTCAGTGGATGCTCTACTTGGGCTGAGGTATCTCTCCACCTTTGCGCATACTGTCTAAAAGTTTCTGCTGGTTTCTTTTCCATCACTTGTAGGGTCATTCGATCAGGCACCATATCCGATACATGCTTGTACTGCTCACAAAAGGCTGACGCCAAGTCCTTCCAAGATCGGATCTTTTCCCTACTAAGCTGGTTGTACCACCAAAGAGCCGATCCTATTAGACTATCCTAAAAATAATGTATGAGTAGCTTGTCTTCATTTACGTAACCAGTCATTTTTCGGCAAAACATGATAAGATGCGTCTTTGGATATCTCGTGCCATCGTATTTTTCGAAATCTGGTACTTTAAATTTCGGAGCCAGAACCAGATCGGGCACCAAACTGAGCTCTTTGACACTCAGTGCAGAGAAGGCTTCAGTACCCTCTATTGCTTTAAGTCTTTCCTCTAAGCTCCTATACTTTTTTTGAACCTCGTGATCACCGGTTTTCAACTTGGCTATTTCTGCTGGATCGTCCAAATCTGGAACGAGTGGATCAGCAGGACTAGCCCCCGGGTTTGATACAAACATTTCTTGCCCTATGTGAGCAAACTACCCGTTGCTCCAGGTCTGTGGGTTCCCCTTGGGTGTACCCTCTTTGTGTTGTGTAGGCATGCGGCGGAGTGAATCCTAGGGGATAGAGCGGATCTTGACTGTGATTAACTCTTGACCGAGGTTCCTCGACATTAGGGCTCTGCATGGGTCCCTTTTCTTTAACTAAAGCTGACATCATTTCCATCATCTTGGCCATTTGGTCTCTTTGTTCGAGTGATTCCTCTCGAGATCTCACCATTAAATCTCTTGTCTCTTGTTGCGACTTGGCCAACTGCTCTTGTAATTCTTTTTGGACTCTTTCCATTCTTTCGATTCTTTCATTGAATTTAGCCTCAATTGCCCTAGCTTGTTGACGCGTTCTATGCGAATGACGTGGTTCTAGTCTCGTGGTATTACAACTGCGAATTTATGTTTTAACCTCGGTGAACGATTATGGGATATGCAATGAATGAATGAATGAGTGGATCAATGAATGTCAATCATGAAAGAAATGCAGGAAATGGGTGTTGATTTCAAGATAGCCCCTATTTAGGCATTTCATTCATCAAAAGAGTTCATTACAAAATATTTTTCCATTTTCGATTCAACCATTACACAAACTTCCTGGCTATATCGCCGTATTTCTTTACTCGTGCTAAGAACTCTGATATGTTTGATCTTCGACTTGGAGGGAATTGGCAAATGAGAATTTCAGTTTCTTCCGATAATTGTACCACGTGCATGGCTACCCCACGAACTTCATTGATCAAATAGTTAAGTTGCATTTCTTTTTCTTGGAGGCCCTCTTCGTAAGCACGAACGTCTCTATCATGCTGACTATCTTTTTCTTCCAAAGCCTTCAAGAGAGTATCTAGTTGTTGTTAAAGATCTTGCAGCATATCTTCTAACTCTCGTATCCTTTCTTTTAGTTCTTGACGTTTAGATCGACTAGTCATTACCTCGGCAGACACAGCTTCATATTCGGCGTTCTTCTTCCTTAGTTCAATCATAGCTCGTACAGTCTTTTCCTCCTCTTTCTTTGCTTTTCCTTTCTAAAATTCCACCCCGCCTTTAATGTTGCTTATTTCTTCCCTCCATTCTGCCGACGACTTGCCCAGCCCACTATTCTTTATTGTGCCTCTTAACTTCTTATTTTCCAGATGGAGGTCTCTTAAGTCATTTCTCACGACTTCAACTTTTTTTTGCGCTTTCTCGGTTCTAGATCTTTCAATCTGAACGTCGATCTTTAATTGATAGTTTTCCTCTTGAAGAGCACTAAGGTCCCGAGACATCTTGGCTTTTTCTCGTTCAAATTCTTGTCTTGCCATTTCTAGCTCAGACGGCATTTCTTCCGAGAAAGGATTTTGGACGGTGTAGTTCGTTGACGAGATTTGCTGACTATTCACCCGTTGCTTCCTCCAGACATCGTAATCTTGGGTAAGGGTATCAGCATATAAGGCTAATTCCATGAGATGAATTTTTTCCAAGACTTTACAGTGTCTCGGATCCTCTTCATTTACCCTTCACCCGCGAAAGCGAACTCGGACTGTGCTAATCCTCCAGTTGCGGGTATGAATTGTCGCGAAGAAAATTGCCTTTGGACTAATAGCGGAGCATATCCAACTCCTCCCCATAACACGAGTAGTGGTACCCAATCTTGATTTCCAACCTTGTATAACAGAACCGAAGGGCGGATCCATGGTACTCTCCAGGTTACATCTTCAGCTCGAAGGTTCTGAAAAACTGAAACCGAATGCTCTTCGATGACATCCTTTGGCCATTCTCTCTCAAGATAGGCTTCCAACGGGGTGAAATGTTTTGAAAACATGTGGTACGGTGTGCGCTCTACTTTCCAAAAATAGCTCAAAATCCAAACATTTAGTAACTGCGCGCATATGATAAAGCGTCCTTTCCCCGTTTTCCTACAACTGTTTAAGGATCTAAAGGTCTCAGCCAAGATAGTCGGGACAGGGTTGATTCCTTGTTTTAGTCTTTCGAAGAAATCCACCACCGCAACTTCTATGTGTCCAAGGACTTTCGGGAAGATGATCAAACCGTAAATGGCCAAAGCAAATAGATTTACTCTTTTCAACATGTCGGGATGGTTCAAAACCAAATCTCGTAAAGAAGTCCATGGGATGCAAATGGTTTCATTCTTCTTCTTTATTTGTTTTTTGGCCCATGCGTCAGTCATGTCTGTCAATCTTACTAACTCCTTCTTGAAGGTCATCGGCTTAGGCTCCTTCACATATACTTTATGGAATTGCCCATTTTCAACACGTAGCAAAGCAACGTACTCCTCTATAGTCGGAGTCATATCTTCTTGATTGAATGTAAAACATTGTGGTAAGCCGGATCCCAAAATCTGACCATGGCTTGGATCAAACGTTTGTCTATGTTGACGGCAATCAAATTGGCTATGTCTCCATATCTCTCGGTGAAGATACCCCTAATGTCCGAGTCCCACTGATTCCAAACCCAAACCAAATCTTCAAGGTTATTCTGGCGAACATTCACAGTTACGTGCTCGGGCAGACTGGCAATACATCCCTCCACTAGACTATCCCATTTTTCTTTCTAAGTTTTTAAAAACCAGTCTCGAACCACAGCATTCTTCTCAGTTGTTTGTATAATTAACTCTTCCGTTAGAAGCCTATTTTTTGGCAACCAAATCTCTAGTCAACACCTTCCTAATATGATGCCTATAATGCATGATGTAAAATAAGAATGAAAACAATCAAACTTGGTTAGTAACCACAACAAATATAAATTACGGTAAATTCAGATAAAAAGTGCAAATGTCAAAGAGATAAAAGGTAAGAAGCGCGTCTCCCATGTACTTATTTTGGTGACCATTAACGGACGGAGGTTCGGCATGACTCTAATTAGGTGGCTCGTACGGTTCACTATATGCGGTTTAGGTTCTAGATAGGTACTCGAATTGTCCATACTGTCATCTGCTAAGATTAGTACGAAGCCTCGGTCATAGCCAATCACAGGCTCACGAGTTCAATTCAAGGGATTACATTTACTTATGCCTATGCGGAGGGACAAGTTAACTCACGAAAGCATAAGTTATATGTAACCCGAAAGTATTCACTAGCCTGTACGGAGGGACGAGTTAACTCACGAAGGCATAGCATTTACTTCCACTTAAACAGACGGAGCCCGGGTATAGAGCTCATGTTATGCAAAGATGCACGTGCACGGTGTGTAGGGAGAAACTCACAAACCTTTCATTTTATTGTAAAAAACTACTAAACTAAAACCATAAAACTTAAAGTTGAAAAACAAAAAGACAAGACGAGTTAGAAAAAATATTTACAACATAGTACGAATGCATGACTTTTTGAAAACAAAAATTTGAAAATCACGACTAAATGTCATTTTGAACAAGGAACTCTGAAAATTTTGACAACGCAAGTTTAATTCCAGACACGACTCTCAAAAGGCTCCCCAGCGGAGTCGCCATGCTGTAGCGACATAAAAATTTAGCTTGGTCGCTAATTAGGGTGTTTGATTTTGAAAATTTAATGACCGAGATTTGATTTTGAAATAAAAGGGGAGTCACACCGATCCTTTTTATAGGTACGATCGGACACCTAATAAATTAATTTTTAAAACAAAAAGAAGGCCGAGTTTAGGTCTACATTAAAAGCCAGATAAAATTAGCGTTCGGGAGTCAGTTACGCGCGAGGAAGGTATTAGCACCCTCGCGACGCCCAAAATTGGTATCTTATAAACACGAGTTGTCTTGATTTTCAAAAATACGAGTTCAATGAAAGGTTTAATCGTAATCCAATTGAAAAGACGAGAAATTTTAATTTTTATGTTTTTGAGAAGGATATACCGTTTTAACCCGAGTCATTTGATATTCACCCAACATAGCGATGAAATCGATGACATGGTGTTTAAATCGGTACGCTTTCTTGCTTATTGAAATAAATGAAAACACGAATAAACCTTTTGAAATAATGAACAACGAGGTAATGTATAAAAATGGGCGGGAAACGAAAGATAATAATTGTAAATACAGCAAGGTACAGAATGCATACGACAATAATATTAAAAACAAAGACAATGCACGCGATATTAAATGTAACAATAGTATCAAATACGAGAACACAATGAGAACACCACGAATATACCTATGTAAAAAAAATGACATTAAGAGTATGTACATAATATATATTTACATATATATATAATTAGTAGTAATGTTGGAAATATACTACTTATAATATTCGAAATATACATGAAGTGATGAAAAATATACATAACTATTAATGTTAAAGTATATTCATAGTGATATATATATTGAAAGGTGTATGTGCATAGAGATGAAAGATGTTTACATAATAATTCTAAATATAGGTACCTAATATAGATATATATATATATACATAATATATTTAAAATGAACATATACACTAGACATATACTAATAATAATAGTAAAAATAGTAACAAAAAAAAGATAGGTGTACGCCAAATAACTTATAATAATATTAAGATCATGAGTGACAATTTAGAAAAGAAATAATAAACATAATAACATATGAAAATGATACTATAAAAAATATATATACGTATAATAAAATATATGTACTAACATTGGTATCAATAATAAGGATTATATAAAAAATACCTACATGAAATAGTATGCGAAATACGTACAATTAATTAAAACACATGCATATGCGTATTACAATACATATATAATAAAAATAGAAACACACAATTAAAGATACATATATGCATACATTCGATAACACACGCTAATATTAATAATGATGATAGGAGTAATGAAGATATATACACGATATGGTATAAAAATATATACATGGAATAGTAAAGAAATAATATATATAATCTAAATATATACAATATATACATATATTAGAGATAATAATATAAAAAAAGAAAACTATTAGTACAATATATAAATACATACAAGTAGACACATACATAAATATTAAGTGAAAATATACATTAGTACTAATAATATTATTAATAAATATAATAATAGTATATTAATAACAACCATAATATAATAATGTGGTAAAATAATAATAATATAGATAGTAATATTGAGATACAAAAAGTTGCTATAATAATGAAATTATAAAAATAAAGTAATAGAACATTACTACATATATACATATATACATAAACTATACACTAATAAATAATAATGATGATAATAACAATAATAATAAAACTATAACAATAATAAAATTAAAGTCGAATAACAGAAAAAAGTAAAAAACAGGGCGAAATTGAATTGAAAAATTAGCTATTGGGGCCGATTTGAAAAAAATAAAAAGAAGAGGATGAAATTATAAAACGCGCCTAACCTGGAGGGACTAAAAGCATAATAAACCCCTTGGTCAAAACGCAGCGCAACATGGGGGATCAAATTGAAAAGCCAAAAATTATGGGGCCAAATTGAAAATGAAAAAACTTGATTGTAAAACCCCAGAAAAGCGAAAGGGTTAAAAGCGCAATTAGCCCTTCCGCTTTAAAAACACGCGGATTCTGTTCGGAGCGGGTCGGGTCGACCCGACCCGGGACCAAAACGACGTCGTTTTTGTTTAATGGGGGGACCAAAACGATGCATTTTGGTCCCTATAAAAGCCAAATTTTTTTTAAAAAATTCATTATTAACAGCAGAAGAAAAAAAAAGAAAAAGAGAGAGGGGAGAAGAGAGGGAGGGGAAAAAGGAGAGAGGGATTCCGGCCGAGGGGGGTCACCGGCCGATCGTCGGCCACCGTCCGTCGCCGGCGCCAGCACCGTGCACGGTGGCCGAAGAGGTAAAAAAATTTAAATTTTTTCCTTTTATTTTTTATATATTTGTTATGTAATATATATATAAATTTGTAGTATATGAGAAAAAAAAAGAAGAAAGATTCGGTTTCTTTTTTTAAGTAAAATCACCTTGTGTTTGAATCTAGTTTTTTTTGTTTTGCCCTTCGATTTGCTGTTTTGTTCTTGCTTTGGAATCCTTGTTTTATTTGTATTTAGAAATACTATGTTTGTATTGACTGGAAATTTGGCCGACCTCCCTTACAACATTTTGATTCGGCTTTTATAGCCTTACAATTTATTCTCTATTAGTTTCTGTCTTGTCCCTTTTTCTCTTTGCAGGAGCAATTGAGAGGTGATGGGGGCGCAGAGGGCAGGTGGCCGGTGCTGCAGGCTTTGGCAGAGGCAAGTAGGGGGGTGGTTGCGGCACTGAGCAGGTTAGGGTTTCAGAAATTGAAACCCTAAGTCAGCATTTGGGTCAAGGATTTGGGCCTCTAGGTTTTGGGTATTATTTGGGATATTAACATTTAGGGTTTGGGTTAACGGTTTATGTTGTAAATGGGTCATGGGGTTGGCTGATACTTTAGTGGGCCATTCGGGTTTTGGGTTTAAGAAATGGGTTAAGGGGTTTGGGTTAGAAATTAGGTTAAATTGGACTGATGGTTGTAAGTGGGTTTTAGGGGGTTAGTGGGTTTAATTGTAATTGGGCCCGGGCAATTTGGGCTTCTACAGTTAGTATAGTAATGTTTTTAAAATTTGGTTTCTACCCAATTGTTCATTTAATTTTACTTTGAAACTTTATATTTCTTTAGTGTAATTTGATATAATATGTTGCCATATCCTGCACCCTAGTTCATTCTTTGGTGTTCATCATTTCTTTTATCCGTGTAATATTATTGCCCCGAATTTTTATTTCTTGCTCAATACTAAGCTTGCATGCTCTTTATTGCATCATGTTTTTGAATTTCAACTTCTTTTTCAACATCAATTGTTTTTATCTCCAAATAATCAAACAAATATATTGACTCATTTTTTTTTGCAATTGTATTTGAAACTTCACAAATCAAGGCAATGTTTCGTGTTTGGAAATTCGAGGAATTGTGCCCTAACGTGCTGGGTTTCAATTTATCGTTGGACCAAATAACCGAATACCTTTTCAAAAATTTTCGTCGCGTGTTTTGGAAATTATAAAGTGATCTCGATTTTTGGAGGCTTAAAATATCGTGTCCTAATGTACTGGATGTGGTATTTCATTCCTTTGGAATGAGTCAATCTCAAAATCCGATTGGAGTTTCTTCATGTGTTTTGGAAATCATGAGGTGATCTTAGTTTTTGGAGGCTTAAAGTATTGTGTCCTAATGTGCTGGATGTGGTATTTTATTTCTTCGAAGCGAGTGAACCTTAAAATCCAATTCGAATTGTTCATACATTTTTAAAGGAATCGTATTTTAAATTTTTTCTAAATTTTCAACGATAAGACATTCAATAATCAATTGGTACCAATTTTGGGCGTTACGGGGGTGCTAACCCTTCCTCGTGTGTGACTGACTCCCGAACCCTTTTTCTCAATTTTCATAGATCTAAAATTATTATTTTAATAAATCAAATGTTTTATTAAAATGATCAACCTCAAGGTGATCCGATTATACCTCAAAAAAGGTCGGTGGCGACTTCATAATTCGTTTTTTAAAAATCGATCCCTGTTTTTTTCCAAAATAAAAATGGTGGCGACAGCTTGGCGACTCCACTGGGGACTAATAAGAGAGTCAAGCCGTAAAATTGATTATTTTCTATCTTTTTGTCGAAAATTTAAAATTTAGATTTTAACGTACGATCCTTTTATTGCATTTCATGGGTTTTATGGTTTTTGGTCTTTTTATTCGTGTTTTACATTTTGAGTTTTTTATATCTCTTCACATCATCTTGTATGACCGTTGTGGTCGCACCTTTTTAAGTAGAAGTGAGAAACTACGCATTCGTGAGGTTTTCACCTCCGCATGGGCTAGTGGACTGCTTTTGGGATACATCCGTACCTATGCCTTCGTGAGGTTTTCACCTTCGCATGGCCATAGGGAAATGTATTACCCTGAACTGAACTCGATCTGCATGAGCCTATAATGGGTGAGGGTTGAGGAATCTGCTAGTTCAGGTACCATTTTCTTAGAACCGAGCCGCATATAGTAAACTCTAGGAGCCCGCCCTAGGTAGAGCTATGTTGAACTCTAGTGATTACCCAGTTAGGTGTTTAATTATTTTCTATTTTGCTTAAATTTTATTTTTTGATTCTAACTTGTTGTGTTTTGTTGTGATTATGTTTTACATGTCATTTCATATTAAAGAGGTGTCGATTTCTGTTCGGTTGCTAAATTAGAAAGCTTGTTATGGAGAGCGAACTCCTTGATAAAGTAGAGGATAATGCGGCTGTCTATATATGGTCAGAGAAGATGCAACTTGAGAAAGGGGATAGCCTAGCTGAGGGGTATACATCGGGGTTGTCGGGCTTCACTCGCATCAACGTGACCCAAAACGAGTTCCAAGAATTGAGAGATATATGGGCTCGTTGGGATGATGAGACCAAGCATCTATTCTATCAAAGTTATGGTGACTTACCCTACCTGCTCGATATCAAGGTGGACAAGTACTTGTTTCGGGCTATGGCTCAGTTTTGGAACCTGGCGTATAGTTGTTTAACCTTCGGGAAGGTGGAATTGGGGCCTATTGTGGAGTAGTATACGACTTTGCTTCGTTGTCCCAGCTTTTGTAAAGAAGTTAATGAGTATCACTGGGATAAGTGAACAATGGGTTACAGCTCGAATTCAGCAAAAGGGTGATGGTAGGTGCATTCCTTGGGTAAGTTTGAGGGACCTGGTCGTAGCACATCCGGATACAAAGAGGAAAGTTGATGTCTTCGCCTTAAGTATCTATGGTTTGGTGATTTTCCCAAGGCTTTAAGGCATATAGATGAAGCAGTTGCTGATTTCTTTGATCGACTTGATAAAGGGGTCACACCGATGCCAGCAATTCTTGCTGAGACATTCAGATCTTTGAGTGCATGTCAGAGGGCAAGTGAAGGTAGATTTATAGGGTGTGTGCATTTATTGTTGGCTTGGTTCCACAGCTATTTCTAGAAGGTAGATAAGGTTTCTTATCAGTTTTTTCTGAGAGTTACTCCCCGTTAAAGGAGATAGCAGCCATGTCTAGGAGAGATGACATATCATAAGAAAATTGGATCGAGCTTCTCCGAAATCTTCAGGAAGAGGATGTTGAGTGGAGAGCTCCTTGGTTTGTTCCTAATGAGATTCTCTATCGGTGTGGGAGTTTTGATTGGGTATCTCTACTTGGAATTTGGGGAGCTGCTGGATATGCCCCTTTGCTCGTTTTAAGACAATACAGGTCAAGGCAGTTTATACCGATGACATATGGATTAGGCCAGAGTGAGTTCACGTATAAGGAGAATAATTATAAGAAGAAGGTTTAAGAGATTTCTGATGTTTGGAAATAGACGCACTGGGTGAAGAGATTGGCTGTTGGATCAATGACGACTACTGAATACAAGGGGTGGTTGAGTAAAAGAGTTAATGATAATATCCCCGAGCCGAGTTTGGAGGATTTTCGTACGATGGAATAATATTTGCAAGTAATCCTCTCCGAGCTTGAAATCGTAAAACGGGACTTCGAAGAGAGAAATGCAGAGTTAGGGAAAAACATAGAACAATTAGAGGAAAAAAAGATGCATTTGAGATTGGATGTCGACGTTCAGAAACTCGAGGCTGAGAAGTTGAGAAAAGGGGAAAAGAAGGTTGAGGAAGGCCTGGACAGTTTGAAAACTGATTACAAGAAGCTACGTATGTCGATGAAAACTGCCGGGTTGGAGAAGATGTTAGAGCAGTGGCAATAGAAAATTCAAGCGGAAAAGGCTAGAGCTGATCAGTGGGAGAAGAGGTTTCATGATGCTCGAGCACGTGAAAGTGCCTTAAAGAAGAGCTTGGTTAAAGGCCAAGGTGAGAAAGAGATGTTGGTAGCTCGGGTAGCGGAGCTAGAAAAGGCCCTGCATCAGCACCCTGGTCGTAACTCTGATATTGAATTAAGAGCCAACCTGAGTAGGATTGAAGATTTGAATGGGAAGGTAGAAAAGTTCGAGACTGCTCTACAAAACTGTGAGCTTCGAATTGAATTACTTGAGTCGAACAATGAGCAGTGGAAGGAACAGCTCCGTCAATCGCAGGACCAGGTCAGAGATAGAGATCACATCATGGGTGAAGCTATGGCTTAGATTCGAGAAGTGGCTGATTATTTACAGACCTTAGCGGTTCAGGCTGATGTCCTAAGTGTGAAGTATGAGTTAGAGTCGGACCGGAGTCGTGAGCTAGCTTGCCTTCTTAAGAAAGTTAAAACTTTGAGCATTAGGGCTAAGTTGTATATGTGATCTATTTTATGTAAAGGATTTTGCTTTTTAATAAAGTTTTTTAAATGGAATTAAATCAGAATCGACGTCTCTCATCGCATCATGTGCATTAAATTTCACAAAAGAATCCTGATTAAAAATTATATTATAGTTACCCTAGAACATCAATACTACACACGGAAAAAGGCTAAAGCTATGGATCAAAGGTTTGAAAAGTTGGAGCAAATGCAAAAAGAAATGCAAGAACAGATGCAAGCGCAAATACAAGAGCAATTAGCTAAGATCCAGCAAGATATGAAAGATCAAATGCTGGAATCTCAAAGGACTATGATGAGCGAACTGACTCAGCTACTAGTTGGAAAGCCAGAAAAGGGAAAGAGTCCCATGGTCAATGCTGAAGATGATAGCATGATTCTTACTTACCCTCCGGGTTTCACCCCAACAAACACCCTAGTGCCTCCGCAAAAGGTGTCTATTAGTATCAAACCCCAATATCAGACTAGTACTTCGGCACTGCTAAATTTTTCAACGGGCTCGTGTTCTAACCCCGAAGACAATTGTGCAAATCCTACAGTTCCTGACTTCGATGAGGTCATAGAAGTAGGAAAGACAGAAGCAGAATTTCCAAAGCGGCTAGAAAATCGATACAAGTGGTTGGAGGAAAAATTCAAGGCGTTGGAAAGCACTGATTATCATTGTGGAATGGATGCGAAGGAGTTGAGCCTGGTCCCAGATCTGGTACTCCCTCCGAAGTTCAAAATGCCAGAATTCAAAAAATACAACGGAACTAGTTGCCCTGAGGCTCATATCACGATGTTTTGTCGGAGAATGACTGGTCATGTCAATAATGATTAGTTATTGATCCATTATTTTTAGGACAGTTTGGCTGGGGCTGCGACTAAGTGGTACAATCAATTAAGTCGTACCCAAGTCAAATCATGGAAAGACATAGCGCAGGGCTTCATGAAACAATATGGCCATGTGACTGACATAGCGCCTGATAGGATCACATTACAAAACATGGAAAAGAAGTCGAATGAAAGTTTCAGGCAATACACTCAGAAATAGAGGGAGATTGCTACACAAGTCCAACCCCTACTGTTGGAAAAGGAAACAACCATACTTTTCATTAATACCTTGAAGGCACTTTTTATTAATCACATGTTGGGAATCGCAACTAAGAGTTTTACGGATATAGTTATCTCTGGTGAAATGATTGAGAATGCAATAAGGTGCGGAAAGGATAGAGGTAGGGGAAAGTACCAGGAGGTTGGCCCCGAAAAAGAAAGAAAATGAAGTCAGCAATGCGAATATGGTTTATGCGAAACCAATCATGGTAAATCAACCGAAAGTGGTAGCCACGGGCCAGCAAGCTTCGCCAAGACAGGAGCCCAATACAAAGCAGAACATGGAGAAGCCCCAATTTACTTCTATTCCAGTAAAGTATCGTGAGCTGTATAAAAGTTTGTTTGATGCACACATTATATCTTCTTTTTATTTAAAACCACTGCAACCCCCATACCCCAAGTGGTATGATACAAGTGCTCAATGTGAATATCATGCTGGAATCGCGGGACATTCAATAGAGAACTGCACCTCTTTTAAAAGGGTAGTCGAAAGGCTCATCAGCATGGGTATTGTGAAATTCGATGATGCACCTGGTGTAGGAAATCCGTTACCCAATCATACTGATAAAGGGGTAAACACAATAGTCAAGAATATAGGAAGGAGAATTAAGTTGGATGTGGCAGAAGTGAGAACCCTGATGAGGGAGGTTTTGAAAAAGATGGTGGATAATGGTCTAGTCATGCAAGACTTTTGGAGCAAATCCCGACAAGCAGGGAACTATTGTGAGTTTCATGGAGAGGGGGACCATGAGATAGAAAAATGTAATGAATTTAGGGCCCTGGTACAGGCTCTAATGGACAACAAAGAACTGAAGTTCTTTGAGTTTACTGAGAAAGAAGATGTATGCTTCTCGGCGAAGGGGTTGATAGAGAAGGTTTCTGAGGTCAATCACCCAGTGGTGATTATTTCGCGACCGAAAATTAATAAAGTTGAAGAAAAAATTACACCGAGAGTTGTAATCCAGAGACCCGCGGCTTTTCCGTATAGGGATAACAAAAGGGTACCTTGAAATTATAACTGTAATGTGACATATCCAGGGGAGGAGAGTCTGGTCAGCATGCCAAGTACAAAGGTCGAGGCTGGAAAAGGGAAGTCCGTGATGATTGAACAAGGGAAAAAGAGGACAAAACCACTGGCTAATGAACCAGTAACTGAAGATGAAGCTAAAGAATTTCTGAAGTTCCTAAAACATAGTGAGTATAGTGTTATGGAACAATTGCACAAGCAGCCCGCACGTACATCGATACTAGCTCTGCTCCAAAACTCAGAGGTTCACTGAAATGCATTGATGAAGGTATTGAACGAAACTTATGTCGTTGAAGATATTTCAGTGAACAAGCTAGACCGCATTGTTAGTAATATAAGTGCTGATAACTTCATCTCATTCAGTGATGATGAAATACCACCAGGGGGCATGGGATCCACCAAGGCTTTGCACATCACCACTCGCTGCAAAGCGTATACATTGCCGGGGGTACTAATTGATAATGGGTCAGCGCTGAATGTTTTACCCTTGTCCACATTAAATAGGTTACCAATAGATAGCTCTCGTATGAAGACATGCCAGAACATAGTGAGGGCATTTGATGGCACTAAGAACAAAATGATGGGAAGAATTGAGGTACCTCTACAGATCAGACCAAACACGTACGAGGTAGATTTCCTTGTGATGGATATTACGCCTTCTTATAATTACTTGTTGGGGAGGCCTTGGATTCACTCGGCAGAGAAAGTACCGTCATCTTTGCACAAAAAGTTAAAGCTGGTGACAGAGGGCCGCTTGATAACGATAAATGCTGAGGAGGACATTATTGCATCCGTTACTAGTAGTGCGCCATATATAGAAAATGATGATGAAGCAATTGAATGTTCCTTTCGGTCATTGGAGTTTGTAAATGCAACTTTCATCTTTGAAGGGGGCAGGGTCCCAATGCCAAGAATATATGATGCTACAATGATGAGTTTGCAATTAACAGTGGGAAATGGAGCTTTGCTTGGAAGAGGACTTGAAAAGTATCTTCATGGGCGAGTTGAGATGCCAGTTTTGGCTGACAAACAAGATCGCTTTGGCTTAAGGTATAGACCAGATGCAAAGTAGAAAAGAAAGGAGATGGAAAGGAGGCAGAAGAGACGAAGAGCACGACTGAATGGGGCAGAAGTCGAGTGGAAATCAATGACTTTTCCCTATATATCTTATACATTTGTGTCGGGTAGAGTTATTTATCCTGAATTGAAGATGACAAGAGAGGGAACAGTTGAAGACGCAATGGAAAATTTGAATATCAATGTCATATCTGAAGAGAAAGTAATGAAACATGACTTAGCAAGCATTCGCCTTTATGAGCCTAGAAGTGTTCTGAACAACTGGACTGCGGAGGAAATTCCTGTAGTTTTTAGTGCTAATACAGAGTAATGTTCAAAACACACTTGTTGTTTTAAAAGCGTAGAAGCAATAAGAATCTTTTGTGAAATAGGTTCATGTTCAAAATTTTTATTTCAATATAAATGCACTTTCATTTTCCTTTCATTTCGTTTATAATCATACTATACAAATAAAGTTATATTTAGGTCCATTTGTTTGTTGGATATTCTTTCGTGCCTACAATAGGTCTCTAGATATCAATGGCATGAGTGATGCTGTTACAAACCCAGAGTTCCTTTTTGAGCGAGACGTGTGTCTGGAGGGATTTCAAGATTTTGAAGATGATGAAGACTGTAGTTTACCTTCAGATTTGTTAAGGATGGTAGAACAGGAAGAGAAAGAGATTCTACCCTATAAAGAGACAATCGAGAGTGTGACCTTGGAAGAGGGGAAAGAGGTGAACATTGGAACTTGCATAACTGAGGAAACAAGATGGGACCTCATTGATTTACTGCAAGAGTTCAAGGATATCTTCGCGTGGTCATATCAAGACATGCCTGGGCTAAGAGCTGATATTACGGTACATCGCGTCCCCATAAAAGAAGAGTGCAATTCTGTTCAACAGAAGCTTCGAAGGATGAGACCCGATGTTGCAGTAAAAATAAGAGAAGAGGTCAGAAAGTAATTTGATGCCGGGATCTTGCAAGTTGTTAATTATTCAGAATGGGTAGCTAACGTCGTCTCTGACCCTAAGAAAGATGGAAGGATGAGGATGTGTGTAGATTACAGGGACTTAAACAAGGCCAGCTCAAAGGACAACTTCCCCTTGCCTTACGTCGACACTCTGACGGACAACACGACAGGTTACCCACTGTTCTCCTTCATGGATGATTTCTCTGGGTACAATCAGATAAAGATGCATCTTGAAGATATGAAAAAAACCACATTCATAACCTTATGGGGGACTTTTTGCTATAGGGTGATGTCATTCGGGTTGAAGAATGCGGGAGCAACGTATCAAAAAGCCATGCTAACCTTATTTCACGATATGATGCATAAGGAAATTGAGGTTTACGTCAATGACATGATCGCAAAATCCCGAATGAAAAAGGAGCACATACAGGTTTTAAGGAAATTGTTCCTGAGATTGAGGAAGTTTCAGCTAAAGTCAATCCAACAAAATGTACTTTTGGAGTTAGGTTAGGGAAGCTGCTTGGTTTTATAGTCAGCGAAAAGGGAATGAAGGTCGACCCCGACAAAGTCGAGGCTATACAAAAATTACCTCCGCCGCACACTCAGAAGGAAGTTCGAGGTTTCTTGGAAAGACTAAATTATATCGTCCGGTTCATTTCACAGCTGACTGAGAAATGTGACCCTATATTTCGCCTTCTCAAGAAATACAACCCAGGCGAGTGGGATGATGAGTGCCAGAAAACCTTTGACAAAGTTAAACAATATTTGTCTAATCCCCCGGTGCTAATGCCACCTAACCCTGGTAGGCCATTAATATTGTATTTGACAGTATTTGGCAATTCAATGGGATGTGTGCTCCGTCAACATGATAAGACGGGAAAGAAGGAAAAGGCGATATATTACCTCAGTAAGAAATTCACTGAGTGTGAAATGAGATACTCACCAATTGAAAAACTATGTTGTGCTTTGGTTTGGACTACTCGGAGATTGAGGCAGTACCTGTTGTACCATACGACTTGGTTAATTTCAAAATTGGACCCTTTAAAGTAAATGATAGAGTCAGCTGCTTTGAGTGGAAGGATGGCCCGATGGTAAATTTTACTTTTTGAATTCGACATAATTTATGTGAGTCAAAAGGCTGTGAAAGGGAGTGCAATAGCAGATTTTCTAGCCAGCAGAGCTTTGGAAGATTATGAGCCTTTGAACTTTGATTTCCCAAATGAAGATCTAATGTATGTGGCAATTACCGAAGAGGGCACCTCAGAAGATCATCCGTGGAAACTGAATTTTGACAGAGCATCAAATGCCGTTAGTAATGGAATTGGGACAGTCTTGATATCCCCAGCTGGAGATCATTATCCGTTCACTTGCAAATTGGATTTTGATTGCACAAATAATATGGCAGAGTACGAAGCATGTATCATGGGAATCCGTGTAGCCATCGAACGTAAAATTAAGGTGTTAGAGGTGTATGGGGATTCTGCACTGGTGATCTATCAGCTCAAAGGTGAGTGGAAGACAAGAGACCCAAAGTTGATCAACTATCGAGAACTAGTTCGGGATCTAATTAAGGTGTTTGATAATATCACTTTCTTTTATCTCCCGCGAGATGAAAATCAGATGGCAGATGCCTTGGCTACGTTAGCTTCTATGATCAGAGTAAATGGACGAGAGAATATGAAGCCGATCTAGATGAGTATTTATGAGGCTCCAGCTCATTGTTACAATATAGACAACGAAGAGGAAAGAGATGATTATCATTGGTATCATGATATTTTACGATATGTGAAGAATCGTGAATACCCTGACCAGGCAACGAAAAATGATAAAAGAACGTTAAGAAGGCTAGCCAGTGACTATGTCTTGGATGGAGAAATCCTGTATAAAATGAGGAAAGATCAGGTACTGTTAAGATGTGTTGATGCTGTTGAAGGTAAGAAAATCCTGGAAGAGGTCCATGAGGGTGTCTGCGGGACGCATGCCAATGGGTTCACAATGGCCAGGAAGGTTATGAGATTCGGGTACTACTAGTTCACAATGGAAGGAGATTGCATCAGCTATGCCAAGAAATGTCATAAGTGCCAAATTTATGGTGACAAGATCTACGTGCCTCCTTCACCCCTTCATGTCATGATTTCTCCGTGGCCTTTTTCAATGTGGGGCATGGACGTTATAGGGTCGATTTCACCGAAGGCTTCTAATAGACATCGATTCATCTTTGTGGTCATCGATTACTTCACCAAGTGGGTGGAGACTGCTTCATATGCCAACGTCACAAAGTCGGCAGTCAGCAAGTTCTTAAAAAAAAAAAATCATATGTCGATATGGCATGCCAGAAAGGATCATATCTGACAACGCATTGAATTTGAATAATAGCGTGATAGTGGAGGTTTGCAGGCAGTTCAAGATTAAACACCACAACTGTCACCTTATCGCCCAAAAATGAATGGTGCGATTGAGGCAGCCAATAAGAATATTAAAAAGATCGTGGGGAAAATGACTGAGACTTACAGGGATTGGCATGAAAAGTTACCATTTGCTCTTTATGCCTATCGAACATCTGTCAGAACTTCTACCGGGGCAACACCTTACTAATTGGTTTATGGGATGGAGGTAATTTTGCCTATTGAGGTCGAAATTCCTTCTCTTCGGGTTTTATCAGAGTTGAAGCTAGACGAAACAGAATGGATTCAGTCTCGGTATGATCAGCTGAACTTGATTGAAGAAAAGAGACTGAAGGCTATCCGTCATGGTCAAATATACTAGAGGCGAATGATGCAAGCTTACAACAAAAAAGTTCGCCCCAAAGTATTCCGTGAGGGGGACTTGGTGTTGAAACAAATTCTCCCTATGCAAAAAAATTTTAGAGGGAAATGGATGCCAAACTGAGAAGGACCTTACGTGGTAAAGAAGGCTTTTTCTGGAGGAGCACTCATATTAACTGAGATGGATGGTAGGAGCCTGCCTAACCCAGTAAATTCAGATTCAGTCAAAAAGTACTTCGCTTAAGAGGTTAAAACCCACAAAAGGTGCCTAAAAAAATGAAAATGAGAAGCTAAGGTGAAAACCCGCAAAGAGCGCATTGAGACTAGAGAGGTTTTGAATTGAAAACCCGAAAAGGGCAATTCAAATTTTGACCAAGGATGGGGCATGTGGTAGTCTTGCTGTGCTGGAATTAATGAAGAGGAAGTACGCATGTCTTGTGGCATCGACAGAATACGTTAGATCTCCTAGGTACATGACAAGCTTAAAATGGTCCTCGTGGAGTTCATGCGGAGGAGCTTAGGCTGCGATATCTGGGATGTTCATTTTTGTTCCCCTTTACCTATTTTTGTACTCTGGCAATATTTGCTTCCCTTGATTAATTTATTTTTCTTGAATCTTTTTCCTAATAAACTTCAGTTTTGTCCATCTTTATCTTTATGTTCATGTGTTTATTGAAATAACAGTTAATGGATTAATAATACTTTTGCAAAAGAGGTTTTGCATATTACTCTGGAAGTTTCTAAATGGTGCAGGAACCTGAAATAGGATTATCGTTTAGAACTTACCCAGCTTAAGGGTGGAATATTTGTGTTAAAATTGGGATTATCTCTTCAGTCAAAGATATTGATTAAAAACATGATGTTGTGTCAACCAAGGCATAGGAGGGGATCATGATATTCCTCATTAATGTAATGTTAGGCGTACACATCTGGTTATGGTGCCCAGGGAGTGGGGTAATAGACCGAATTGATGGAAGAGGGGGTTTTAAAGAGGGGCAAACCTTAGGTTCTAGAAGTGAAACAGCCCCCGGAGTTGCAATGGGGCCAACCAGTTGAGCAAAATGAGTTATTTCTACAGGTTTTGTTGAGAAATGCTAGTCAAGTAAGAAGGCAGCATAATACGATGGTGATAAAACTCTGATGAATAGTGAGGGATGACACTTAAAGTTTTTTTTTAAAAAAAAAAAAGGAAAAAGAAACCATTTTCATTTCTATATTCATATCATTCATAACACATTTGGTTAGGAGCATCTAATTCATTTCGGTCTTAGCATTCTAATCATATGGCATAAACATAAAACAGAGTCTGCAGGGCAAGCTCCCTAGAGGACAATGTAGCGACATCAGTGAAAATTACAGATCTTATCTCCATGTATCGACTATGGAGCAAATCAAGAATGGCGAGTCTTATCTCCATGTATCGGCTATGGAGCAGATTTTAGCCGCCATTCTTATCTTTCTAAAGTTGCAGAGGACAGGTTGAAGATGCAAGTCTTATCTTCCTGAAGTTGCAGGAAGTAGACTGAAAATTATAGATCTTATCTCCACGTATCGGCTATGGAGCAGATCGAAAATGGCGAGTCTTATCTCCATGTATCGGCTATGGAGCAGATTTTAGCCACCAGCCTTATCTCTCTGAAGTTGTAGAGAGCAAGTTGAAGATACAAGTCTTGTCTTTCTGAAGTTGCAGGAAGCAAACTGAATATTACAGATCTTATCTCCATGTATCAACTATGGAGCAGATTTTAGCCACCAACCTTATCCCTCTGAAGTTGCAATGGAGCAGGCTCAATATACAAGTATTATCTTCTTGAAGTTGTTGTAAGACTACTTGAAGAAGAGGAGCACCAAAGAAGTCAAAAATTCAGTAAGACCGGGCAAAATTGGTCCTTTTGAGGTCTTTGCTCCGTTCTTGTTACACAACAACGCGCAAAGAAGGACAGATGTAGACCCAATTTTTGGCCCGGGCCCATACACATACAAAAAACCAAAAAAATAAAACAAGATATTAAATAAATCCATTTACAAATAACAGCCGGCCCAATTACACTAAATAATAAACCTAATAAAACCCACATAAAAATCCAAAAATTACAAAAACAACAAACCCAATTATAAGCCCAAAATAAACCTAACCCTAGAGCCCAAACAGCCCAATACTAGACTAACTTTTCAGCAAAAAAGGGAACAGCTGCTGCTCCCCTCCACCACGTGCGTCGGCACACCGAGCACGACCCACTGGCTCGCGCGTCCACGCCCCATAATCATGCACTCCTCCACAACTCCACAGCCTGCGATATTGAAGCAAGAAAATGGCCAGAAAACCGTTTGTATTTGGCTATAAAAGCTTTGATTTTTTGTTTGTAAGGGAGGTTTTTTTTTACTTTTGGTTAGAGAGAATATAGATACAAAATCAAAAGCAAGCAGAGATCTATAATAACAACACTTGTTAAAGGTGATTCTTGAAGTTTTTTTTTTCCTTTTACGGTTTTACTATTTTTCTTTCCTTTTTCTTTTATGTGTAAAAGACGATCCGAGAGAAACTCACCAGACGTCGCACTCCACCACGGGGAAGCCTTGCTTCGGTCGCCGCAATCAGTCATTGAGGCGATCGAAAGCTTGGTGTTAGCCTTATTTGCGACTGGAAAAAAGAGGAAGTGGGGAAGAAGAAAGAGTTTGGGGTTTGTTTTAAAAAAAAGAAATCAAAGTTAAAATGCTTTCTTTCAAGTAAAAATTGATTTTTGTTAAAGCAGGTTTTAATTTAAAGAAATAAAGTAAAATAACATTGGGAAGGGAAAAAGTCAGTAGATGACTTGGTCCACGTGCATTTACTTTTTAAATGGGGGATTTGCACTTTTAATCCCCCTCCTTTGAGCCCACTTCTAAATTGGCCCAATTCACATTTTATTGTCTTTTAAAATCTTCCCTGAAGTTTGCATACTGTTTTAATTTGGCCCGCGCCTGGGTGCTGCGTTTTGGAGATCTGGATCATTTGCGTTTTCTGTCCTTGTGAATTTGTGCGCATTGAATTGTGGTCCTTAGTTTTAATTTGATGTTCTATTTAATCATAAATTATTTCTTTAAGTTTGGTTTGTTTCAATTGAGTTCACTTATTATTTCAATATGTGTTTCTTTTATTTTAACGTGTTAAATTTAAATATCCCCATACCTTTTTATATTTTCACATCATTTAGCTTTATATATGTATATATTACTGATGTTATACTATTTCATATAGATATATTTTTCCCCCTTTTTACAAATTTTTTTATATAAACCTTATTTTGTCACTTTTATTAATTCAAATACTTTTTATATATTTATATTCCTATGCGCCAAGTATTTATATTAAGCCTCTTTATGTAAATTAATATGTGTATTATTTATTTTAAAAAATATTCATATGTTATTAAATAATATATTATTCATTTATATCTTTA
Source organism: Gossypium hirsutum (assembly GCF_007990345.1). Taxonomy (NCBI): domain Eukaryota; kingdom Viridiplantae; phylum Streptophyta; class Magnoliopsida; order Malvales; family Malvaceae; genus Gossypium; species Gossypium hirsutum. The sequence goes on along the minus strand of NC_053424.1, from coordinate 112,384,989 downwards.
TTTTTTTTTAAAGTTGTTGTATATGTGACTTGTTTTAAAATCTTTGTGTTGTTAGTATAGTAATGTTTTTAAAATTTGGTTTCTACCCAATTGTTTATTTAATTTTACTTTGAAACTTTATATTTCTTTAGTGTAATTTGATATAATATGTTGCCATATCCTGCACCCTAGTTCATTCTTCGGTGTTCATCATTTCTTTTATCCGTGTAATATTATTGCCTCGAATTTTTATTTCTTGCTTAATACTAAGCTTGCATGCTCTTTATTGCATCATGTTTTTGAATTTCAACTTCTTTTTCAACATCAATTGTTTTTATCTCCAAATAATCAAACAAATATATTGACTCATTTTTTTTGCAATTGTATTTGAAACTTCACAAATCAAGGCAATGTTTCGTGTTTGGAAATTCGAGGAATCGTGCCCTAACGTGCTGGGTTTCAATTTATCGTTGGACCAAATAACCGAATACCCTTTCAAAAATTTTCGTCGCGTGTTTTGGAAATTATAAAGTGATCTTGGTTTTTGGAGGCTTAAAATATCGTGTCCTAACGTACTGGATGTGGTATTTCATTCCTTTGGAACGAGTGAATCTCAAAATCCGATTGGAGTTACTTCGTGTGTTTTGGAAATCATGAGGTGATCTTAGTTTTTGGAGGCTTAAAGTATTGTGTCCTAAGGTGCTGGATGTGGTATTTTATTTCTTCGAAGCGAGTGAACCTTAAAATCCAACTCGAATTGTTCATACATTTTTAAAGGAATCGTATTTTAAATTTTTTCTAAATTTTCAACGATAGGACATTCAATAATCAATTGGTACCAATTTTGGGCGTTACAGGGGTGCTAACCCTTCCTCGTGAGTTACCGACTCCCGAACCCTTTTTCTCAATTTTCGTAGACCTAAAATTATTATTTTAATAAATCAAATATTTTATTAAAATGATCAACCTCAAGGTGATCCGATTACACCTCAAAAAAGGTTGGTGGCGACTCCATAATTCGTTTTTTAAAAATCCCCGTTTTTTTCCAAAATAAAAATGGTGGCGACAGAGATTATATCTTAATTTAATTTAGGATTTAACATTTCTTATAAAGGCCTTCTCAACATCTGCTGAAAAATTGTCATTTTAGCTTGATTAAAATTAAAAGTATATATTGTTATTTAAAAAAATTTATTGGGCACCTTTTTATATAATAGCTTTTATAGATATAGAATTCAAGTATGGTTTGATTATTATTGTAATAATTTGAGGGAGTTTTTTATAAGTAAATTATACCAGCAGTCACTCAACTTTAATCTCAATTATAAAACAGTCACCCAGCTTTCAAAAAATAATAAATCAATCCTACAAACCATTTTCCGTTACAGACATAACGAAAAGTTAACTTGTCATCCCATTGTGTAAATGACGCCGATTTAAAACCCTAGCTGGGCTAGGCAGTAAAAGAAAAAGAAGAAGCAGAGAAGAAGAAGAATAAGAAAAATAATAAGAGGAGGAGGAGGAGAAGAAGAGAAAAATTCTAGAGTGGTTCAGCAGTAGCATGAGGTTGTGGATCGCAACGACGGTGGTGGGGCAAGCTTTACAAATAACAGTTTCGATGATGAGAACGATCAAGAGCTTTTCTTTGTCGTATCTGGCCAAATCACCATTTCGACAAGAACAAAGCAAGATCTTTTGTTATAATACCCCATCTGATTTCAAATTTGGGATCCGGCTAATCACTGACCCAACCCAGAGTTTCATTTGTCGGCATTTGGCTGTCCCTTTGAAGGAACCGCTTCCTTTGTTCTCGAAAATCATGGGTTCAATCGATTGTTTAGTTTGTTTGGATGTTCTCCTTATTTTGCTTCTAATTTTGTTTTATGCAACTTAGTAATTGAGTTAGTGTTGTTTAGCTTAATTGACGATCCTTTTGTTTATATCATCATATCCATGAAGATCTTGACAAATTCGAGTCATTTTGGTCCTTGAATCACTTGAATGTTGTCTTGGAGGATTTTCTCTTCACCGGTTTGATTGCGGGCACTGATAGTTTGACCTTAAATTGTCTCCAATCCCATTTTAATATGATTTTTTTCAGATTTGATGGCTTTGGGCAACAGAAAAAGACAATTAGATCCCAACTGTAGTGGCTCATCTATTAGGGGTTGAAAAAGAAAAGAAAAGAGGATAGGGTGGTGGTTTGGAGGTCAACGATGGTGACGCCAAAGATGGTTGTGGAAGAGGTGGCGATGGTGAGATTGTTGGTATGAAGAAGAAGAAGAATAAACATATTGGATCATTTACGCAAAAAGTAAAAATATTGGGCCATTTTTAAAAACACGGAAAAGGCAAGACTAAAAAGACAATCACTCAACTTTGCCTCGTCCAACGTGACAAGTTAACTGGCCATGTCACCTGTCCCATTAGGCTTGTAATGGAAAACGTTAATGGATGACTGATTTGTCAATTTTCGATAACGTTAATAACTAATTTGTTAAATTTTTAAAGTTAAGTAACTCTTTTGTTCATTGAGATCAAAGTTGAGTGACTATTGGTATAATTTACTTTTTTTTTATTAAATATATGTATTACAATATTTAAATATAAAATAGAGAGTAATTAGTAGTTGAAACATCGGCATTGTTGTTAATACAAGAGAATGTGGTTTCGGGCGTGGTGCTAAAACATATTATCTTCTTATTTAAGGGTCGAAGATGAGTAGTTTCTTCTAGGTATTGTATTAAAAAAAAGTAAAGAGAGAGAAATTTAATTTTAAAATTAGATAAATGAATAAAAATAATACATTTTTAAAATAAACAAAAAAATTTATTCTCTTTTCTCAAAACAAATCATGAGAATAACTAAAAATTACCAATTAAAATTAATTAACAATTAAAATGTTCCTACCAAATGTAAGAAATTATTTAATAATTTATTTTAAATTATTTAATTTAAATTACTATTTCAATAATAACATTATTTTTCAAATTTAATCATAAAATATAAACAATGTAGTAAAAACAATTAGAATATTTTATTATTTTTTGAGATAGTGAACTAATCTTAGATTTACTTTATTTTCACTCAATAAGAAATTAAAAAAAATAATTGAACCGTCACCCAACTCAATTTATCAACCTTACAAAAGCTTTCATTTTATAAATAATAAAATTATACTAAAAAGTTTTTTTAATTCCTTAAAAATAATAAATTAATAAATTAATACATAATAAAATTATATACTTAAAATGATTAATTGAATTAGTGTCATGAGTCAAACCATACTAACTCAATTAAAAATAGAGTAAAACATCATTATATTTAAAAAGTAATAAATATCATTATTAGAGTATTTTATTTTTTAAAAAAAATTTAAATAGAAATTATTTAAAAAATTATAAATCCACATATTACGAAATTTGAACTTAAGACATCAAGATTCAACTAAAACTTCATTCATCTTTTTTTATGCAAGAATATCATGAAGACACTTGTACTAGGAACTGTATTGTATTTTATACATTTAACTAGAAAAAACGGGTACAATAGTCTATGTATGTTAGATTAAAGAACAAACCGATTCATCTATTAAAAATTACATAAATTTTTACGGTTAAAAATTGATCTCTATATGTCAACATGAGATAAATGTGGCACATCATGTGTCACTTTCTGGTTATTTTATCAACTAAGCTAGTTTTTACTAATACAAATGGATAACATTTAAAAAAAGAAGACCCATTTGCTTTTTGATTTAATGTATAGGACTAATTTGCTCATTTTTTAAGTAGAGTGGCAAAATGCAATTTAACTCTTAGATATTGGCCTCTATGGCAATTTTACCTAAATCTTTTTATATATTCTTCGATTTATTACGCGCGTGTGTGGTAAACTTATAATAAAAATATAAAAGGAAAAGGAAAAAAACTTGGATTTCCCGCTTCTCCCGCTACCCGCTTGACTAAAAAACAAAAAACTGTCCCTCACCTCCTTTCCAACAATTTCCTACCGTTTCATTTCATTTCAATGCAACCCCCCAACGGAAATTCGTAACTCATAATCAATTTCCATTTGAATTATGCAACTCTTTTCAGACCTTTTCTTTTTCCATTCTCAACTCTTTCTTGTCACTCTCTCCGGATGTGTAAGCTCTCTCTCTCACTTTCGTTTTTCATTGTTTCCAATACGATTAACTTGCGAAACGTAGTTTCTTTTCATCAATTCGTAATTTTCTAGGGTTTATTGATTTTTCTTTTTCATTTTCTGGACAGCTAAGTAGTCTGATAACGAAATGAAAACGTGATCAAGCGTTAAGCGCTTAAGGTTTATTCTTCTTGTTATATGATTTTCAATTATCTCAACTGAAACGAAATAGTTTGGCCTTTAATTTAATTTATTTTTCACATGGCAGGCATTTGTCTGCTAGTTTTTTTTTTTTTGTTCTTTTCCCTTTTCCCGTTAGCCTTTATGTTTTTTTAGTATTGTAGTATTATATAGGCATATTCTCGCTTTACTAGCACCATATCGTGTTAAAGATGAGCTACTCGTTCGACTATGGTCGATAATTAAAGCTTCGTGGCTTGGCTTTCTTGCTAGATCGCGACTAATGCTCAAGAGATCATTTCTCTATCATGAGTATTTTGTAATTAAGATTTGATTAAATATGTCTGCTTATATTTGTAAATTTGGTGTCAGAATGATACAAAAAAGTTAGTGTGCCTAGGAAATTCAATCAATACGAACTATGGACGCGAATTTCAGATGTTCGTTTTTGTAGCATGTTCTTGATAGACTATACCAGTTTTACCATTTTTCTGCTTTTTCCAACTTTTTGAATTGCTAAAATGTGAAATCGGGAGAACTTATTGTTTGTCAAGCAGTTTTGGTATAGTTATCTATTTTCAAATCCGACTGTGTATGAGAAATTATTATTGAACTTTTATCCCCAATGGACTGATGGAGTTGGTCTTCTGTTGAATTTGGCTAAGTCATGTGCAAAATCCCTGCAGGAATCTGCAATGAAATCCTTGATTCTTGTGTCTAACAAGTACTAGAAGCAATTAAATGTTTAAGGGCCCTGCTTCAGCAAGTTGGATGACAAACTTTATGTGCTGCTCACATTATGGAAAAGGACAACTCTGGTGGCAAGAATGCAACAGTTTCTCTGATTGATGAAAGACTAGGGGAAATTACTGATGGAATTCAGAAAGTTCAGGGAAAACCTGAGGAGACACGAAGTCTGAATGTCAGTAATTACAATGTTATTAAGTTAGATGAGGTTAATGGACAAGACAGATCAGGTGATGACAGGGATCAGAATCAAGCCTTCGAATCTAGAGCTGTTCAGGACAATTTAGGTGATAAGGAAAAACATGTTAAAAAATGTGACAAGATGGATAAGGATAGGGAATCATATTCTAAAGCACTAGAAGAAATGTATGAGACTGCAGAAGCAGTTCATTTTGAGGAGCCAGAACCTGTCTTTGATGGTACAGAGGTTCCAGGGATGGAGTCCAAACTAAATTCATCAACTTGTTCCTCGGGTTTTAATCTGGAAGAGGGATATATGTGGCCTGAGAAAGCAGTGGTGCTTAAAAATTTTGTGAAGGAGAAGGGTGCAGTTGCAGTGACCAGTGTCTTGCATCACCTTTCTTTTAAAAGAGATGATGTTGAAATGGGCACTGTTCGTGTTTATCAGGGTGCCCCAGGTTCTTCTAAAATCGGGGAACAAACTGCAGAAAGATCTGCCTGGAATCCCCTAAACTATATTAAGATGTCATGTACAGCTGATGCAGGATGGAAAGCTGAACAGGGGGAGGATGACACTGAAGGATCACTTATTCCTGTTGTCACAAAAGGAAAAGTTTTGTTATATGCAAGGTTAGGATGCCAAGATTGTAGAGAAGTTAGGTGGTTTCTGCGCAGCAAAAGACTTAGATATGTTGAGATCAACATTGATTTATATCCCAGTAGAAAATTGGAGCTAGAGAAGTTATCTGGATCTTGTGCTGTTCCTAAGGTCTTCTTTAATGAAGTACTGATTGGAGGCTTGAGCGAACTCATACACTTAGATATGTCTGGCAAGCTTGCAGAGAAGATTAATTTTTTGATTACTGAAGCACCGTCCACTGAAGCTCCTTTATCACCTCTTTCTGGTGAAGATGATGTTTCTTGTAAAGGGCCTGTGGATGAGCTAGCTCTAATTGTCCAAAAAATGAAAAGATATATTGTTGTTAAGGATAGGTTCTACAAGATGCGCAGGTTCACTAATTGTTTTCTAGGTTCTGAAGCGGTGGATTTCCTATCAGAAGATCAGTACCTGGAAAGGGAAGAGGTTAGTTTGGATTATTATGTTCTCTCAGACCATTATAGTGAATGTCAGGTGATAACTGTTTGCTTCACGGATTTGTCCTCTATTTCTATTATTGTTTTTCTCCAGAGAGTGTTAGGACCCAATATTTCCTGAATTAGAGCACTATTTTAGTGGTTTCCTATGGTGAATGCAGAGTAAAGCCAAAGAAACATTTTTTTGCTGCGTATTAAAATTTTAATGAAGGATGGTATGAAAATTTTATCTTCTGAAAGTTCCGTTGATGTCTTTTCTTTCCGTTCTTCCTTTCAACTTTCAAGTGGTCAGATGAAAAACTAGATAATGAATAAGTGTGTGCATTATAGATGGTAATTTTATCTTTACTTTCATGTCTTATGATAAACAATCTCAGAAAAATAGTTGTACATAATGCAATAATGGCTCTTCTTGTTTTCCTCGTTCTCTTGTTTATTTGCTGTAAACGAATGGTTTTGGGAGATTTTATTTATGGGGTTAATATTTGGTACTCTGGCAGTGTACTGTTTTTATTCCATAAGCTGCCTTAAAAAATTGCCACATGTCTTTTTTCTTAATATTTTACTATACTCCTATAGGACACTTATTAACCCTCTAATCCTACTTGTGGAGTCCAAAAACTCCACTAATAGTGTATCAAATATTTTCCATTTATTTATTTCGTTTCTCTTAGTTTTTGACTGATCATATCAGACTACTTAAGAGTTTTGAGTTGAGTTTAAAATTCCAGATTTTGTATGCCTGCTCTTTTTATACATTCTTGGAAGTGGTTATATCAGCATTATTTCCCCCTTTCTTTTCCTTTTCATCGTGTAACAGGCTGTTGAATTTGGGAGAAAGCTTGCCAGTGAACTGTTCTTTCGACATGTTCTTGAGTGAGTCCAAACCCTCCCAGTTTATTAAAACTTTTATTCAGCAGTTGACAATCCTTCTCATAAATTTTTTTTCTTGATGACACTTAATAATAGTGAGAATCTATTGGAGGATCGTAACCACTTGTATCGGTTCTTGGACCATGATCCTGTCGTATCAACTCAGTGTCACAACACTCCAAGGGGTATGATTGAACTGAAGCCAAAGCCCATCACTGAAATTGCATCAAGATTGAGGTTTCTGTTCTGTGCCATTTTAGAAGCGTATGCATCAGAATATGGAAGACATGTTGACTATAGAAGTGTTCATGGAAGTGAAGAGTTTGCAAGGTTTGACAACTCTTACTGTATGATATTGCTCACTCTACTGTCTTCAAAATTTTGTTTGATTCTTTTTACTTATTAAGTTTTTGTTGTTAATGGCTAAAAAATTTTAGGTATTTAAGAATAATTCAAGAGCTCCAAAGAGTAGATGTCCAGGACATGCCAAGGGAGGAGAAGCTTGCCTTCTTCATAAACTTGTACAATATGATGGCCATCCATGCAATTTTAGTGTGGGGTCATCCTAATGGTTCATTGGAATGGAGGAAGCTGTTAGGAGACTTCAAGTACGTTGTTGGTGGGTTCACATACTCGCTTTCATCTATTCATAACGGCATTTTAAGGTGCAATCAAAGGCCACCATTCAATCTTTTGAAACCATTTGGTGTCAGAGATAAACGGTTACAGGTGAGACCATGTTGGTAAAATAACTAAACTAAAGCCTTGAATGTCTCATGTGGAAATTGAATTTAGATCATTCGGTGTTATATGCTTTTATCAGGTGGCTCTACCATATCCTGAGCCTCTAATTCACTTTGCCCTTGTTTGTGGTACCCGATCTGGGCCTGCTCTTCAATGCTACTCTTCCAGAAATATTGATAAAGAGCTGATGGATGCAGCTCGGGTTTTCATAAGATCTGGTGGACTTACTGTTGATTTGAGTAGCAAGGTTGCATATGCTAGTAAGCTCCTCAAATGGTAAGTTAATTCAAGAGTTTTTGTTGCACAAATTTGTATTTCTTCCCAGAGGCCATTACTGTTCAGTAGGTAAATTTAGATTTTAAAAGTTTCTACATGCGGAGATGCACACTCATGGTAACACCCATATGCACAGAGCCACATTAACATACACGTTCATGCAGTCTAATTCATTGGCATAAGGGAGCTTCTAAAAACTGATGCTTTCATTTTGACTTGTATAAGCCTACAGGAGTTCTTAGTTGTAGAGTTATGCAAGTCTTGGTCACCTAAGGTTCAGAACTCAAGACAACTAACTAATAGCTATAAAGCAGAGCAGTCATTGGTTTAAAATTGCCGCACTAACAAATATTAATTTTGCAGTTGCCTTTAGTACACTGTACACCCATGAACTGATAAATTTCACTTAAGAGAAACAGAATACAGGAAAGATGCCATGCTGTTATGAAGTGATATTGTTTTGAATAGTTAGTAAAAGTTGGATGATTCAAATGCAAACCACTTTGTTGGCTAGCAATAAATTTTCCATAGGTATTAAGCTTGAAAATTTTACTGCCTTATAAATTTACTTCTTCTGCGGGTAACAACTTGTGTCATTTGCTGTTAATAAACAGGTTTAGTGTTGATTTTGGGCAGAATGAGATAGAGGTATTGAAACATGCCTCAAATTTCTTAGAGCCAACTAACGCAGAAGCTTTCCTGGGGATAATAGCTGATTCTCAATTGAGGATTATATATCAGCCCTATGATTGGGGATTGAACTGTTACAGTTAGAAAAATTTTCCCCTTTTCTATAGATCTCATATACTTAATCATACGGGTTCCCCTTTCGTATAAAATTTTCACCAGGGTTAAAACTTGTAGATTCATTGTTTTAGAATATATCACATCAGTCAGGCTTCAGTTTTATTTTTTTCATTTTTTGTACTTCTAGAAAGTAAGTTCAACAAAGTAATTGCTTAATCTTCTCTTTTAGATTCATAGTTTGGTTAATCTACATATATTTATTGAAATGTGTTATACAAAAACAATACATGGGGCTGGAATGAAAGTTTGTCTTGTTCTTTTCCCTGATAAGATTGGGGGAGCCTGTAACTGAATATCATTGTGCCATTGACTACCTTCGGGAGGTTTAGGGTCTATGACATGTGTCAGTTAGGGACGTGAGTGTTGTGGCCGTTAAGGTTGTTAGGCGGTAAAGTCTGTTGTTTTAAAAACTGTTACTTCAAAGGTTCTTTTTGTTTCTTAAATCAAACATGCCATTATCTGTTATTTTTGGGTACCCAGCAGTTATCTGTAATTGCTTGCAAACACTAAATTCAACATAAATTGCTTCGATGAATTCAACCGTACTACTAATGCTATCTTTGATAGATTTCATTCGTAATTTTTAACCACTAACTTGATTTGTTTGTGGTAAAAAAAATGAATTTTTATTTTCTATTTTAAAAAGTTCTTATTTTTCACAAGGGTTTTTCTTGATGTTTCTAATTTAGTATTAATTATTTTTTATTTCATGTATAAATATTAAATAATTTTTTCTCATTATTATACTAATAACCAAAAATAGCATAAATTTTTTTTATTGGTAATTAAATATTTAATTTAAGATTATTAATAATTTAAATTATCTTGAAGTTTTTGATTTTTTTCTCCAACTCTGATATATATTAATTATGTATGAAGCTACATTTTAAGGTAGTGATGAGCAGGAGTCATACATCCTATTTCGTGTTTTTTTATATTATGATTTTAATAGAATATGATTGTTGAAAATGTTATTTTATAAATTTTGGTATAAGAAAGTTATATTATTAGGTTTGGTTCATTAAATATTTTTTTTAAAAATATAATAATAATTTATGGATTTATCCTTATTAAATAAAATATAATATTCATGTATTTAATTTTTAAAATAAACTTTATTCTTAACAAATATTTAGATTAAGTATTTAATAATAAGATTTAATTGATAGTTTTTAAATTATTTTATAATTTATAATTTTAATTGAAAATAAAATTGTTTCAAATTTGTCTTGCATATATTTTTTAAATATAATAAGGGAAAATATTTGGTATACTTTCATTAAAGTTTTTAGACTTCACACCTAAGGTTAAGGGGTTGATAAGTATACTATAGAGGTATAGTAAAATATTAAAAAATATATTTTAAAAAAAGAGACTTATGTTAATTTTTTTAAGGTTACTTGTGGAATAAAAAAAGTTTACTATAAGTACACTGTTACAAGCCCAATTCGCCCGGCCCATTTTGCAACCCCTAAACCCAATAAACTCAAACCCTAGCCCAAACCAACAATCAAAAGAAAAAAGAAAAGAAAAAAAACCCTAGTCGCACTTGTCCCATCACCCCATACCGTCTGCCTCCACCAACTCCTCTGTCACCGCCGTTGACCCCCTCTAGACCTGCAAAACAGAAATAAAAAAGGGAGAAAGCAAAGAAACAGAAAAGTAAAGCAAAACAGTGACGAATAGCATAAAAAAGTTGTTGTATTTGGCTATAAAAGGGCCTAAAAACATACAATGTCCTCTCTTTTTTTTCTTTTTTACACGAAAAAACAACTAATAGCAGGAATCAAAATATTTCAAAAGAAAAGGTTGTCCCTTCATTCTATTAACTGATTTTCTTATTTTGCCAGTTGATTCAACGCACGTACACACAACACATATACATATATTTAAAAAGGAAAGGGTATTGTTACCTTTTTCGGAGATCGGAGAAGTCGGAACCGAACGGTTCCCATTGCTCGATCCGATCTCCTAGGTCTCCTTTGCTTGTTTGGACTTCAGATATGGAGAGAGGGGGACGAGAGGCATCGATTCAGAGATTTTTACATCTCCGACCGCCGTATACGGCGGACACCGGTGACCGACGGGCACCGATCCGACGACCGAAAATCGCCTAGGCCGGATTCCCTCACATCTCTCTTTCTTCTTTTTTTTTTCCTCTGCACTGACGAAATGAAAATTTCACAAATTTTTTTTACTTTTATAGCCCCTTGGTACGGCGTCGTTTTGGGGCAAATATCCAATACCCAAAGCGGCGTCGTTTAATCGCCTGACCCGGACTCCGACCCGAAAACCGCCTAGGATCCGCGTGTTTCTGGACTGAGGGTCTATTTGTGACCTCAGTCCCTCTGCTTTTGAAGCTGTTTTTGATGTTGTCCCATTCTCTTTTATTTCTTTTCTTAATTTCGCCCAGGAATTTCCTTATCGTTTCACCTGGGTCCCTGATCGAACGGTGCGTTTTGGACGGAAGGGTTTTATTTCCCATTTGGTCCTCCTTGGTTACTCGCGCATCCGTCTGGGTTACTATTTTAACCCTAGTAGCTTTTTTTATTTATGAATTAGCCTCCTTATTTTAATTTGATTTCAATTAGGTTTTGTTTAAATTCATTTTTATAGTTTTCTCTATTATTCGTGTTTATTGGTATTGGTTGTATTACTTGCATAATTTTGTTTATTTATTTGTTGTAGTCTGATTAATTGTAATTTCATTTATTATATATTGTTCTATGTTTTATGCATTATTATATATATGTATATATATATACCTTGAAAATGAAATTAACCTTATTTTATATATTATTAGTATTACGTTATTCATACATATAACCCTTTTTATATTTTAAATATCTATACTTGTTGATTAAAAAGAAATCACATGTTTTATACATTATCCAAATTATTATTATACGTATACGTAAACATTGGTGTATACATCACTAAACTCATGTAGATTATACCTATATTTTTTATATATAAATATGTTTCTAAGTCCATTGTATAATTTATAATAAAATTAATTTAATTTCGTATACGTATTCCTTTCATTTTAATTTTATTTACGCATATACACATATAATTTGTAAATCTAATAAGTTCTTAAAATTATTATATATGCTTTTATTGTCTTTGCACATTTTTAATTTTCCTTTATTATATATAAGTTGTCAATTTTAAACCAATATCCTTTAACATTTCATATATTATTCGATTTAAATATTTATTCTATAACATATATTTTAATGGTCACATGTATTCCTTTATTTTGTTACCGTAAAAAGTGTCTAGTTTAACAATTCATATAATATATTATATATTCATCCTTTTAAATTTATCTCATACATATATATTTTTCTTTAATTTTCATTTTGTTTTGCATTTTTTGCATTTGAATATGTTGTATTAGGTTATATATATTATTGTGGTATATTATTTTTGTTTTGTATTGCCATCATATTGATTATTCTTCATCCATGATTAGGAAATTGATAATATTTTTTTTAGATTGGTGGAATTCGATTGCTATCTTGTTAGTTGATTAAACAAATTATCTTATCTCTATTCATCCATCCTAGTATCTCGTACATGTACATTATCTTGTGTTTTTATTTCCTTTCCGATTAACAAATAGTACTCTATAATTTCTAACTCTTTAGAATTAATTATTCCATTTTTAAGTCAAATTATTGCATTTCAAGCTGGTTTTATAATTATTTATTTAAAAATTCCTTAAAACAAAGGTAATATTTGATGTTTGGCAATTCGGGGAATCGTGCCCTACCGTACTGGGTTGCAATTTCATGTTTGTTCGAAACGATTGAATATTCCTTCGGAATTTTACCCATGTCTTTAAAAATTTTCTTTAGAACAAAGGAAATGCTCGATGCTTGGCAATTCGAAGAATTGTGCCCTATCGTGCTGGGTTGCAATTTTTCGTTTGTTCAAAGTAATCGAACGTCCCTTTTGAATTTCACTCATATTTTCTCAATCCTAAAGCAAATCAATGTTCAACGTTTAGAAGTTCGAAGAATCGTGCCCTACCATGATGGGTTTCGGTTTTTCATTGGACTAAATAATTGGACATCCTTTTGTAATTTTCGGGATATAAATTTTTGGAAACCAAGATTTATCATGTGCTCAAGGGAATAAAGTGTCGTGTCCTATCGTGTTGGATATAATGCTGCATTCCTTTGAAACAAGAAAATTTTGACGACCAACTTGAGCTATTCAAATTTTTAAAAGGATCATTCTTCAAAAATAGTTTCAAATCTCAGACATATGGACAATACTTAATTAATTTGGTACCAATTTTGGGCGTAGTGAGGGTGCCAATCCTTCCTCATACGTAATCGGCTCCCGAACCCATTTTCTCATATTTACGTAGGCCAAAATCGATTTAATAAAACAAAGTGTTTTATTAGGTGACCTAATCACACCTAAATAAAATATTGGTGGCGACTCCATGTTTTGTTTTCAAAAAGTCTATCCCCGTTTTAAAAAAAATGGTTTCGATATACAACAAATATTTACCCATATAATAATGCATATATAAAATAAGTTCATATATAACTTGTTTTGGAATATATCAATGAGCTAAACCAAAACTTTAATTTTTTTCCCTATTGCTCGTAAATATTTATAAAGATTATAATAAAATTGAATTTTAAATTAATATACCAAAAAGAAAAGAGAGAAAAACAATGTAAAATAAATATAATATGCATATAAAAAGTAAAATTAAGGAAAAAAAACTAAATAAAATCAGGTAGGGAGAAGGAGACAATAGTTTGTTTGTTTTTGAGTTTATTAATAGGTTAATATTTTAAATTAATATAAAATATGGTTAATTTTGTTTTATTAATTTTTTTTAAAGTTCCTAACTTATGGGAAAGTAATTTTCCCATCTTTTATTATGAGAATCAGGTTGTCATATTTATGACAAAGTAATTCTCAAGAAAAAAAAAGTTAATTTTCAAAAAAATAAAATAAAATTTGAGATACCAAATATTAGAATTATTTTTCAGCTGATATTTCTATCATTCCAAATGCTTTTGAATATTTTATTTTCAAAGGAGTGGGTTGCTTATTTTACTTTGTTTTCTCAAAATTCTTGTATTGGTCATATTTCTCTTGTAATCCTCCCAATTCTCGTTAGCTTTCTCAATGTTAGATATGTTAGGTTTCTATTTGATTACACTACAAGATTATTAGCTTTTATTTTTAAATATAAAAATTTAAATTTGCAAAAATTACTTTTATCATATCTATTTTTTTTCAAGTGTTACAAACTCAAAAATAAAATTTCTAAACTACTTATGCATTATACAAATTTTTTCTAGTATTCGCATATGCTTTAAAAGTGTTTCTAAGTCAAAATACTATAGTTTCAAAAAAGTCTTGAGACATAGGGTAATATGTCTTGAAACATAAAATACTTTAGGGGAGCAAAGTCTCAAGATAATTTCAGAAAAGTCTCGATTTGTCTCGAGACATAAAATACTGAAGCTAAAGTGTTGCTTCAATGGTGAAATGTCTTGAGGCAAAACTCTCCAAGTTTTGAGACATATTATGATGTCTCGAGACATTAGTCTTACTGTCTTGGGACACTCTGCTCTCACGATCATATTTTTACCTCTATGTGTTGAGACAACTCTCTTATGTCTCGAGACATAGACTTGCATATTGCATTAAATGCGCGAATTCAATGCTCTCGACGGTTAGAAATTCCCTTCAATGATTCCAAACATCATAAAATTAATGAGAGGATATAAATATAACCCAAGAATGCTCAAAAGATGATAGGAAACAAGCTTATTAAGATCAAGAAAAAAAATCATTTCACCTTGTTCTCATTTTCACATGTAAACAAACTTGTTGTTTTGTAATCGTAAGAGTTTTATCATTGTATATCTACCTTTTAGAGGTGCTTATTCATTCTCAATTGTATTTCTCAAAGTTGTGTGAGATTACTTAAGGTTTTTGGTAAAAAATCTTAAGGGAAGTAACTCTATCTTGCCTAATGTTGTAAAGGTTAAACCTTGTCAGTTTCAAATTAGATAATTTGAGAAATTCTTAATGATAATAAGTTAAGATAGTAGAAGTAGGTAGTTGAAGTCGAATCACTCTAAATCTTTTATGTCAATTTTCTTGAACTCCTTATTTTAATTTTTTTAAACACCAGTTTACCCTCTCTTTGTATATTTGTTACAAGACAATATAACTTCTAAAATGTCTTTTGTTGAATGTAAAATACTACCACTTGTGCTTTTGTGTTATTCTTATTTCTTATTTTAAGTCTAATTTTGTATTTCATCTCTCTATTTTATGAAAATTGAGAAATTAAATTCTTCTGTTTTAATTTGTTAAAAGTTGATTCTCGTATTTTGATAAGTCTAATTTAATCATACGGTTAAACCTTACTATTAAATTATTGACTCGAAAATCAGCAATTCAACAATTTACATTTATACGTAAATAATTAGTAAAAACTAACCTTTTCATTTATTTACTAACCATTCAACAACTCAATTTTCATAAAATATGTGAATAAACAAATTAAAGTCTCAATTTTAATGAAGTATATGAATAAAATTCATAATCAAACCTGCACCAAATTGCAAACTTTGTTCACTTTGAATTACTTTAACGAACCTGGTTGGTATTTAGAGCATTTTTCTTTTCTTTCTGGTAAGCCTACTTTCGGCATATGTTGATTTCATACAGATACACAGTCTACACGTAATTGCAAACATTTTTTTATTTTTAGCTAGGAGGATGAAGGATTAAAGTTTTTATAATATAAAAATAAGAAATTGCTGACATATATTTGGTCCAAAATTAACATAACATGTTATAATAAACGTCGATAAAAGCGGTAGAACGATCACAAAGCAATAAAAAAAAATAAAAACACATATTTTATATAGAAATCCTTTCAGGAAAAAATCAAAGGTAGAGGAGGAGAAATTTACAAATGTTGAAAAATGAATATTACATGAGGAGTTTCGACTACATTTATTCAAGGGCTGAAAATCCTTATTTTAATCAAAGTTAAATACAAGAAGAATAGTTTTATATAAATTCAACTTGTGTTGTATGATCTTCTTATTTTGTCACTATATTTATTTCTTTAATAAGTGACGGGATTCGGGTTAGACAAAATCTAACATAACAAATCTTGCCCAAGAAATTTCTATTCAATATCTTGTAGATGTTTTTCTTTTGAATAATTTGTTTAATAACAACAGAGGAGTATGCTTGTTTGAAACTAAATATATTTCATCGAATATTTGTTATAAAAATAAAATTATAATGAAGGTAGAATGGTAAATGTGATTCACATCATATTGGTGTGGAGAATACAAGTATTTATATATTGGATTGGATCTATATATATATATAGATATGATATTAACATATTTTATATTTGTTTAATTCCGTCTCATCTCAAAATATGAGCCTAAATTTTGTCTAAGCCCGTTCGTATTTTTAAATAGTTAACTAAGCCCATTTTAGACCCACCCATATTATTTTTTAAAGTTTTTTAAATATATTTATATAATTTTTAATTTAATATTTAATAATTTTATAGATTTTTTTATTTGTTAAAATTTTATGTATACTCACCTTAACATTTTTTAATGTTTACATCATAGTACTATTATATACTATAATAGATTTAATTTTTATGTATTATAAATTACATAATAACATAATATATAAAAATAATTTAATATCAAACAATAATAATTTAAAAACTCAGTCCATATTTTAAACGGGCCTTATTTTTTTGCTCAAACACATTTTTCGAGCCTAATATTTTTACTCAAACCCTCCTAAATTTCAAGTAGGCCTTCGGACTTAAACAGGTAGCCTAACCTATAAACAAGTCTAGTAGAGAGCTACTAACGGGGTGTTTCACACCATAGATGGTGTGGAGAGCCATTAGAAATGATGATTTTTGGAGATTTCATGAGTTTGGAAAGCTTTTTGGGAAAGATTTAATGGAGCTGTAGCTTATATCCTAAAGTTGTCTTCTTTTTGTGATGGAAAGGGTATTTATAGAGGAAGAGCTTTGATGTGATTTCCACTAGAATAATGTCCTTCTATATAGGGTGGTTGTAGAGACACGAGTGTTTCATTAAGATGTGATGAGGTGACTTGATGATTGTGCGTAAGAATGGGTATAATAATTGTCACCCAGTCGAAGGGGAAGTTATAATGTGACTTACTCTGGGACTATCGAATGTGAGGCATAGTTAAGAAGGTTAATGTAGATCCTCATTTGTCATTAGCTTGTACTTCTTTAAGAATATTTGTATCTTACACAATTGTGGTGTTCTAATATTGTCCATTGAGGTCTTAAGAGGTTACACTTAATGGAGCACTGGAAACTTAGAATGCTTTGCTAGAAATGACATTAGGGTCTTCGGAAGGCCTTCAACTAATAGGGCACTGTAACCTTAGAAAGCTTAGCCGAAAATGACACTCTAGGCCCTCGGAAGGCCTTTGCTCGACAAGACATTGGAATCTTAGAAGACTATACTAATTGAGTCTATGAAAAGCTATCTTTTATGACTATACTTACTGTAGCGACGTAAAAAATTTGCTTAGCTCGGTCGCTAATTGTGGCGATTTATTGAAAAAAAGTTTGAAATTTGACGTTTGATTTTTGAAATAAACAGGGAGTCGCCACCGATCCTTTTTCCTAGGTGTGATCGGACACCTATTAGATCTCTTATTAAAACAAATAAAGGCTAAGTTTAGGTCTACGTTAAAATCCAGAGAAAAATTAGGGTTCGGGAGTCGGTTACGCGCGAGGAAGGTATTAGCACCCTCGCGACGCCCAAAATTGGTATCTTATAAACACGTGTTGTCTTGATTTTCAAAAAAAAATACGAGTTCAATATAACATTTAGTCGTGATTCATTTGAAAAGACAAGAATTTTCAATCTTTTTGATTTTTTTAAGAAGGATATACCGTTTTAACACGAGTCGATTGATGTTCACCCAACATAGCGATGAAAACGACGACTTAGTGTTAAACCGATATGTTGCCTTTGATTATTGAAATTAATTAGAAACAAGAATGTGATTTTCGAAGAAATGCAAAACAAAATTGATATGGAATAAAAATAAATAAAATGAAAGAGCTAGGTACATATTGAAGCAGATAATCAATGTGACAATAATATTAAAACGTAATAATAGTGCATGCAAGATTAAATGTAATGATAGTATCAAATACGAGGAAACAATGAATGTACATACATAAAAATGATATTAAGAACATGCACGTCAAAACACATATATATATACTTAGTAATAATGTTAGAAATATATTATATATAATATTTGAAATATTCATGAAATGATAAAAATATATATAACAATTAATGTTAAAATATATACATAATAATATATATTGAAGGATGTATGTACATAAGAAATATATACACCAATTTGTATAATCACATTATAAAAGAAAAAGAGACAAATAATAAAGTGTTGAAATGAAATAATGGAAAAAACTATATATACATATACACATATATGATGAAATATATACAGTATTAATAACAATAATAAGGATTTTACATATATGAAATAGCATGAGAAATATACACATGAAATAGTATATAAAACTAATTAATAGAGTATAAGCGTATGTACACGATATATAAAAGAAAATATATACATGAAAATATATACATGAAATATTATAAAAATATATAACTACGGTACTAAAGTACATACACGAAATAATGTATAAAAAGAATATAACTAATGATATCAAAAAGAAAAAAAAAGTATATACATGATAATATATATGTAAAATATTAGAAATATATGTACATAATATACGTGTGAAAAAATATACACATAATATAGTATTAGAACATAATAATAATACAACATTAAAAATATATATGATATATATAAAGTATAGTGTTAAAAACACATGTATATAATATATGAATAATATATATATACGTATAATACTAAAATATTTAGGTGATGTATACATATTAGAATAGAAATCTTAGTAATAATATTACATAAGTATATACAAATATTAAGTATGTACGTATTATAAATATATGAATATATAATAAAACGTAAAGTAATGCATAATAATAATAATAATAATATAAAAATAACAAGAGTATTTAATAAGGAAATAAAAATAAACGAAAAAGGACTAAAATCAAATAAAAACAGAGTTGTGGGGCCAATTTAAAATAAAAATAGAGAAAAGGGACTTAACACGCGCATAACTTGGAGGGATCAAAAGCTCAATAAATCCAAGCCTCCAAAACGTACCGTATTGAACGGGACCAAATTGAAAACCATGTAAAAATTCAGGGCCAAATTAAAACTAACGCAAAACTTGATTATAAATGCTAGAAAAGCGGAAGGACTGTGCGCATAAATATCCCATTCACACAAAAACACTCGGATCCTGAGGTGGGTCGAGTCGGATGGTCCGACCCAGGGCAAAACAATGTCGTTTTATGCCCTGGGTTTTAAACCCAAAACGATGCCGTTTTCAAGGGCTATAAATAGCCTTTAAATCAGAAAAAAAAATCATTTGGGGCTGGGAAAGAAAAAAAAAGAGAGTGAGGACAGAGCGATTTCTGGTGGGACTCCGGCCAGGGGTCCGGTCACCGGAGCCTTGCCGGCGCCGGCGCCGGCCACCGTACACGGTGGCCGGAGAGGTAGGATTTTTCTCTTTTTTTCTGGTTTTTTCGTTTTTTTGTGTTTTTGTTATAATTTTGTACTTGTTTTAATATATATGTGTGAGAAAAAGAAACAAAATTGAAATTAAAATCACATTGGATTTTGTATTTCGGCTCTCTGATTCGTGATGTTTGAATCTGACTTTGCACTATTTTTTTGCTTTTGATGTTATTCTTGTATTATTTCAATAAAAATCCAACAACCACAAAGCTTTTTAATCGGCCTTTTTATAACCATTTTGGTTACACTATCTATATCTATTTTCTGTTGCTGTTGTGTGTGTTGTCTGTGCAGGTGGAGCAGTCCGGTGACAGAGGGTAAGTAGGGAGAGTTGGTGGCCATGGCATGGGTGTTGCGGCGCTGAGGTGACTTTGTCGATAGGGGTAGGTGGGTAGGTTCGGCGCAAGTGGGAAGGTAACTGAAACCCTAAGTCTAAAGTTAGGCTCCTGGGCTTGGGTTGAGTATTTGGGTTTAGGTTAGTTGGGCTGAATATTGTAAACGAGCTGTGGGTAGTTAATGGGTTTGGGTAGTTTTAGGTTCAATTTGGGTTAACTTAGATGGGTATTAGTTTAATGTAAATGAAACTGGGCTGAGGGCATTGTAAATGGCCCAAAATTGGTCTATAACAGCTGCCCCTCTTTGCTCATTGTCGTGTAACGGGAATAGAGCAAAGACACAAAGAAAGGCCAATTTTGCCCAGTCTTGCTGAGCTTTGACTTCTTTAGTGCAATTCTTGTTCAGATAGTCTCTTTCCAGTCCACTGTATCTTGCAGCTTTGGTTCAATCCACTGCATCTTTTGACATATGCCTTGTAGCTTCAATCTACTCCGATGTGACTTTAATTATATGCAACTTGTGGCTTCGAACTGCTTCACTTGTAACTTCAGAAAGATAAAATCTACAACTTCAATCTACTCTTCTATCGCTTCAGTGAGATGAGGTTTGTGATCTTCTCTTCTGTCGTTTCAGAAAGGCAAGATTTGTTATCCTTGATCAGCTTCATTGCAACTTTAGGGAGACAAGACTCGCAGCTTTTGACCTGCTCCACTGCAACTTTAGGGAGACCAAGTCTGGTGTCTTCTATCAGCTTCAATCTTTATTCTTTATTCAGCATGTGATCTTGAGCTCAACTTATTTCTCGCAATATGAATTGACTCTTAAAAACAGTTATTAAAAACAGAAATTGAAAATAGCTCAACACGTGAGCCAAGGCTCAACTCATCTCTCGCAATATGAGTTGGTCTTTTTAAAACTTGATTTGAAAAGTAGATTTTGAAAAACAGAAATTAAAAGGCTCAACTCACCTCTCGCAATATGAGTTGATTTTTGAAAACATGAACTAAAACAGAAATTGGAAATACCTAAGCATAGCCAAGGCTCAACTCACCTCTCGCAATATGAGTTGATTTTTTTGAAAAGCAGAAATTAAAAAAAAAGAAATTGAAGTTACCTCAGTGTGTCCTGAGGCTCAACTCACCTCTCGCAACATGAGTTGATTTTTGAAAACAGAAATTTGAAAAATAGAATTTGAAATTACCTCAGCGTGTCCTGAGGCTCAACTCACCTCTCGCAATATGAGTTGATTTTGAAAAAAATAGAATTTGAAAATACCTCAGCGTGTGTAACGCCCCGTACCCGAGACCGTTTCCGGAGTCGAACACGAGGTGTTAACGGACTTAATTCATTACTTAAACAGCTCATACAATTCATTTTAAAATTTCCAAACAAGCTGGCTAACTGCATCACAGTCTCTTTAAAAATCATATCTCAAGTTCTGAAACTCAAAATCAAATTCCGAAAATTTTTCCTGAAACTAGACTCATATATATATCTACTAATTTTTTTCTAGAATTTTTGGTCAGGCTAATTAGTACAGTTTATTAGTTAAAGTCTCCCCTGTTTCAGGGTTCGACTACTCTGACCTCTGTGTATTACGAATCAGATATCTCCCTGTACAGAGATTCAATGACTATGCCGTTTGTCTCTAATAAAACTAGACTCAATAAGGAATCTGTACATATAAATCATGAACTCTAATTATCTTTGTAAAATTTATGGTGAATTTCCAAAGTCAGAACAGGGGATCCAGAAATCGCTCTGGCCCTGTCTCACAAAAATTTAAACATCTCATAAAATATAGCTCATATACCTGTTTTGCTTCTTCCATATGAAAATAGACTCATCAAGATTCGATTCCATAACTTATTCATCATCTAATTGTATCTCTACTATTTTTAGTGATTTTTAAAACTCACGTCACTGCTGCTGTCTGAATCTATTTTATGGTAAATTTTACCTATTTCATGGTT
Source organism: Gossypium hirsutum (assembly GCF_007990345.1). Taxonomy (NCBI): domain Eukaryota; kingdom Viridiplantae; phylum Streptophyta; class Magnoliopsida; order Malvales; family Malvaceae; genus Gossypium; species Gossypium hirsutum. Next base: position 112,362,916 of record NC_053424.1, on the reverse strand, counting down.
TCCATGGATTAGCTAGCAATTTGACATACATAACACCAAATATGATCATGATTAGCCATTCCAATGGCTAATCATTACCAAGCATTTCCATACCACTCAATAACCATATCATAAGACCATATACACAAAATGATTATAATGCTATACATGCCATACTCAAAATATACAAGCCATTATGCCAAGATGGTATACGGATAGTGTGAGTGTGCCTCCGACCATTCCCGATTTCCGAGCTGGCTTGTCAACACTACAAGGAATGAAAAGGAGGGAGTAAGCATAAATGCTTAATAAGTTCATATGCAAATAGCAAGTAACATAACCATATAAGCAAACATAAAACATCATTTGCATAATCATCACCAAGACATTCATATCACATTTTCATTTATCATCTTACCATATTGTTGTTATATCGATTTTTCAACTCGAGGGTTAAGTACATACCTGTTCAAAGTACCCATTTCACAACACTTACCAATACGTCCCTTTCATCTTGAGTATTTCTCCATTTCAGTAGAACTTTACCCGTTGAACACATCGGAATATAATTCGGATACATGGAAAGTTTGCACATAAGTGCCACATATGTGGCCAAGCTACCATGTAACCCGCCCATAAGTGAACTCGGACTCAACTCAACGAGCTCGGGCGTTCGCATCCATAAGTGAACTCGGACTCAACTCAACGAGCTCAGATGCCTAGTTACATCTCTCGAACTCGGACTCAACTCAACGAGTTCGGACGCTCGCATCCATAAGTGAACTCGGACTCAACTCAACGAGTTCGGATGCCCAAATATCCCAGTGACATGTCACTTGTATCCTAATCCATTCCTAAGGTTCAACGGGACATTTTTCGCAATCATATGTCTCAACCATCTTCTATGGAATGTCGATACCGATACTCGGTAGTATTTCACATTTTCCAAGTATATCACATAATTTGATATATTATCAAACAATTGTCACAAGTATGATATTTCATAATAATTATCATATCATTTAAATAACATTAAAACATTTAAAACAATAACTATGTTACCAACATTTACATATGAACTTACCACGTATGCGAAAAAGGCTACTTTTACCATTTCGTCCACAACTTGGTATTTTCCCCATTTTAGCCCGAGTTTCAGTTTTCCTTGCTCTATCATTTAAAATATAGTCTAGTTACGACTCACATTATTCAAATTGAACCAAAATCATATTTTGGAAAAATTACAATTTTGCCCCTAAACTTTTGCATATTTACACTTTTGTCCCAAAGCTCGTAAATTAAATTTCAGCCTATTTTCTTATGTTTTATGACATGCTGATCATTTTTACCTTCTATGGCAACATCAAATTCTCACTCTAACATGTACTTATGACTATTAGGTATTTTTACCTATTAAGCCCTTTTGCTCGTTTTCACTTAAAACCGAGTAGCACAAGTTGTCTAACATAATTTAAAACCTCATATTTTATCATAAAACACCAAAATACACAAATTTCACCTATGGGTATTTTTCCAAATATAAACCCTAGGTTAAATTATTGCTAGCATAAGCTAAATCGAGCTACCAAGACTCCAAAAACGTAAAAATCATTAAAAACGAGGCTAGAACGGACTTACAATCGAGCTTGGAAGCTTTAAAAACCCTAGCCATGGTTTCTCCTTGCTATATTCGGCCATGGGGTTGAAGATGAGCAAAATTGGCTTTTAATTTTGTATTTTAATTCATTTTACCCCTAAATGACCAAAATGCCCTTACTACTAAACTTTCCAAAAATTCCATTCATGTCCAATTTTTGTCCATAGACTTAGAAATTGGTAAAATTTCTATTTAAGACCTCATAATTAATATTTCAAAACAATTTCATACTAGAAACTTCTAGAATGCAAGTTTTACAAATTATTCGATTTAGTCCCTAATTTCAATTTAAGCACTTTATGCATAAAATTTCTTCACGAAATTTTCACACAATCATGCAATCATATCATAGACCTCAAAATAATCATAAAATAATTATTTCTATCTTGGATTTTATGGTCACGAAACCACTATTCCGACTAGGCCCAAAATCAGGATATTACAGCGTGTAACTCGAGGCCCAACTCACTTCCCGCAATACGAGTTGATTTTTTTGAAAAACAGAAATTAAAAGTCTCAACTCACCTCTCGCAATATGAGTTGATTTTTGAAAACATGAATTAAAACATCAAAATACCAAAACTTGTCATTGGTAGAACTCAGGCGTTTTTTCCTTTGATTCAGTGCACCTATTATCATATCTTCTTGCTTTGCTGGAGTACCTGTATATGTCATGCATGATGTTATCATGATATGCACATGTTTGTCTTAAATGCCTTTATGCCTACATGATTATGCAATGCGCCTTAGGCATGTTTGTCGTATGCTCCTTTTTCGTCACGATTTTTGATGATCTGCGTTCATTGCTTTGACTCTTGACTTTCTCTTCAAGCTTTGTACCCGTCTCCAAGTTTCACGAGTAATCTGTGTTTCTCAGATATCACTCTTTTGTCCTTGGTTGAACTTTGTCCTTGCTTTGAGGCTCTTGTATTTGTCAAATTTCCATTCAGGTAATGCTTAACACTTCTTTTGTTTAGAATATGTCATTTCACTATTTATCATGTAAATAAACACATAATGAGATGCATAAAAATGGTTAGGTAGGGGCAAAAAGGCTACCTCTCATTTATTTATTTCAAATGTAGCAAACAAAGAAAGTTAATCAATGATAGTAAAAAGTGTCATAAAGAGAAAAGGGATCGCATTCAACGGATACAAATGCTCTAGATATTCAACACATGAACTCTTCCACATTCCTTCATCTAGAATCTTTTCGAGCATGGCTTTTTACGTAAAAGATTTCGAGTTTTCATAAATGCTTCAAATACTGTAGTCTCGCTGTTTGACCCACCGTTCGAAATGCCTTATTCTTTAAGCTCGGGTTTGCTTTTCGGGTTTTCATCCTAATCTTTTGTGTTTAATCAATACGCTCTTTTCGGGTTTTCACCTTGATCCCCCTTTTTCTTTTTCTTTTTTATTTTTTCTCTTTTTTTTTAAGATGCCCTTTTCGGGTTTTCATCTTGGTTTCCTTTTTCAAGCATAATATTTCTTTACAGCATCTGAGTTCACTGGATTCGGTAACTCCTTCCCATCCATCTCGGTGAGAATCAAAGCTCCGCCCGAGAATACCTTCTTTACGACGTATGGGCCTTCCTAATTTGGTGCCTATTTTCCTCGGAAGTCTTTTTGTATTGGGAGAATCTTTCTCAGTACGAGTTTTCCTTCGTGGAATTCTCTTGGCCGTACTTTCTTGTCATGGGCTGTGATCATTCTCTTCTAGTACATCTGTCCATGGCAGATTGCCTTCAGACGTTTTTCTTCAATAAGGTTTAACTGGTCATATCGAGCTCGGACCCATTCTGCTTCTTCTAGTTTTGATTCCATTAAGACTCATAGAGAGGGGATCTCAACTTCGATAGGTAGCACAGCTTTCATTCCATAGACCAGAGAGAAAGGAGTTGCCCCCGTAGATGTCCGTACAGATGTGCGATATGCATACAAAGCAAAATGTAGCTTTTCGTGCCAGTCTTTATATGTCTCGGTCATTTTCCCAATGATCTTCTTAATATTCTTATTGGCTGCCTCAACAGATCCGTTCATTTTCGGGCGATAGGGTGATGAGTTATGATGCTTTATTTGAAATTGTTCACATACTTCTTTCATCATCTTGTTGTTCAGGTTCATGGCGTTATCTGAAATGATTCTTTCAGGCAAACCATATCGACAAATGATTTCCTTTTTCAAAAACCTACAAACTGCGGTCTTTGTCACATTGGCAAACGAAGCGGCTTCTATCCATTTTGTGAAGTAATCAATGACCACAAAGATAAACCGGTGTCCATTAAAAGCTTTTGGGGAAATTGGTCCTATAGCATCCATGCCCCACATGGAAAAAGGCCACGGAGAAGTCATGACATGAAGGGGCGAAGGGGCTACATGAATTTTATCACCATAAATTTGGCATTTGTGGCATTTTCTTGCAAAACTAATGCAGTCACTTTCCATCGTTAGCCAGTAATAACCGAGTCTCATGATCTTCCTGGTCATAGTGAAACCATTGGCATGTGTCCCACAAATTCCCTCATGGATATCTTCAAGTATTTTTTTAGCTTCAGCAGCATCCACGCATCTCAAGAGCACTTGATCTTTTCCTCTTTTGTACAAGATATCCCCATCAAGAACAAACCCCGTTGCCATTCTTCTAATTGTTCTTTTGTCGTTCTCATTTGCTTGCTCGGGATACCTTTTATTTTTGATGTATTCTAAGATATCATGAAACCATGGCCGTCCATTTGGCTCTTTTTCAATGCTGAAATAGTGTGCAGGGACCTCGTATATGCTCATTTTGAGGGGCATTATTTCTGTTTCTCTACTTGCTTTGAACATTGAAGCCAAAGTGGCCAGGGCATCAGCCAATTGGTTTTCTTCTCGTGGGAAGTAATTAAAAGTTATTTCTTTGAATTTTTTAATCAGTCCTGACACTAGATCATAGTATTTGAATAATTTTGAATCTCTCACTTCCCATTCTCCATGGATTTAGTATATCACCAATGCTGAGTCTCCATACACCTCTAAGATTTCAATGTTTCGTTCAATAGCTGCACGAAGTCCCATGATACAGGCCTCATATTCCGCTATGTTATTGGTACAAAAGAAATTCAGTCTGGCAGTGAACGGATAATGGTTCCCTTCTGGTGATACTAAAACCGCTCCAATCCCATGCCCCAATGCATTCGATGCACCATCAAAGCTCATCTTCCATGACTTCTCTTTTAATGACTCGCATTCTTTTCCCGTGATGCACATCAAGTCTTCATCCGGGAAATCAAATCTCAATGGCTCGTATTCCTCCGTTGTTCGATCTGCTAAGAAATCAGCTATTGCACTTCCTTTTATCGACTTTTGACTCACATAGATGATGTCGTACTCCGATAGTAAGATTTATCATCGTGCCATCGTGCCATTCTTCCAGTGAGTGCAGGTGACTCCATCATGTACTTTATTGGATCTAGCTTTGAAATCAACCATGTCGTATGATACAACATATATTGCCTAAGTCTCCGAGCTACCCAAACCAGAGCGCAACAGTATTTTTCAATGGACGAATACTTTGCCTCGTGTTCATTGAACTTTTTGCTGAGGTAGTAGATTGCTTTTTCTTTCTTTCCTGACTCGACGTGTTGCCCCAGTACGCAACCCATTGAATTCTCGAACACAGTCAAATACAATATCAATGGTCTTCCCGGCATTGGTGGTACTAGCACTGGAGGACTAGACAAATACTATTTTATCTTGTCAAAAGCCACTTGGCACTCCTCGTTCCATTCTCCGGGATTATGTTTTCGAAGGAGTCGAAAGATTGAGTCGCACTGGTTAGTGAGTTAAACAATAAACCGAGCGATGTAGTTCAACCTTCCTAAAAATCCTCTGACTTCTTTTTGCGTGCGCGGAGGTGGCAACTCTTGAATGGCTTTTATTTTATCTGGATCAACCTCGATACCTCTTTCACTGACAATGAAGCCTAGCAACTTTCCCGAGGTAACCCCAAACGTACATTTGGCCGGATTGAGCTTTAGCTGAAACTTTCTCAGTCTGTTGAACAACTTTTTCAGGTTCACTACATGCTCTTCTTCCCCTCGGGACTTAGCAATTATATCGTCGACGTAGACTTCTATTTCTTTATGCATCATGTCATGGAATAATGTTACCATAGCCCTCTGATACGTTGCCCCAGCATTCTTTAATCCGAACGGCATCACCTTGTAGCAAAATGTTCCCCACATTGTTATGAAAGTAGTTTTCTCCATATCTTCAGGGGCCATCTTGATCTGATTGTACCCCGAGAATCTATCCATGAAAGAAAACAATGAATACTTTGATGTGTTATTAATGTGTGGTAAGGGAAAATTATCTTTGGGACTTGCTCGATTCAAGTCACGATAATCCACGCACATTCGTACTTTGTCGTCTTTCTTTGGTACCGGGACTATGTTAGCCACCCACTCTGAATATTTGGAGGCTTGTAGGAAGCCAGCATCAAATTGCTTCTTGACTCCCTCTTTTATTTTCAATAACATCTCAAGTCTCATTCATCTTAGCTTTTGTTGAATGGGTTTGCATTCTGACTTTAATGGGACCTTATGGACTACTACATCTTCATCCAATCCTGGCATGTCTTGATATGACCATGCGAATACATCTTTGTACTCGAGGAACAAAGCAATCAAATTATGCCTGGTGCTCCCTAAAATGGAGGTCCCAATCTTCACCTCTTGCTTCTTTTCTTCAGTTCCCAAATTTATTGTTTCAACAGATTCTTGATGAGGCAAAATCTGTTTATCTTCTCGCTCTACCATTCTTAGCAAGTCAGAGGACGAGACATAGTCTTCGGCATTTTCTTCAACTTTGAATTCTCCTAAACAAATAGCATTCTCAAAATCGATTTCAGGACTCGTAACGGGTTTGTTCATGCTGTTGATATCCGAGCACCTGAAAGTTAAATGAAAAAGGAAACTATAGAGGGGCATCCCAATATTGGAACCAACAAACAAAATGTTATGGCATGGTATGAGGCAAATGTACAGATAGGCTATGAAATGAGAAGATGGTTATGAAATTAGTGATAATGCGAAAGATCGTGACAAAATGCATCTTCATTGATATTCATTTAAATGATAAAGAGCGAATGCAAGCTCTTACAAAAAAATTCTATTATATCTAAGGACACAATAGAGGGGTAATGTTTGAGCATTACTCTGAAGACTTATAAACTACAAGAAGGTCTTCGGCAGTCCAATTGTTCAACATGAAACCAGGAGGACAAGGGCGTATCGTTGAAACATCTTTAATAGCCTCACTTCCTTTGTCAATGACATTTATACTGACATTCTGAAGACCCCTTTCAATTAATAATAGCGTGCTTTGTATATTATCCTGTCCGGGGTATATCATCCCTGCAGATGTAAATATTTTTGACAAAGGAGGGTACGTTATGGGCTCTTATTCTACTTCTCGGCCCAAAATTCTCGCAATCCTTCTCTCCTTATCCTTCTTCCACTATTTTCTTCTTTGACGCATGTCCGGCTGGAACCCCAAACCGTATCGGGCCTTGTAGTGCACTGGCTTTAGAGCCCTGACTATTCCTTGTAGGTACCTTCCCAAATCTTTCCTTGCTCGAGCCCCCCTTCCTACGGTCAGTTTGACACCTATCCTAATATTTCTCGACAGTTTTGGCTCAAGAATTCTGTTTCCCTCAGCGACGAATGTGGCATCGACAAATTCAAGAGATCAGAAGGAACATTCTGTAGCATCTTTACTCACTTCAATGTATGGTGCGTCGGTAGAAATAGATGCTACAATGTCTTCTTCTCCCTCAACGGTGACCAAACAGCCATCCATGATGAATTTCACCTTTTGATGGAGGGATGATGGGACTGCTCCAGCAAAATGGATCCAAGGTCTTCCCAAGAGACAATTGTATGATGGTGTAATGTCCATGACTTGAAACTCAACATCATATATATAGGGACCCACTTCTAGAGGGATCTCGATTTTTCTCATGACTTCTCGTCTTGTTCCATCGAATGCCCTTACTGTAGAATGGCGGGGCCTTAGATAGGAAAAATCCATCGGAATCCTAGAAAGTGTGGCCAAATGCATGACATTGAGTACCGATCCATTGTTGATGAGCATGTTCGGTATTATATAGCCCTTACAACGGGTTATGATATGCAATGCTTTCACTGAGCCTCTACCATTGGGCGGTATTTCATCATCACTAAAAGAAATGAAATTATCCGTATTCAAGTTGTTCACCCACCTATCCAGTTTTTCAACGGATATATTGTTTGCCACGTAAGCTTGATTCAACACCTTTAACAAGCCGTTCCAGTGAGGTTCTGAATTTAACAGCAGAGATAATACCGAAATTCGTACTGGCTGCTTACTCAATTGTTCCACCACGTTGTACTCACTGTGCTTAATAAATTTTAAGAATTCCTGTGCTTCCTCCTCGTCCACAGAATTTTTAGCTTCTTGCTCAGGCACAGTTTCATGTTCATCTTCGGTCACACGCATTAGTGCTTTTCCTTTCTATTTCAAGTCACTGTTCTTCTTCACTGGTTCGACCTCTTTCGAATAACATCTTCCACTACGAGTGAAATAACCTACTTCCCCAACGCTTGAAGTCATGGCTTTGGTTTTTTCATCTTCAGGTATGACGATATTGACGTCATATTTCTATGGTACTGCTTTATCGTCCTTGTAGGGGAAAGGAAATGGTACCTCGATTATCACTTTTAGTTTCACCGGCTCCTTCTTCACGTCATAATAAATTATTAACGGTCGATCGGCGCTATACGGGAAACCTGACGATTGATGGTCAGAGGCGCATATTTCTCCTTTATCGGCCTCTTCTCCTTCATAAAAGACCTCAATCTCTTTATTATCCATCATGTTTTGTAGTAATCTTCTGAACTCCTTGCAGGACTGAATGTCGTGTCCTTCAAAACCATGGAATTCGCAAAAACTTTGACCTTTTTCATTTCTTCCTTCAAATATTCTGTTAAGATGATAGAGAAACCCCTTTTTAGCTAGTACCTCCCAGATTTTCTGCAGAGGTGTTCTTATTTCAGAAACCCATCTTCTACTTTGTCATTTGTCCTCCTCTTCCACTGCGCTCACATTCCCTTCGGCGTGGTTTGGGAATGGGTTCCCGGATGTACCGCCGGTGCCATCAAATCGCAAAATACCCTCATTGATGAGTCCTTGAACTCTCCTTTTGAAGGCCAGACAGTTTTTCATAGAGTGCCCCTGGTTCCCGGCATGGTATGCATAACTAGCATTAGGATCGTACCATTTCGGGTATGGAGGTTTTAGGGGTGCCATGTAATGGGGAGATATTAATTGCTTCTCCAAGAGTTATGGGTACAGTTCCCCATACGATACGGGAATAGGGTTGAGTTGCTGTTTCTCGGGATTGGGCCTTGTTGGTCTTGGTTCATTTCTGGGTTGGCTTTGAGCGGGTAGAGTGTTTTGTGGGAATATAGTGACGGGCCTTTGGTTGTTCATGGCGTATACAGGGTAGGAAGGAGGTGGTGCTTGGTAATAAGAGGTCTGAGGAGGATAATAGAAATTCGAAGGATGATAATTTTGAGGTCGGGGTTGGTTTGGATATGGATTAGGGGTATAACGGCTTCCCATTCCCACCATGTGGGCTTCTGGTTCTTTCTTCTTCATGGGTGCTGCCCTTTTTGAACCTTCTAAACCTTCCATTCTACCACTCTTGACGGCATTCTCTATGAGCTCACCGGATATTACAATATCCGCAAAATCATTCGTGGCACTTCCCACTAGTTTGTCATAAAACGGCACTTTCAAAGTGTTGATGAAGAAAACGGTTATCTCCGTTTTTATTAGTGGAGGTTCCACTTGGGCTGAGATATCTCTCCACCTTTGCGCATACTGTCTAAAAGTTTCTGCTGGTTTCTTTTCCATCATTTGTAGGGTCATTCGATCAGGCACTATATCTGATACATGCTTGTACTGCTCACAGAAGGCTGACGCCAAGTACTTCCAATATCGGATCTTTTCCCTACTAAGCTGGTTGTACCACCGAAGAGTCGATCCTACTAGACTATCCTGAAAACAATGTATGAGTAGCTTATCTTCGTTCACATAACCCATCATTTTCCAACAAAACAAGACAAGATGCACCTTTAGACATCTCGTGCCATCGTATTTTTCAAAATCGGGTACCTTGAACTTCGGAGGCAGAACCAGATCGGGCACCAAGCTGAGTTCTTTGGCGCTCAATGCAGAAGAGGCTTCAGTACCTTTTATCGCCTTGAGCCTTTCTTCCAAGCTCCTATACTTGTGCTGAACATCATGATCATTCATTTTCAACCTAGCTATCTCTGCTGGATCGTCTAAATCTGGAACGAGTGGATCAGCAGGACTAGCCCCCAGGTTTGATACAAACATTCCTTGCCCTATGTGAGCAGGTGGCACCCCCCGTTGCTCCAGGTCTGTGGGTTCCCCTTGGGTGTACCCTCTTTGTGTTGCATGGGCATGCGGCGGAGTGAATCCTGGGGGATAGAGCTTATCTTGACTGTGATTAACTCTTGATCGAGGTTCCTCGATGTCAGGGCTCTGCATGGGTCCCTTTCCTTTAAATAAAGCTGACATCATCTCCATCATCTTGGCCATTTGGTCTCTTTGTTCAAGCGATTCTTCTCGAGACATCTTGGCCTTTTCTCGTTCAAATTCTTGTCTTGCCATTTCTAACTCAGACGACATTTCCTCCGAGAAAAGATTCTGGACGGTGTAGTTCGTTGACGGGATTTGCTGACTATTCATCCGTTGCTTTCTCCATATGTCGTAATCTTGAGTGAGGGTATCAGCATACAGAGCCAATTCCATCAGATGAATTTTCTTCCAAGACTTTGCAGTGTCTCGGACCCTCTTCATATACCCTTCTCCCGCAAAAGCGAACTCAGACTGTGCTAATCCTCCACTGGCGGGTATGAATTGTCGCGAAGAAAATTGCCTTTGGACTAATAGCGGGGCTGATGCGGTCGTTGAGAGCACCAAAAATATCATATTCCCTGTAAAATAACAAAAAAGAAATAGTAAAGGGGAAGTAGGGTCGAATCCTCAGAGACCGGATTATACGAATTCTTGTCTATCGAAATCCTGGGCAGAATCGTGCCTAAGAAAACCTGCGTTCCTGGAAAAAAATAAAAAACAGAATTTAAGAATTGATTTTGGAAGCGAAAATAAAATAAAAATAGAATTTAAAGTTTACTGAAATTATGATTACGAAAATAATAAAAATAATAAAGAGAGTTTTAAGAGAAAATAAATTCTAATGGGAAAGTTCCAGCCTCCGGTTGTCTCATTCCGCCTTGGGCTCAATCCTTGGCTTTTGGATGATCCTTTTCGACTCAAGTAAGCCAGTTATAGTGGAAGAGGACGCCTACGACCATCAGCTTCAAAGATTAGATTTAAGATTTTTAGGGAACCTGACTCTAGCCAGTAATCTATGCTAGATCAACGCTTCTCAATGGCGAATCCCACGCCATTTTGTCTCTTTGGCTCGCTAACCTCTGACGCAGTAAGTTAACGAACCGACTATGCAGTCCTTCCAAAACATACAAAGCGGCCGCCTTTACATATGCTGAAAAGCTTACTTCTTAAGGGCCATGGACGGAAGCGTCAACCCGTAGTGCGGAGAAACGATGAATACTTGGCGAGAAGGCTAAGTATGGATTCTAGGCCTCAAGAACCCTTTTTGGGGAAATATTGACAACTTTTGGCTAGAAGGGTTTTTTAGTGGCTCATGATAATGGAGGGAAAGCAAATAAATAAAAATATGGAAAAAGAAATTTTATTGAAAAGAAATATGAAAGAATAAAAGACTTTTGGGGGAGAGTGTTTACAGAAAAAGATGCCCTCAAATAGAGTCACTTTACCCCCTATTTATAGTGCTAGGGAGATAGTCTAATTGAACTTAAATTCTAAAAAGATAAATACATTTAATTAAAGATAAACAAAGATAATCAAAATAAAATCCTAAATTTGAATAATCCTAATAATTATCTTAATATTAATTATCCTAATAGAATAAAATAAAATAGAGTCTTCCAAAATAAAATCTCTTCTATTTGCTTTTAAGTCCTTGTGCCTTCCATGTTCGCACTTTTGGCACCATATTTGTCCCACATTGCATATTGGCCAATTTAATCTCCAAATTGACACTTTTTCCCTTGAATTTACTTTTCGCCTCCAATTTAGTCCCTAAAAGATAAAAAGACATAAATAGCTCAAATTAGTAGGCTCAAGCTCAAAATAAACACATGATTAATGTATAAAAACACGTCATTTTAGAGTATTATCAGGGGCATATCCAACTCCTCCCTATAACCCGAGTAGTGGTACCCAATCTTGATTTCCAACCTTGTATAATAGAACCGAAGGGCGGATCCACGGTGCTCTCCACGTTATATCCTTGGCGCGAAGGTTCTGAAAAACTTAGACCCAATGCTGTTCAGTGACTTCCTTTGGCCATTCTTTCTTGAGATAAGCTTCCAACGGGGCAAATATTTTTGAAAACATATGGAACGGTGTGCGCTCTACTTTCCAGAAGTGACTCAAAATCCAGACATTTAGTAACTGCGCGCATCCGATAAAGTGTCCTTTCCCTATTTTCCTACAACTGTTTAAGGATCTGAAGGTCTCGGCTAGGATAGTAGGGACGGGGTTGATTCCTTGTTTTAATTTTTTTTAAAAATCCACCACCGCAACTTCTATGTGTCCAAGGACTTTCGGGAAGATGATCAAACCGTAAATGGCCAAAACAAACAGATTTACCCTTTTCAACATGTCAGGATGGTTCAGAACCAATTCTTGTAGGGAAGACCATGGAATGCAAATTGTTTCATTTTTCTTCTTTATCTGTTTTTCGGCCCATGCGTCAGTCATATCTGTCAATCTCACTAACTTCTTCTTGAAGGTCATCGGCTTAGGCTCCTTCACATATACTTTATAGAATTGCGCATTTTCAACACGAATCAAAGCAACGTACTCCTCTATAGTCGGAGTCATATCTTCTAGATTGAAGGTAAAACATTGGTAAGCTGGATCCCAAAATCTGACCATGGCTTGGATCAATCGTTCGTCTACGTTGACAGCGATCAAATTGGCTATGTCTTCATATCTCTCGGTAAAGATACCCCTAGTGTCGGAATCCCACTGATTCTAAACCCGAACCAAATCTTCAAGGTTATTCTGGCAAACATTCACAGTTACGTGCTCGGGCAGATTAGTAATACATCCCTCCACTAGACTATCCCCTTTTTCTTTCTGAGTTTTTAGAGACCAGTTCCGAACCACGGCATTCTTCTCGGTTGTTTGCATAATTGACTCTTCCATTAGAAACCCGTTTTTTTGGCAACCAATCTCTAGTCAACACATTCCTAATATGATGCCTATAATGCATGATGCAAAATAAGAACACAGACAAATATCTTAGTTAGTATAACAAATATGAATTACGGAAAATCAAAATAGAAAGTGTAAATGTCAAAAAAATAAAAGGGAAGAGGCGTTTCTCCCATGTATTTATTTTGGTGACCATTAACGGATGGAGGTTCGACATGGCTCTAGTTAGGTGGCTCGTACGGTTCACTATATGCGGTTTCGGTTCTAGATAGGTACTCGAATTGTCCGTACTGTCATCTACTAAGATCAGTATGAAGCCTCGGTCGTAGCCCATCACAGGCTCACGAGTTCAATTCGAGGGATTACATTTACTTATGCCTATGCGAAGGGACAAGTTAACTCACGAAAGCATAAGTCATATGTATCCCGAAAGTATTCACTAGCCTGTACGAAAAGACGAGTTAACTCACGAAGGCGTAGCGTTTACTTTCACTTAAACGGACGGAGCCTGGGTATAGAGCTCATGTTATGCAAGAATGCACGTGCACGGTGTGTGGGGAGAAACTCACAAACCTTTACGTTTTATTAAAAAAAATTAAATCAAACCTAAAACCATAAAAATTTAAAGCTTTAAAACAACCAGACAAAACAAGTTAGAAGAATATATACAACACGATGCAAATGCATGATTTTTCAAAAACACAATTTTAGGATCACGACTAAACATTAATTTGAACAAGGAATTTTAAAAATTTTGACAACAAGCGTTTAATTCAACTCGACTCTCAAAATGCAACGTCCCTAGCAGAGTCGCCAGCTGTAGCGACGTAAAAAATTTGCTTAGCTCGGTCGCTAATTGTGGCGATTTATTGAAAAAAAGTTTGAAATTTGACGTTTGATTTTTGAAATAAACAGGGAGTCGCCACCGATCCTTTTTCCTAGGTGTGATCGGACACCTATTAGATCTCTTATTAAAACAAATAAAGGCTGAGTTTAGGTCTACGTTAAAATCCAGAGAAAAATTAGGGTTCGGGAGTCGGTTACGCCCGAGGAAGGTATTAGCACCCTCGCGACGCCCAAAATTGGTATCTTATAAACACGTGTTGTCTTGATTTTCAAAAAAAAATACGAGTTCAATATAACATTTAGTCGTGATTCATTTGAAAAGACAAGAATTTTCAATCTTTTTTATTTTTTTAAGAAGGATATACCGTTTTAACACAAGTCGATTGATGTTCACCCAACATAGCGATGAAAACGATGACTTAGTGTTAAACCGATATGTTGCCTTTGATTATTGAAATTAATTAGAAACAAGAATGTGATTTTCGAAGTAATGTAAAACAAAATTGATATGGAATAAAAATAAATAAAATGAAAGAGCTAGGTACATATTGAAGCAGATAATCAATGTGACAATAATATTGAAACGTAATAACAGTGCATGCAAGATTAAATGTAATGATAGTATCAAATACGAGGAAACAATGAATATACATACATAAAAATGATATTAAGAACATGTACGTCAAAACACATATATATAGAATTAGTAATAATGTTAGAAATATATTATTATAATATTTGAAATATTCATGAAATGATAAAAATATATATAACAATTAATGTTAAAATATATACATAATAATATATATTGAAGGATGTATGTACATAAGAAATATATACACCAATTTGTACAATCACATTATAAAAGAAAAAGAGACAAATAATAAAGTGTTGAAATGAAATAATGGAAAAAACTATATATACATATACACATATATGATGAAATATATACAGTATTAATAACAATAATAAGGATTTTACATATATGAAATAGCATGAGAAATATACACATGAAATAGTATATAAAACTAATTAACAGAGTATAAGTGTATGTACACGATATATAAAAGAAAATATATGCATGAAAATATATACATGAAATATTATAAAAATATATAACTACGGTACTAAATTACATACACGAAATAATGTATAAAAAGAATATAACTAATGATATCAAAAAAAAGAGAGTATATACATGATAATATATATGTAAAATATTAGAAAATATATGTACATAATATACGTGTGAAAAAATATACACATAATATAGTATTAGAACATAATAATAATACAACATTAAAAATATATATGATATATATATAAAGTATAGTGTTAAAAACACATGTATATAATATATGAATAATATATATACGTATAATAATAAAATATTTAGGTGATGTATACATATTAGAATAGAAATCTTAGTAATAATATTACATAAGTATATACAAATATTAAGTATGTACGTATTATAAATATATGAATATATAATAAAACGTAAAGTAATGCATAATAATAATAATAATAATAATAATAACAAGAGTATTTAATAAGGAAATAAAAATAAACGAAAAAGGACTAAAATCAAATAAAAACAGAGTTGTGGGGCCAATTTAAAATAAAAACAGAGAAAAGGGACTTAATTATAACACGCGCATAACTTGGAGGGGTCAAAAGCGCAATAAATCCGAGCCTCCAAAACGTACCGTATTGTACGGGACCAAATTGAAAACCATGTAAAAATTCAGGGCCAAATTAAAACTAACGCAAAACTTGATTATAAATGCCAGAAAGCGGAAGGACTACGCGCATAAATATCCCATTCACACAAAAACACGCGGATCCTGAGGCGGGTCGAGTCGGATGGTCCGACCCAGGGCAAAACGACGTCGTTTTATGCCCTGGATTTTAAACCCAAAATGGTGCCGTTTTCAAGGGCTCTAAATAGCCTTTAAATCAGAAAAAAAAATCATTTGGGGTTGGGAAAGAAAAAAAAAAAAGAGAGTGTGAGGACAGAGCGATTTCCGGTGGGACTCCGGCCAAGGGTCCGGCCACCGGAGCCTCGCTGGCGCCGGCGCCGGCCACTGTACACGGTGGCCGTAGAGGTAAGATTTTTCTCTTTTTTTCGTTTTTTGTGTTTTTGTTATAATTTTGTACTTGTTTTAATATGTATGTGTGAGAAAAAGAAACAAAATTGAAATTAAAATCACCCTGGATTTTGTATTTCGGCTCTCTGATTCGTGATGTTTGAATCTGACTTTGCACTATTTGTTTGCTTTTGATGTTATTCTTGTATTATTTCAATAAAAATCCAACAACCACAAAGCTTTTTAATCGGCCTTTTTGTAGCCATTTTGGTTACACTATCTATATCTATCTTCTGCTGTGTGTCTTGTTTGTGCAGGTGGAGCAGTCCGGTGACAGAGGGTAAGTAGGGAGAGTTGGTGGCCATGGCATGGGTGTTGCGGCGCTGAGGTGACTTTGTCGATGGGGGTAGGTGGGTAGGTTCGGCGCAAGTGGGAAGGTTAGGGTTTCAGTTTCTGAAACCCTAAGTCTAAAGTTGGGCTCCTGAGCTTGGGTTGAGTATTTGGGTTTAGGTTACTTGGGCTGAATATTGTAAACGGGCTGTGGGTAGTTAATGGGTTTGGGTAGTTTTAGGTTCAATTTGGGTTAACTTGGATAGATATTAGTTTAATGTAAATGAAACTGGGCTGAGGGCATTGTAAATGGCCCAAAATTGGCCTATAACACTTACAATAGAGTGGTGTCAAGAGTTGCCATATGATACCTTGATGCATAAAATATGAGAGGTGCAGATTGTGTGTGGTTCATGCCATATAAGGTCCGAAAAGGTATTAATAATTTTTGGGATCTAGAAGTTTTCCATGTGATCTTAGTGGAATTTTTTTTTTGGTAGAACACACTTTTTGAATTTCATCCATGAGAAAGATCCATGGGTACACCTTTTAATATGCTTTTTTAATTAGCCCACTTTTGGCTTCTGGCTAGCTTCTCTTTTGCTTGTGGTATTACATGCTTAGGATGGGTTTGGATGGGCGATCGGGTGCGGTGCGTTTAGCATACTTTTTCTTTCACGCTATAGTATTATTATAGTATCTAATCTTACTGTCACAGCTATTTTTATACTAGATATATATAATGAGATCTACATATAATAAAATCATACTTTAGAAAAATGTTTTTGAGTAAATGAGGTAGAGATATAATAACATAAGTTTTTATTAGTTTTGTAAATATAAATATAATATGAATATGTTAAATTCATAACACAAATATGACATTGGATTAGTGTCCATGACACATACAGTATTGGAACTTTGAATATTAAATTGTAGTTTGTTGTGAAGTAGTTGAGTCTAGTATACTGTTTCTCATCCACAAATTTTGAACTTTTTCAATGGCAATGAATCAAGGAAGAAGGACTGCCATGAAATAAAAAGATGTAATAACAAATTGGTTCCCTCTAACCTTTCCCTTTTAACAAAAATGAGTAAAGACTATGAAACCCTACCAAGATGAGTTTCAATTTTTGGGCAATTATTGAGTTGTTGTAAAATTTTATGATGGGTGTGTATCGTTTTGCTCTGTGGGGTCTTCTAATAATACCTTCTTCCACATACCAAAATGAAAGCCAATCATTTCTCAAATTATTTAGTGGATGAGGACTTTGCTTTAGCTTCATCTATCACCATGCTAAGTTCATGAACTTATATTATATGAATCGCGATTTTTAAATTTTACATTTTTTTAATGTGATACTTGCGTTATTTTCTCTAATGTGATATCTATATTTGACAAACGTTGTACATTTTGATACCTAAAAGTGGCCGTGTTAATTTTTTAATATTTAATTCGAGTTTTAGAGTTTATTTGATGAAAATTCATAATTAGCTAATAATATTAGCAATTAACTTTCATCAAACCAACCTTGAAACTTGAAATTAAACACAAAATTAAATAAATTCACAATTAACCATCATTTTATTATATTAACGAAAATATGAAAAATTCAAACTTAAAAATATTAGCAATTAACTTTCATCAAATTACCCTAAAACTTGAATTAAATAAAAGTTAACACCCTTAACTTTGGATATAAAAATATATAACTTTTGACAAATACATATACTGGATTGGACCAAAAATTAAGACAAATATCACGTTAAAAAATAATGTCAAACTCAAATACCAAATGTTACATTAAATCTATATTAATTTATTTTTTTTCATAAAAAATATATATATCCTAGAAAGCCATTGATTCCACATATATAAATGACTAATAATTATCAGAGTATTTGGCAGTTCACCTAAATTTATAAGGTGGTGGGGAAAATAATTGATGATATTCCTTCCTAGCAGACCAAGGTGGTAACAGTGATGGCGACGGCAAGTTTGTTGATAACACTGGTATGGCATCAGGGATTGCCAAGTATTATGATACAGCTGCTTGCTTACAAAACAAGTATTTGACTGGGCCACTAGGGTCTCTACCCGGGGGGTCTCACCACAAATGTTCATTAATTAAGGATGGCAATAAAATTGATTTCCCTGCTGCAAGATGGAGATATGCTACTTGTTATGAGTCCCAAATTAGGTTGGTATAATTTATGAACTTCATTCTTATGGCTGTGGTTCACAGACTCTGGTAGGGATATTAATCAATACCCAATGTCTAAATGTAGAACAGTTTTCTTTCTTAATGATTATTTATTATATATGCGTAATAATTCACGTTAATTCTGTTGAATTTGTTGATACAATCATAGATTTGTCTCATGAGCATGGGAATTTGTTATACCTCTTTTAACTTAGGATACGTTACAGTGCGATAGGTCATTTGAGGAGTGTCCCCACCCAAGAAGAACCAAGAGACCATCAGAAGCTCTACCTTCCGACTTAGCTATCCGGCTTGGTAGGAGGCAGTTGCTCGAGGAAAAAAGTCACTTGTTCTTTACGAAAGGAGACCACCACTCGTTCCTTCAGGCACTCAGTCTTTTGTTAAGAACGTGATCCTTTAGGTCACAAACTTAACATGCGTTCAACCATTTTGTACAATGAATTAAAAGGAATGACAAAATACATTCTATCACAAGGATACTCGTCCCATCATGGACATCCACCCCATGGGTCCTACAATGATGGTCTGATAGCGAATCCGCCACGTTAATGTTACTTAACATGGGACCACACCTATAAATAGTCCCCAAAATGATGGAGCAGAGATCGACTCTCCAAACACTTTATCTTGCACTCTGCCACTTTATCCTCCACTTCCATCATGTCCACTCTCTTTACTCTCCAACCCTTCGCTAGAGAGGGTGAACGAGCTTCCATCAACACTATCACATATTTTCTTTTGTATCTCCTTCTTATTAAACTCATACATCAACAATATCTATCTCTCTATAAAAAAAATAAAATTTTAGTATCATTCATAAATTAAAAACTTGAAAGATTCCATGCTTCAACTTAAAGAAGAAATAGTAAATGGTTTCTTTTATAAGGCTTGACAAATTTTAGGTAAAAATAATTTTTCTATCCCTCTAAATTTTGAAAGTGAGAAATTTTGGATAATTAATCATAAAATTAATGTATTTCGTCAATTTTACATTATTTTGATTGGTATAATAATAAATTTTACTCTCGATGTTTACAAATTTTATTAACTTGATCTTGATTATAAAAAAAATTAACAAATTTAGCCTCAATATTTATAAATTTACACACGCTGCAAGCAAAATTGACCAACCATGACCGAATTGATAAAATGTATAAACATTCACAACTAAATTTATTATATCAATTAAAATTATGTAAAATTGATAAAAAATATTAACCACATTTAATTACTTATTTTTAAAATTGACAAAATTAAATTATTTCTAATTTTTCGAAAAAGGTGAATTAAGCTTCCAAAATTGAGATACACTGCACTGGTTTTTTACCTAAAAGTTACAAAACCAAATTCTTGGTGATGATTGAATTTAGTTAAGTTGTCAAGCAATCTCATGTATTGAAGAAAGGTAGTAATTTATGTGCAACTTTTGTTTATATATATATATTAATAAATTTAAATTATATATATATATTTTACACGATATTTATAATTATTTATAATCTTTCTTTAACTCATAAATAAAAAAATAATACATTTCAAAATATTCAACTTATAGCAATTAAGTTAAGACTTAATACAAGTATAATTTTATATTTATCCCACCGCCCAATGCACTCCACCAATCAAATTTGTTTAGTGGGACACTAATAGCACACTCCTTTCAAACAAGTCCAAAGCTAACTCTATCCAATCAGTAATTTTCTCTGCCACGTGGCAATCAATCCCTTTTAAGAATCTTCTATATCCACGTGTCATTTTCATATCTCCTGGCATGAACGTGGCAACTGCTGGTGCCATCGCAATCCATTCCTAGTATCACTACTCCATTATTGAACATTTACATAATTTCGTTGAAAACAAATCTTTCCTACTATTTGTTCTTTACTTCTAATTTGGCGTTATTCCACACTTAATTTATTTTTAAAATATATATTTATTGATTGGTTAAAGGGTTAATAAGCATTATTATTTTTTTCAAAAAATCAATTAAATTTGATATTAAAATCTATCAATTGAATTTTTAAATAATAACTATCATTGACTATTATTGTGTTGACATATCAATTAACAATTATCAATTTAATTGTCATAATATTTATGTGATAATCGATGTTAATAATTATTGTTATTAACGTGCAAAATTCAAAAAATTGAAGTCCAAAATGAACTTGAACATGAACGTCGGGTTCATTTAAATATGATCTTAATTGAATTATGATGTATAATTTTTAATATATTTTGAAATTTTTTTAAAATTATATCTTGAATGAACATAGATAAATAGTTATCTAGATTAAAATAAACTTAAATATATATTTATTTAGGTTTATTCTGAACTCGAATTTTTAAATAAATTTTTTAATTTTTAAAATAATATTTACTTTTTGATAAGTTTGAATTTTGTGGCCATTTCAATATTACGACACGTAGTTGAGCAGCTATAGTTATAGTAAACAACAAAAATCATTAGTCAAAAGATTTAATCGATGAATTTTTAATGTTGGAACATTTATTAAGTATGGCTTTTTTTAAGAAAATTTGGTTTGATTTTTCGAAAAAGTAAAGAGATTTATGGAAGGTTTTTTAATTTGATCTACTTTTAGATGGGGTTTTAGAAGGTAATATTTGTTTTTTAAACTTATGTATATTTTTGTCTCCTTCCATGGGGCACTTTCACCTGCTTGGCTTTCACATTAATTAGTATTTCTAAAGCATTAAACTCTGTTATTGAGTGAATTGGATTGAATTTTCAATTTCCTTTTACTAAATACGTAATTCTTAATAAACATCTAATTAAACACTTTTTTTTCTCTAATATTCTCCATCAACATAAGGTTATATATAAAAAATCAAGGAAAAAGTGAAGGTTTAAAGGGAAGATTTTTATAAAGCAAAAAACTTTAGTGTTGGTTCCTCCATGAGAACAAAGAGTGAAAAGGGAGAAAATCCTGTATGTCCCAAGGAAGTTTCGTGGAGTTTCCAGGAGAAACCCCACTTTTTAATATCTTGTACTCCTAAAATTAAACTCAATATATATCACCTTAATTAAGATGTTTTATTTGTTCGGTTAAATATTACATTCTCTCTCTATAAATCCATGCATGCAAAGGTTTCCATGGCGACCAAGAGTATCCCACTTCCCTACTTTCTAGTCTTTACGCTTCTTTCTTTTGCATTTATTTTTATATATATCCATTTGAGACGAAAGGTAGTGTGGAATAGTCCTTGTCTTCAACCCAAGACTTGACCCATCTTATATATATAGTTCTTTATTTGTTTGGATCAAAATCCAGTATACTAATCCTTCAAATCATATTACAAAAGATGGGAGTAGAAGGCACCTTGGAATACATCTCTGATTTGCTTAGCAGCGTGAAGAAGAAGAAGAAGAAGAAGCAAATTCAAACTGTAGCTCTCAAAATCAGGATGGATTGTGAAGGTTGTGCTCGTAAGGTCAAGAAGGTCCTCTCCGGCGTAAAGGGTAACCTTCATTTACCATATACCAAATAAATTATGAATCAATCACTATAAATTAATGCTGGATTTTGGTAGGGGCAAAGTCTGTGGACGTGGACTTAAAACAACAAAAGGCCACCGTGACGGGTTACGTAGAGGCAAAGAAAGTACTGGCGGCTGCGCAGTCAACCAAGAAGAAGGTGGAATTGTGGCCTTATGTGCCTTACACTCTGGTGGCTAATCCTTATGTGGCTCAAGCTTACGACAAGAAAGCTCCTCCCAATCATGTCAGGAAGGTTCCGGCCAGTGCCACCGTTTCTGAGACCACCATTGACAACCGCTACACCAACTTGTTCAGTGATGATAACCCTAATGCTTGCTCCATCATGTAAAACACTAATAATAATAACAAGTGGTAATAAGAGGATTGTAAAGTTTTACTTGCAACACAAATTTTTCTTGGAGATTTTGTGCTACGTTGTGAGCAAATGAGGGGAACTGTATGAGTAGCTTTGGGACAATTATTGATTTGATGTGTATTAGCATCGTCTCTATAGTTGTCCTTCTGTTTTTTTCCTCTGGAAAATATAATTATATTAATAAAAAAAGGTTAGTAAAATAAGATCAGCTAAACACAAACATCATCCTCTATTGTTGTGAGAAGAGGCAATGGTGTTTTTTCTTTTCCGTCAGTGACACTTGATTTACCCAAAAGGAAAATTATCAAAAAAAACTAAAGCTGGTTTATCTATCATTTATTCTTTATTTATAACTCAGGTTTTTTAGTGGGAGGGATGGGCTTAGTCTCAAGTCCAAAACCGAAAGGAAAAAGTGGATCATATTTGGGATCCCCATAATTCATAGGAAGCTGATCTACTCTCTTAAACCAAGTACGAGCTAGCTTGCCTGTGAATCCATAGTCACCAAATAGGACATCAGCCACCCCTTGTCCTTCACTTCCAGGTAGCCAAGCCGCTACCAGGGCGTCTATCTTGTCAACATATGGCTCTATCACAACCGGACGCCCTGACACGATGATAACCACGCATTTGGTTTCCTTGCAAACGTTCTCGATCACTGCCGGACCTGGAGCAGGGATGGTCAAGTTTTGGCTATCACCATTTGTCTCTGCGTAAGGTACCTCACCAACCACCACTATCCCATAGTCCATCTTTCCCTTGCTAGAGTAGGTATCGCTAGGTTTCTTCTTGTAAACCACTTTGGTGCGTTTGTCAACAGTGGCTTTGATGCCGTCCAGGATGGTGGTTCCTGCTCAATACAATTGAATTGTAGAGTATATGGTGTATGTTATGTTTTTGTTTTAAAATTATATATGATAACTATACCTGCAGTCCAGTTGTTCCCACTGACTCCTTGCCATTCTATAGTCCAACCACCGCACTGATAGCCCAAATTGTTAGCATGGGATCCTGCAACAACTATCTTGCCAGCATTCTTTGGGAGAGGCAAAATAGGTGGATTTCCTGGCTTTCCATTTTTCAATAGTACAAGTGATTTCCTCACTGCTTGCCTTGCCAATTCTCTATGCTTCTGCAGTGAGTGTTTTAGTTGGTTTTTGAAAGAAACAGCTGAATATTGGGTCGAATGGAAAAAACCAAATAATTCAAATAATTCAATTCGATTAAACCTAAATTCAGTTTTTCAATTCGAATCTTCATCCTTAAATATACAACAAGGTTTCATTAAAACCTGTTGTATAGTTTGTGCAATGCAACAACTCACCTGTGACCCAACCTCGTTAATTAAACTGTAATCACCTAAGGGATTTTCAAAGAGTCCCATGGCGAACTTAACACGCAATATTCTCGACACGGCGTCGTCAATTCGGCTCATTGGAATTGCATTCTTCTTAACCAAATCAATCAAGCCATCATAAAATTCTGTGTAGTTGTAAGGAACCATAACCTGGAAGCAATATCAGCGACCCTCAAACAATATAGTTTTTTAAGTAATAACATATAACACCTACAAGTCTGCAACTGACCATGTCAATACCAGCATTTATTGAAGCTTGAATTGAATAACTGTAGTTGGAATGTGCGGGAGAGGTGATCCTGTCGATTCCTTCCCAATCCGAGATGATGAAACCCTGCCATATTCATAAAATTTAAGTAAGAAACATCATAATCTGGGCTCATGAATGTGCTAAAATTAGTTTTAACCTTGAAACCAAGTTTGCCTTTAAGGTAGTCTGTAAGCAGCTGTTTATGAGCATGCATCTTAACTCCGTTAATACTTGAATAAGAAGCCATGATGGTGGCAATACCCTTGGCTACTGAATTAACGTAAGCAGCCATATGCATGCCATACAAGGCTGAGTCGTCCACGATGGTGTTGTTCTCGTTAATGCCTTTGACGGTGCCGCCATCACCAACGTAGTGTTTGGAACTACCTGCTACTTTTGTTCTAACATCATATACCACAATGATCAAATCATTGATTAATATGATATAATATATATAAATATCAGTTGTTTACATACTTCCCATTAACATATGGCATGCCCTTCATGTCAGTTTTGGCTTCTCCTTGTAACCCATCGATGATCTCAGTCAGCTGTTGGACAATTCTGTGGTCTTCACTATAGCTCTCATAACATCGGCCCCATCTAGGATCTCTGCAAACCTACATATATATATAGACACCTGTAAATGTCAATATGATTTTTGTTTTTGAAAATGACTAACGAAAACTGCACCATTAATCATTAAATTATAAGTAATTTTTTATTATTTAATCACTTAATTAAAAATAGTTACAATTTAAAATTAAACTATTCAAAAATCTTCATTTAAGTCAAGTTTTTATTAAAAGTCACTGGGTTGATAAATATTTTTTTTAAGAAAAAATTCTTCCTGTGAGCTTCAAGCAATGATTAGATGATTAGCGATTAGTAAAACATACCTTAAATCTAAGTTAATCTGATGGTAAGTGTCGGAGATCCGAGGAAAAAACTGTTTGAATTTTGATTTGCAGATACCTGACATTTAAAGCTGTTTGATAAAAAAAAACTAAAATGTAAAAAAGAAGGGGAAAGAAAGTCATATAACATTTTAATAGCCGAGTTACTTAAATGAAAAATTTTGAATAGATCGCTAACCAAAACAAAAAAACATATTCATATTTTAATGATTAATGGTGTAATTTACCCAAGGATTAATTATGTTGCTTACAGCAATGCAGGGGGTAAAAGCATAAGGAATGCCAGTGGCTCGAACTTCGAGTGCAGTTGCAGCTCCAATCTCTTTAAGAAGTTGGGGATCCCTGGTTACACCAAGGCCAACATTATGTGGGAAAATGGTTGCATTCATAACATTGTTATGGCCATGAACAGCATCAATTCCATAGATCATTGGAATACCAAGACGAGTGGAAAGAGAAGCCTGTTGCATGCCATTCACCATGTCCACCCACTCTTTCACAGTAGCGTTTACCTTGGGTGTACTTCCTCCACCACTCAAGACACTACCAATGAAGTAACTCTTGAGGACTTCTGCCGACGCATTTTTACGTTCGATTTGCGTCATTTGCCCGACCTTTTCTTCTAGGTTCATCTTCCCCAAAAGGTCTTTAACCCTTTCGTCAATTGGTTCCTTTGGATCTTTGAATATGCCCTGCAGTCGCTGCTCAGTCAGTGAAGCATGGCAGCACAGTATCACAAGTCCCACTAGGGAAACTGACTTTCTGCTCATCGTTGTATTAGATTTCATTTCAAGCACTGGAACCAGTATGATTAGTTACTAGGTTAATAGAGCATATATAAATAGATTGTAATGTCTTCCAACAACGAATAAAATGTAAAGAAATTCCAAAATTAAAAAAGATTAGATAACTGTTCCGCGCTTTGCATGGACATGTAAACAACCTTTGAAATTGTTTACTAAATCAATTAAAGTAAAAAGTGTCTGCCTCTACCATGTACCATGAATTTACTTAATCCTAAGCCTAACTATGGCATCCTAAAAGTGATAGGGTTTATTATCTATTATTAGAACAAAAAATTGCAGTATATTCATCTTTTAGCTACTGCATTATTACATGTTCTCCACAAGCAAACAAACAAAAATCTTGTCTAAGATTTCGGCCACTCTCTGAAGCTAAAGTTTAGTTTACTTTCACACTTGAGCTTGATTTCGAACTAAATTATTATGTTAGTGTCATTTAGTATGTTCTGTCGATAATTTGCATCTTTTCTTCATTTTTAGTGATAATTGAGTCTAGAGTTAATTTGGACTTAATATGCAAGCTGAAATTTTATTTTATTTTTGCATATATTAATTTCAATATATTTGAGTACAATGAGTCATGTTCTTAATGGCTAAAGGTATCATGTTGCACATTTTGTCGACAACACATGTTAACCAGTTTTTTTAATGCTATTATAAAAACTAGAATGAACCGTTAACAAAATTATAGTTTAAGTATGAGAAACCAAATATAGCTCAAAAGCCCAAAATTAGCTTTAAACCTTATTTTCAATATACAATAAGAATACAAATAGATTGTATGGAGTCAAAAAGTGAGACAATGGCTGGCCTTTGGACGGCAATGGGTAATTAATATTAATATGATAAGAACAAAGGGAGAAAACCAACTCATGGATAAAACCCCAAAAGTTTGCTAAACAACCATTTATAAATAATTCAACATTGAAAGAGAAAGAGTACTTGCAAAGAATACAGCCCAATGTGTTTCAGTGTGAAAAGACAACTCACAAGAGAAAAGCTGAAAGAGATAGAAAAGAGAAAGAAAGCAAAGGAAAAAGAGAGAAAAGAAGAGCAGAAGAGGAGGGCCAAGGAGGAGAGAATGAATAGAGAAGAAAAGGAAAAGAGGAAAAGGAGGGAAGAGAAAGTTATGAAGAATCGAATTCAAGAGTTGGAGAAGAAGAAGAAAGAAAAAGAGAAGAAAAGGATCCAAGACTTGAAGAAGAAAGAACGAGAAAAGAAGAAAAGCAACAAGAAATAATTATCACCAGAGAGGAAGATATTTCAAATGTAATCATATGTAATCGTCAGGTTCAAACTCAGACAACCACTTCCGTTGTATATTTTATAAATTTCCTATGAAAATGTAACATTTCATGTGCTGAAGGATGAAAGTGGGAGCATTTACTAGCCAAATTTATTGTCTATGATAAAAAATATCAAAGCCAAGTCACCAACAATGCAGAACAAGCAAAGTGGCACAATATCCTCAACCCTAAAAGAATTTGCATTCACAAGTAGGAATAATTGATACTTCCCTACACATTATTACAAAAATTAAAAATATATGAGCAAAGTTTCATCACATCTGCAGCAAACACATCAAACTGAGACTGCCCAATGATTTCCTAGCGGCACAAAATCTAATACTCGTATCAACTACAACCTGCTAAGTTTACACTTACAAAAGCTACCGGCTGCACCAAGGACTCTGCCACCACCACTTCTCATGAAGCTACGTGAATTGTTACAGAAGATCCACGCCAGGTGTGGCAGCAAGTTACCAAAATATTAATGCAAGTAGCAGAAGAATGAGAAAACCCAGGATCTTATAGGTAATTTAATCAACCGAGCACCTTACGAAGTTCATCAACCATTTGTTTTCTGCTTGATGGCTCCATCTGCATTAGATTAACACATTTATCAATAGGTTCTGAGAGACATAAACAAGAATGCTGTAAAAGTAAGAAAAGATAGTTGGATGGTTTACCTTGCTTAGAAGGGCAGCAAGGCCTTGAGGTAGAGCTTGTATATCTGAAGATGAATTGCCAATATTCGTAAGCTGAAGTAATACCTTTTGGACCCGCAGTTCTTGTAGCTTCTCACTATAATTTCCCAGATCATCCTTCCATGAAAAGAAAGCTTCATCATTAACCCAAGCATCTTCTCTTCCCTTTGCAACACTGGAATCCAAAAACCATTTCTTGATCAAGTCCATTGCAGATTTATGCGACAGTTGATCACCAGCAGCATCTTTTACAATTTTGACCAGAGAACTCTCAGCAATTCTCCGGCGCAATCTTCTATAGAAGAAAGATCGTGAGCGATCCCAGTCAACTACTTCTTTTATTACCCCTTTCGCTGCCATCCTCAGAGAAGTATCATGAAGCTCGGCAAATTTAGTGGCTATCTGGGTGTATACTGGTAAAAGCTGTTTCTCACGTGATCTTATTTGCTGCTGCAGAGAATCCATCTGTGCATGGGCTCCATTGCTCTTTGCTTCCTGAAGTTTTGCCTTCATGTTTATAAGCTGTTGGTCAAGCCTGCCCATGCACTCCAGTAGCTCCTTTGTCCTAAACTTGATTTCAATCATTCCTTCTGGCTCAAGTACATTACCCTTAGCAGTGCGTTCAGCATACATTTCAATATGATCTGAATTGATCCGGCTGTCCACAACTACCCATGCCCCACCACGGAGCTCACCCATCATGGGAATGTACACAAAGACAGGTTGTTTGTATGTTCTAAGATTCTCAACAATGGTTGATCCAGCTTGAAGGATGCCCTCAAAAAGATCCCTTTGCCCACCAGAAAAGCCTCTCCAATTGGCAAGAATGAAAAGCGGAAGCTCTTCCCTATTGAAATCCATTATTGCCTGAGCTGTCTTTGTAGCAGAATCTGGAAACCATACCTGTCCAGCTTGAGGGACAACTCTCTCATGGGAATCAAGTTGTCCTGGATCAGCAGGGATAACCTGCATCACCGTCTGTGTCTCAACTGCAACTATTCCTACAGGGATTCCTCCAAGCTTTGCCCTTCCTGTCACAACTGTTCTAGCCCAACCTTCAAGCGTCTCCACAAAGCTATCCCTGTCAAAAATACCTCCCTTCCAGTTGCCACTACTATCTAAAGCACCAGAAATAGCGGCCCGAGGATCACACGAATTTTCAGGTAAGTACTCCACAAGCCTTTCTGGAGGATCTGATGGATTTAAAATGGGAAGTGGACCACCTATACGAGGAGGAATGCAACTTAGCCAGTTCAATATGGCTGACACCCCTTCAAGATCATCTGAAACGGTGAGATGGACAACCCCATTTGTTGCCATGATTTTAGGTCCACCAAGTTGCATGTGGGAGCTGTACACCTCACGACCTAGAAGTTTGTTCAATGCTGAGAAACCAGTCAAAATAATGGGTTGATCGAGTCTCTGTATGCACCGCATGCCAAGACGAGCAAGATAAGCTCCAATTCCCACAGTTCTACCAGTCACATATGTTAGGGTAAAGGTTTCCTTGTATGCCCGAGAGTATGCACCAGCAATGGCCCCACTACCAGTTAAGTTCTCAACTCCCAAACCATCCTCTTTCCCAACAATGGTATCTATCACCCATCTGCTCTCTCCACTGGCCAGCTTCATCTCATGTGCAATGACTGATGATCCAATCTTAGTATAATCCTCAGAAGTTAAGTAGACATACTGAAAACCACGCTCAGGGCTGGATTCATTAGACCAACCAACTTTAAAACAGGCTTTGACTTCTTCAGCTACCCCAATACGGGCACCAGAGTTAGCAGCCAAATAAATTAAAGGCAGTTTCTTACTGCAGGCAAGATCAGTTACAGCAAGGAAGAATGCATCCTCTCTTGGGCCAAAAGAACCAGCTTTGAAGGTCACATCATTCGCAACTACTAATATTGTTCTTCCAGAAGGGAACTCAGGAGTGAACATTTCCATGCACCAGGCTACCATGCCAACATCATTGAGTCCAGGCTGGCGCTCAATCGGAACAAGGGGAGTGCCCCAGTTACCCTTTTGGTCAGCAAATACAAGCTCCATAACCTTAGGAAGAAGTTTAACTTTGGGTCTTTTAATACCTGGGAACTGGGATGACCATGACTGTTGCAAGGCAGTCTCGAATGCCTACAAGTAATACCGCAGTCAGTAATATAGCTTTCATCTGCTATGGATTCAGAGCATAAAAAGGGAAAAGAACAAACAGCCAATATCACTGTATGCCCATAGCACTGTGCTTACCAATGGAAAGTCATAGCAATAAGTGGTATTATTTTTCCTTGCCAATAGACGTTTACGGTCAAGAACACCCAAAGCCTGATATTGAGCATTAACTGGTACACCATGCAGAGGACCCCTTACAGAAAGAGAATGGTATACGACTCTGTGTTTGCTAGTATCTTCTAGTTCTCGGTATATCTGAAAGTACAACACAGCAATATTATTTTTTATATGGCCTAAATTCATTCATGAGAACTCCATTTTCATTGAGCTTGAGATTTAGACTGGTTCTAGTTGGATAGTGATGTATGGTTCTCATACCATACAGCTGGATATCTTTCAGCAACATGAATGCATTTCTGCTAAATGATCTAAGGAAAAAGGTAATATATGGATTTTCTTTTTAATTGAAACCACGTATCTCAATATGTAAATAAATCAGAAAGAGCACTACATAAAGGAAAAAAGGGAGGGAAAAGAAAAGAAAAATCAAAAGAGATGCAACATTTGTGGTCTATGGTTCCTCACAATTTAACCATTTTTTGGCTGTCATTAAGATTTGTAAGCTATGGTGTATGATGTCTCTGCAAACCAAAAAAGTTGCTAGTGGGAGAAAACTTTTCCCTCTCTCTCTTCCATATATAAGCACTATAGCTAGATCCCGTAGGAGAATTCTTGAAGCACTACTATTAACCAGATAAAAACTTACATGTAAAGTGCATGTCTGGCCTGTCACATTCGTCACTACAATTCTCCAAGCACCATTTGCTTGTCCAGATGATGCCATCCAGAGCTTTACTTCCCACTCACAAACACCCAACTTATGCATTCTTACACCAACAAATGCATGAAGTTCCTGAGCCAGTTCTTCTAAGATTGACTCTACTCCAGCTTCTTCTTGTCCAGCATCTAGGTCAACTCTCCTGGTGAAATATCTCAAATGTAAGAAAATTTATAAAATGCTCACCGACCATGCGGAAGGAAGAGGAGGGAAAAAAAGGCACTAGAAATTTAATATTGGCTTAATTACTTGGGGTAAGGCACAAGATCATTTATCTGTTGTTCTCGTAAGATGCAAAGATACATATGTGCATGGTCAGATTTTAGAGTTGCATTGTGCATGTTAATCTCCAACTCCTCCATTGCACCCATTAAGGACCTCAAGATGCTCCTTGACGTAAAAGACATAGCTGACTGACTACGCATCATGTCAACATCAAGTCCCCGATATGCTGTAAGCCCATCATCGGAAGTAGGCTGCCTGACAAGTGTTCTGAGGAACATCCTCTGAATTGGTACTGGCTTGTCCACAACAGTGTATAAATGCCACTGGCGGTCACGTGATGGTGTATACTGTATATTCTGGTAACCTTTAAGCTTATCCTGGATTAAGATTTAATAACTATCAGATTAAAGGTGCATATTAATATTTTCTTTGAAGGAAAATGAAGGAACAGAAGTTCAAATAGCAAACCAATTCAAGGTATATGGATAGAGGAGGTTCTAGATGGCGTAAAAGAGGTTCTTCCTCGTAATAGAGCTTTTCAGTTGACCAATGAAACGAGTGCCTCATAGGTGTTCGCCCTTCATCTCTCTGTATGATACAGCTAATGACTCTAACACCTGCAGATCGTAGACTTGACCCTACCTCTTTATCTTTAAGTATTTTTGCTAACTTATTGATTCTCTCTTGAGCTTGATCCTCATCACCACTGCAAGTAGTAAATATAGATGATGATTAAGAAAATCAATGATTTATGATTCTGTCCCTACATTCAGTTAGAAACATAGTGTCTTTAGCAAACATGATGAAAAAACAGAGGACCAATCCAATGTAGGACTTTTAATAGTTTGAATTTATATACAACCAAACTTTATCTCATCTTGGTATTATCAGATTTGAATTAAACATATATGCATTAGACTTTGACTTTAGAGTTCATCAAGTTGCATAATTTCTGGTACTATAAATGACAATGAAAGCTTTCACAAGAAGCAATGTTAGTTCAGCTACAGATTTCAAAACAAGGAAAAGTTAAGAAAACATACCTATCCTGAAGTAGACTCATCTGATTGTTGATGCCCACCAGTGCTATATGCATCATGTTTCCAAAGGTAGTTGGTTCTAGGGATCCATTTGAAGTTTCTTCATGAAGGTTAGGAGTTGTTTCCCTCAGTGTTGCACTGATAATTGCAGGCAAAAATTGGAGAGATTTAATTATAACCATGGCTCCCCATTTCCTCTCTCTATGTTTCTCAACTAATGGTTCATCAGACATTTGATCTTCAGACACATTCTTGCTCTCAATATGCTCTTCCAAGAATTCCCAGGAAGCAATAAGACCAGATCTATGCCATTGCATCCGGACACTTCCCTTTACAAGATAAGGCTGATGACAAATACAACCAGTTAAATGAGGATGCGATAATCCCAAACTAGCATAAGAAAAAATAGTAAGAGTTGAGACCTATCACCTGGTATAGCCTCCGAACATAAGTCTCTACAACCCGCCTCTGAAGGGTGTGATCACTATGATCAAACAGGCCTACAAGAGCATCTTCAACAGCTAAAGGAGCACCTACAAGAGCCTCCATTCTTTCATTAATGGCACTTTTTCTCTTGGGAGTGTCCATAGTTTCACCATCCTCAGTAAACATTTCTAATTCAGAAAGGCTTCTAGCAATGCTGGAGCGAAGTTCGCTTAATTTGGTTTGCTCCAGTAATTGACTTGCCTTCAGTGCCAACTGCATGCAAATTAAAAAAATCAGCCTCCCTATGAAACAATCAAATATCTTCTACAAGGAAGAATTAAGAGAATTTTGGAAAACCAAATGACGAATACAAAGAACACAATATTAAAAACTCGTTATTATAAACTTAGAATATGCTAAAATGAGTAACTTAATTCATTGACGAACCTCAGAATAACTTGTATGGTTTAATGCAGAGAACCGAATTAGTTGATCTCTGTATGCAGCAGGGTTAGGATAAACAAGTTGTTCCAAGAGTCTGAAAATCAGTTTATTTTACTCTTGACACCCTGCAGGCCAAAAGAAATTGCATAGCATGGTTATGGAATAATGTACATTAGGAAAAATAAACATTAAAAAAAACAATCTTACAAATCAATACCTGATGAGATAGTACGATGTCCACAACCTTCAAAAGATCTTTCTTATACTGAAGTCGAAGACGTTCGATCACATCAGCCTGTGATATTGCATTGAAAAGACTCGTTTAAACTTGCAAACAAAATAATACACACTCAAAAGCTTGAAGACTGTAACTGGACTTTGCAGATATGATCTTGAAGATATATAAATCTGAATTGATGTCTTGATACTTCAGAATAGTCTTGTCAATACAAACAATAATGACAAAGTCATCTGTGGTAATGTTATTAACAATATGATGACCATAATTTCCTTTGAGACAAAAGTTACCTGGATGTTGTCGCTGAATAACTCTTCAACAGATAGATACTCTTCAAAAAGGGACCGCACAATAACACGGGCATGGCTCTCTCTTCCACCCTCATAAGACTTCACGAGGCTCATCAATGGCTCAATAAGCCTTTCTAGGGATCCCCTTTCTTTCTCAGGACAGATGGATAAATGGAGCTGCAATCAAAGTAGGTGCCCCATGTGTTAAAACTTTCCAGAGAATAAAAATAGATGGAAAAAGTGGACTTCAAACTTAGGAGTGTGGGATAAGGGAACTCACTTCTAGGACTCCTTTCAATAATTTGGCAGGAAAGTCAACATTCATGGAGCTAGAAATAGCTTCAAACCCTTTATACTTTGATTCAAGCTGATAGAATTAAAGAAGTAAAATCAGATCAAAAGATACAGGTCTAAAGTCACTACCCAGAGAAAAAAACCTGAGATAAAATCAAGCATATATACCTCATTTTTAAGATTTTTGGGAAGCCTGGCTGCTAGAACAGACATGCATTCTTGCCATTGGAGGAAAGGCAACTCAGGACTGTCAAGACAATTTAGGAGGCTTTGAACTACCTGTAACACATGTCAAACCAATTAATGTCACAAGTCAAAATCCAAAAGTTAAGTTCCAAATCAAGATTCATTATTTTCAGCAAAAGTTCTTCAAAGTTTAAAAAGTGACTCTAAACATGAGTTATATGTAGATATTATAGCATCGCAATTATTGGGATATATTTATTTCCATTTCTGACTTAATAGTTTCATTTTCATGTTGTTAAGCATCCAACCTAAAACCAACTGATAGTAGGAATAGGGGCTCAACTTTAAAATAATACCACAGGAAGTGGAATACTTATTAGTCGTAGAGTAACATCACTTAACACTACCACACAAGTAGCTCACAATGTCTACACATGGACAATCTCACATGGGGTCACCGACCTCACATGGAGTCAAGTAGGAAGAACAAAATATAACCTAAAACCAATTGGCAGTAGATTTAATATAAAGCCACATAGAATCCAATACTTAATGAGGGATAACAACACCACTTAGCAAATGTAATTCGTTATAATATAAGAACTAGCAAAAACTTAAAAGAGTGGAAAGTTAATTTTGATTGGTGTTATCCTGCATCTACTAAGTATTGGGTGTGATCCAATATTCA
This sequence comes from Gossypium hirsutum, assembly GCF_007990345.1. Lineage (NCBI taxonomy): Eukaryota > Viridiplantae > Streptophyta > Magnoliopsida > Malvales > Malvaceae > Gossypium > Gossypium hirsutum. The sequence continues at coordinate 112,328,380 of NC_053424.1, read as the reverse complement.
AGTTGGGTCCCACCACTTCTGACATATTAGTTTTAAATAGAATGCTTAATCTGGTAACAGAGCCAAGGTGTGTTTTGTTGTTCCTGCTAACACCATGTGAAGTTGCTGACCCCAGGAGGTTGCCTACATGTAGGCTTTGAGAGCTACGTGTGAGGGGAGTGTTCGTAGTGTTATCCACATCAGTTGACTATTGAGTTCCAGAAGTCTTATATTCATGTTAGGCCCCACACCCATTTACAATTGAGCTTAGGTTGGATGCTTAACAACTTAAACCATGCACCCATTGTTTAAGAGATATTTAATTAAGAGAACTTGGTAAGTTGACAAAAAAACTACTGAAGAAGATATTTGCTGATTTCTTGTGCAATTTAATCCCTATGACCATATTACTATGGGATAGAGAAACACTTACTTCATCAATATTATGCTCATAACCAGCAAGGATCATGCGGGCTGCATTTATACTGGCAGCACATCTCTGATGCACTTTGCCAGAAATTGCAGTGGGAGGCCCTAGTACAGGGAAGCTCCCATGGAATGGTTCAGCTTTCCTAACAGCTGAAGGATCATCCAGATCAAGCCTAGCAATGAGCTCACCAGCCTGCAAGATCAATGACACTTAACTTCCACAAAAATATAACCTTTATATTTCCCATATAGAAATGTAGTTTACCTGCAAGGCTTGACCTTCAGAAATTTTGATTTGAATAATTCCAGAAGCAGGAGAAAGAAGAGGCATACACATTTTCATGACCTCAACCTCTGCATATGGTGTGTCAGCATCTATACGACTACCATCAGAAACCAAAAACCTCAGCAGTTTGCATGGTGTTTCTGCCACTAATTTTGAAGGGTCATGATCATTCTGCGCAATGAAAATTAACATAAATACCATCACACCTTAATTTTGTGGTTAAAAGGAAAAGGGAGCTTTTCCCTTGAGTTGGAGTAAAGCAGCATAAGAAAGAAAGGAATAAGTGGCACCTGCAGCAAGCAAGTCCTTCCATCAATTAGAAGGCGAGTACCAGCAGCTTCTTCCTCAGCATAAATAACATGACTGTTCCCGTCCAACTGTAATAAATTTAAACTAAGCATTAGAAGAGCCAGAAAAGAAGAGAATTTGTTATAATAATCCCAAGGTCAGTAATATGAGGTTTTAGAAAAATAAAAGAGAAATAAACATCGGCAAAAGTAAAACATGCAAAATAATCGTTCTGAACATTCAAGGGAGAAATTCTTGCCTGCATCAATAGACCACCATCTCTTAATGTATGTATCTCTGCTTCAATCTCTGATTGATTCATCTTCAACCTATAACTTCCTTGTCCCCCCCTAACCATGTCAATCTGGGTACATTTTTTTTTTCAAAATGTTAACTATGATGTGTTCAGTAACATGAAAGCTAAAGTCTCTATAGTTCTTGCCAATTAGAAAAGAAACCCTTAAAATGGTGGTAAAGTGACATTATCATAAATTCATACCGTGTATTTGCTTCCTTCAATGTTCAAGGACACTTGAGAATGCACAAGTGATATGTGCTGCAATCAAGAGCAACAGCATCAGTATGTTAACAAAGACCCACATAACAAAAGCAACTCAGGTTTAGCACTGTACCTTGGGAGGGATTTGACCCTTTTCTAGATAACCGATATAATCTGAAACCATAGCTGCACTGCTCGCTGATGCTTTCTGCAATGTACAAAGTGTAAAACAAGGATTCTATGAACAGAAAATCAATTCTAATGCATGAGAACTTACATAGAGAGCTCCTCCAACAACTGAGAGATACCAAGGAGGCCTTTCTGCTCTAACTCGCATAGCAATTCTACTGTCCAACCAACCTGTGTGGATTTTATTTCTCTGTAATCTGAGCCTGTAAAGCATTTAAGCAGGTAAAAATTAGTGTTCCTGAAGCAATAAATTTCTATACAGAAAAAAGGTTATTCAAGTGATAAACCTACATGTAAAAGGTCAATTGTATAATCAACATTAGTACGAATTTCTCCACGGATTTGAATTTCTTTCAACCCAAGAACCATATTTGCTATAGCTAGAGCTCTGGATTCCCGAAGGCAAAGACATGTCCTGAGGTACGATTAGACTATTATCAGAAATAATGATTTTATAACAATAATGTATATGCACAGGGATTTCTTGTCTAAGAACATTCATTAAAAAAGCAGAAATTTATCAGTGTAATACTTACCAAACTGAGAATCTGAAAATTCATGAATGCCTCCTCCTGACTGCAAATCAATTATTATTGTCAGCATTGTTGTTGTAAGTTCAAGGGTCAATCAACCATTAATTTGGCCAAAACTAAAAGATTTACCTTCACAGAGAAGTAAGCCCACACATTTGGCTTGCTTTTAAAACTCAACTCCTGCACAAATTCATGGACCTTAATACAAGCTTAAGAAAAGAAAGAAAAGGCAGTGAAAGAAAAAAAGAAGAAGAAATATTTGAAGTACAATTTTTCTCAAACCTAGTAAGTCTAACCTGCACTTTCCACTCGTAGGTTTAAACCCATCATCTGGATCCTCACTTGTAACACGCACAGCTACACATGACCTTTAGGCCTAGTTGACCTGCCTTGTCAAAATCAAAACTAGTGGCGACAACAGATGTTTTCCTCCATGCATCATAACCCGCACCATGTTCCATTCCATAGAATCGCCGTATTTCTAATCAAATCAAGCATACAAACACACACATCATTTACAGATTTAGATGAACTGCTAAAACTGTTTGGATAAATAATGGATGTTGACATCATACCAGGAATTTGCCAGAGAGGGATACCCATCCCAACTGCAACTTGGCAGCTGGCAGATTAACTTCAGCAATCCACTCAGTGACGGGGTGCTCCACTGTTGGAGTTAATTTTAAACATTAAAATTTTAAATAATATGATGAACAACGAACTGTTCACCTTGTAAATCACAATTTTTTCATTCCTTCTGATAAGTTCACACCAAAACAGGAGAAAACCCACCAACAAGTCATAGAAATGTCATATCACCACATATTTTTGGTTATAAGCTGAATGCTTTTCCAAATGGTCCAATTAGCCAAGACTGCTAAGTGCTAACTACCAGTTAGCATTGTAATTTACATCCGTTTAAACGCATATAAAATTAATATATGGCACAACTGCACTAAATGAATAAAGCAAACTGAAATGGTACAAATATGATTGCAATTGCATGAATGTGACAGCTTAATCCATATGCCATGTTCCGAAGTGAGGAGAGAACATTATATCACACCTGTAACCGAGGGTTGAGCTCTAGAAAGTAGTACTCGCCAGTTCCATACTGTAAGGTATTCAACAGTAGCTGCTCCAACATAATAACAGATTTAGCTAATCTTCTAGCTGCTTGCTCTAGCTTTTCACAGTCTGCACGGAGCTACAGTATTGGACCCTCCTCATAATCTATTTCAGATGAGGACCATGATGTCAGATCTTGAAGGGAATATATATATGCAACAGATGCATACACTTTTTGGCTGCGGGCCCATTTGTTCCAGAAAATTAACATTCAAAAATAGCCTCTAAATAGAAACAAAAATACCTTCTGGTGACGCCTCTGAACACTACAGTCCCGACTATGCAAAGCTGCGACATTCCATACTGATCACAGAGTAACTGGACTTCTAAATGGCGACTCTAAAAGAGAAAGAATACCCAAATGGTTTGTCAGAAAGATCTAACTCCTGCTAATTCATTGAAATCGATTGTAGCAGATAATCCACCTGAGAAGCAACTTTCATTATAATATAGGTGAACCTGGAACTCACCTTGCACTTGTTGAATAGTGCTCTAACTTCATCATCATTATGAACCTAGAAAGTCAAACCAATTCAAGTTATATGAATGTATTAAATCAATTCACTTCTACAAATATGTACAGTAACTTTAAAGGGGTTAACTTAAAGCATTTAATGAATTAAATTTGCATGGACAGAACATCAAATATTTCATGAATGAAGCAAACCTTTCTTATGCCTTTACCACCACACCCAAGAGGCCTTGATCATTGCAGGATAACCAACAACTTGAAACTTGCAATTGCTTCCTCTGTTGTATAACACATGCTTTACTATATATTTCATCTGGAATTGAAACTAGGCAACTGTCTGCTGGAATTTTCACCTGGAAACAGAAATGTAGCATTGTGTATGAAAACTGCGTGGAAAGGGCATTGGTAACCTTCAGGCAACAGAGAATTACATGAGAGCCACTCCACGGAAGGGTGGGCACATCTGCTGCTTGAGCAATCAATGATGAACCATCTTATCACCCAATGCTGCCATAGATATGGATGGTGGCCCAAGAAAACTATTCCTTTGCATTCAGTGCGTCTGGGAGCTCAGGGTTTTCTGATGCATGACCCCAGCCAGGCCAAACAGCATCAACATGTGTTATCTCAGCCATCTGAGTCAGCACATAATATAATTTGTCAAAAATATAGAATTGCAGCATGTTTTATATGATTAAACATACTATGTGGGGAACTAGCTTAAGTTGGCCATAACTAGCAAGCACAAGAACACAATCTCATTCTATTTATCAATTTTCGTTTCATGCCCTAGGATTTACAGTAATGCTTAAAGCTACAAGCCTCTGAAATCTATGTGTCAGAACCATCTGGGGCAAAATTATTATTTAGAACAAGGATATACCAACTGTAGTGAGATTCCTTTGTACTTAACAGAAATGCTTCTTGAAAGGGCAATTCATCTACAAAAGAAAGTTTGAAGCCAGAAAAAGAGTCTACTAACACACCTCTACGATAAGCTGCACATTGGAATAGTTATTATTATTTGTCCCACAGGAACTTCAACAAATTGATCAGCAATTCTAATATGCCTGCATTGATTCTCATGTCCCGGGAGTGGCCATGGCCACCAACAAGATCGCCTTTTCCGTGCCAAATGTCTCATAAGCCAAGTCCTATACTACGTATAAATTTGACAGCTGCCATTCCATTGTTTGCAATTAATATACTATGAATTGGCTTCTCCCTCCAAGTGCATAGCAGAATTCATCTACTTCACTTATTGTAGCAGGGCTCCTGATCGGCAACACCCGTTTATGTATCATTGTTTCCACGCCCAACACAGCCATAGCTGACCTTTGGCTCTAACATGCTGCATATTCAGAATCACACCAACAAGGATAGGACTCAAATATCAACCAATAATAAAATTAAATGTTACTCTCTCAGTTTGTTTAAACAAATTCAAGAGGGAACTTGAAAAAGAGTAGTCTGATCTGATTGAGACTTTGAGAATTGAAGTGTTTCGTTAAACGTGTAAATGACTCAATAGTTCCATCAAGCAACACCATGGATGATGGAACCGAGCCCCAACCAAAGAGAAATCTGATAGGACTAGCAGCGAAACACCCCATGAATGTATTAAGCTCTGTTTGGCGCAAATAACAGAATTTTGACGTAATTAAGACCTTTAATTATTTCCTTTCACTCGTAGCTTATTTTAGTGAACACGATCAAAAGAATCATACTTTAGATAAAATAATGTTATCAACTTAAGAATTCAGTTCTAAACCAAACACATGCGAATTAAAGTTTCCC